>NC_089493.1:97875058-98204381 GCF_036850765.1 Saccopteryx bilineata
AGAGCATGTTGAAGAAAAGAAAAAGGCATTTTGTTGCATCATCATGATTGTTTTACCCTATACTTGGAACTGTAGAAATACCAAAGTAATCCCAGCATTGGGACTAAGCTGGTTCTTAATTTATTGTAGCAGCATTGGAGATGGATGGCATAAGGGCTGGTGAAGACTACGAGGAAAGCTCTTAGCCTGTTGGCTCTGACAGTAGTGACATCCAGTAGTACCGATAAGTAATTCTCTTTGCTTTACTTACCTTCCATTTCACCCAAATTTTAAGTAAAATACATACATTTTAAGTGTATAATTTGGTCTTTGCTGAACTTTAGAGAATTTAAATGGACTTATATCAAATCTGGAATGGAGTAACCCAAGGAATAGTTTGACTTTGCCCTTGATAACAGAGCGGCGGTTATACTGGTGGTCTCCCTGTGAAGAGCTGCGAAAAATGAAGCCATAGCTCTAGAAGGGTCAGTAGCAGCAGTAGCACCAGTGGCTGCACTGTGACTACCTGATGGGAGGCTAGAGGGAAAGAAATATGCCTGACTACAGTGCAATACCTCAGAAATATCCCTGAGTAGTAGTTGGGACACTCTGATGGGTATTATTAAACAAGAATGCAAATTTATATTGTACTCAAAGGTTGGAGAGACAAGAATATTTTAGCAATATTATAAACAGCCAGAGTAATAATGGTATAAGAACAGTACTGGAGGGATATCATTGCAATACTATTAACCATATATATGTAGGGTTTATCAGAGGGCAAAATAAACTAATGATCAGAAAGGATAAATAGAAGAGTGAATGAGAAATATATTACTTTAATGAATTTTAAATTCCTCTGCTTCAAAAGAATCTACAAGATTTGGGGTTGACAAAAATGTGTTTTATGAGTGGTATGAGCTAATTTTTGTTGAAAAGAAAGCAACTGATTCTAGAAGAAAAAGAATTAGAGAATGGGTTCTAAGTTTCTAGTTTTTTTATTTATTTATTGCCCACACATTTTAATTTAGATCAGAAGTGACATGGTCCTCCCTCCTAAGAACATCTCTATGATTCTTAAATACCCCATTTCATATGGTCTCTACTTTGCCTAGAAGCAAATAAATAAAGCTGAATGTTTCCTTATCCCAACAATGTTTGTAACTTCTTTACACTGTAAAGGTAATTTTTAGACAATTAAATTTAAGAGGGTGACATTGGTCAGAGTACATAGATTTAGAGAAAACATCTCCACATCCTTTGGATAGTCAATTATGTTGAATAACCATCACCCAGCCCTGGCCGGTTGGCTCAGTGGTAGAGCGTCAGCCTGGCATGCAGGAGTCCCAGGTTCGATTCCCGGCCAGGGCACACAGGAGAAGTGCCCATCTGCTTCTCCACCCCTCCCCCTCTCCTTCCTCTCTGTCTCTCTCTTCCCCTCCCACAGCCAAGGCTCCATTGGAGCAAAGTTGGCCCGGGCGCTGGGGATGGCTCTATGGCCTCTGCCTCAGGCGCTAGAATGGCTCTGATTGCGGCAGAGCAATGTCCCAGATGGGCAGAGCATCGCCCCCTGGTGGGCATATCGGGTGGTTCCCAGTCAGGCGCAGGCGGGAGTCTGTCTGACTGCCTCCCCATTTCCAACTTCAGAAAAATACAAAAAAAAAAAAAAAAAAAAGAATACCCATCACCCAAAGTCAAATCATCTTCTGTCACCCTATACTTTGTTTTTTTTTAAGCCCCTCCTGTTCTCCCCACCCATCTCCCTCTCCACCCTTCCCTTTCCCTTGGTAACCACTGCACCCCTGTCTATGTCAATGAGTCTCAATTTTGTGCCCTACCTGTGTATGGAATCATACAGTTCTTAGCTTTTTCTCATTTACTTATTTCACTCAGTATAATGTTATCAAGGTCCATCTATGTTGTCATAAATGATAGTACATCATCATTTCTTATGGCTGAGTAGTATTCCATAGTATATATGTACCACATCTTCTTTACCCAATCCTCTATTGAAGGGCAGTTTCGCTGTTTCCATGTCTTGGCCACCGTGAACAAGGCTGCAATGAACATGAGGGTGCATGTGTTTTTACATACCCATTTTTTTCAAGTTTTGTAGGTATATACCCAATAGAAGGATTGCTGGGTCATATGGTAATTCTATTAACTTTTTGAGGAACCACCATACTTTCTTCCATAGTGGTTGTACTAATTTGCATTCCTACCAACAGTGAATGAGAGTTCCTTTTTCTCCACAGCCTCTCCAGCACTTGTTATTACCTGTCTTGTTGATAATAGCTAATCTAACACATGTGAGGTGGTATCTCATTGTAGTTTTGATTTGCATTTCTTGAATAGTTAGTGATGATGATCATTTTTTCATATAGCTGTTGGCCATTTGTATATCTTCTTGGGAGAAGTGTCTGTTCATGTCCTCTTCCCATTTTTTTTTGTTGGATTGTTTGTGTGTTTGTTGCTGAGTTTTGTGAGTTCTTTATATATTTTGGATATCAGCACCTTATCTGAGCTGTTTGAAAAATTTATCTCCCATTTAGTTGGTTGCCTATTTGTTTTGTTGACAGTTTCTTTTGCTGTGCAGAAGCTTCTTAGTCTGATATAGTCCCATTCATTTATCTTTGCCTTTACTTCCCTTGCTATGGGAGTCAAATTTATAAAATGTTCTTTATGGCCAAAGTCCATGAGTTTAGTACCTATGTTTTCTTCTATATAATTGATTGTTTCAGATCTTATATTTAGTTCTTTGATCCATTTTGAATTAATTTTTGAGCAAGGAGAAAAACTCAGTCAAGTTTCTTTTTTAGCATGTGGCTTTCTAATTTTCCCAGCACCATTTATTGAAGAGGCTTTCTTTTCTCCATTGTGTGTTTTTTGGCTTCTTTATCAAAGATGATTTGACCAGGTATATGTAGTTTGATTTTTGAAATCTATTCTGTTCCATTGGTCTGCATGTCTATTTTTCTGCTAGTACCATGCTGTTTTTATTATCATGGCTCTGTAGTGTAATTTGAAGTTAGATATTGTAATGCCCCCAGCTTCATTTTTTTTTTCTTAGGATTACTTTGGTTATTTGAGTTTTTTTTATGGTATCATATAAACCTGATGAATTTCTGTTCCATTTCTCTATAAAATGACATTGGAATTTTGATGGAAATTGCATTAAATTTGTATATCGATTTGGGTAATATGTTCATTTTGACTATATTTATTCTTCCTATCCAAGAACAAGGAATATTTTTCCATTTCATTATGCCTTTCAATTTTTTTAATAATGTTTTGTAGTTTTCAGTATATAGGTCCTTTACATTCTTTGTTATGTTTATTCCTCAGTATTTTATTTTTTTGTTGCTACTATAAAAGGGATTATTTTTTTAGTTCTTTTTCTGAGGTTTTATTGTTGGCATATAAAAATTAATAGACTTCTGTATATTAATTTTGTATCTTGTGACCTTACTGTATTGGTTTATTGTTTCTAATATCTTTACTGTGGAGTCTCTGGGGTTTTCTCTGTACAGGATCATGTCATCTGCAAAAAGTGAGGCCTTTACTTCTTCTTTCCCAATGTGGATGTCTTTTATTTCTTTCTTTTGTCTTATTGCTCTGGCAAGAACTTAAACAACTATCAAAAACCTCCCAAAAAATAAAAGTCCAGGGCCATATGGATATACTAGTGAATTCTACCAAACATTCAAAGAAGAATTGGTTCCTATCCTTCTCAGTCTTCCAAAAAGTTGAAGAAGAAGCAATACTGCCAAACACATTTTATGAGGCCAACATAACCCTCATACTGAAACCTGGCAAGGACAAAACAAAAAAAGAAAACTACAGACCAATATCTCTAATGAATACAGATGCCAAAATCCTAAACAAAATACTAGCAAATAGAATACAACAACACATGAAAAAACGAATTCATCATGATCAAGTGGGATTCGTTCCAGAAACAGAAGGATGGTTCAACATACGTAAAACGATTAACGTAATACACCATATCAACAAAACAAAGAACAGAAACCATATGATCCTATCAATAGATGCAGAAAAGGCATTTGATAAAATACAACATCCTTTTATGTTTAAAACACTCAACAAAATGGGTATAGAAGGAAAATACCTCAACATAATAAAGGCCATTTTCGACAAACCATCATATAACATCATACTAAATGGTCTAAAAAACTGAAAACTTTTTCCTCTAAAATCAGGAACAAGACAAGGTTGCCCACTCTCTCCACTCCTATTCAACATAGTGTAAAGGTAATTTTAAGAGACATTTAAAGTATTCAACATTGTTTCTATGCCCATTTGTATTTTTATAGGTAAGATGAATTTGGTCATAACAAATCATATTTCTAAATGACGTTATGCCTATCCTTCTTAACATGAAAGAGAAACCTCAATAAAGCAGTTTATGCTTCCCTGTAATTATTATATTTGACTCTAAAAAAGCTTTTTTAACTTTAATGTGTGTGTTAAGTGGGTTTTGTGCATCATTTCATAAGTAGTGTACTGAACTAGAGGGAGTCCTGAAAAGTTGGGTGGGCTTGCTAAGAAGAGAAGACAGCAATTTAATATGCAGTGTTATCTAAGGATTAATAACAACAATTACTTTTTACATATTCTGAATCACTGGTTATTTTATGGCTGCCTGTGTGCTCCCAAAGCTAAAGAATATTTAGCTACAATTTCAGGGATCATTTTCAGTTTTAGTAATTATAATCATCCTGTGATTAATTTTGATTATTTGTCCATGGGTTCATGTTACAGAAAAAAATGGATAAAATATTATATGTAGTTATAGTTACTTTTAAATAACTTAATCACAATAGAAAATTAAAATATATTCTCAAATAGAAAAAAAATCCTTGTGTTACTAGTTAGTATAGGAGATGATTTTAGTTAATATTAAAATATCTAAAATATTAGCATAGAGACATTGAGGATTTCAAATAACATTCTCCTTTCAAATTCTGCTTCTTTAGGAGATTCAGATTTTTTTTGCTGAAATATCTTTATTAGAAATATAATTTTAAAATTCTTTTAAGTTTTTGAATGATATTAGGTGAGTTGGATTACTATTCTCTCTAATGCTGAAATTATGTGTGATAGATCTTTTAAATTGTTCATAAACATTTATTGGAACAGCTTCACAATATTTCATACTCATAAAAATAGCTTTTTAAAAAGTGTATTTGAAGATTTCATTTGCTAAATCATTTGGTATCAATCATGTTTGGGAGATGTTTGTTGGAAAACTCAGTAAAAGCCAACATCATTGTTTATAAGTTTTGTATAAAATTTTTGTAGCATAGTTGGTTGTTTCAAGGTAAAGTTTTCTTGTTCTCCCTTCATCTTCCTTACCCTCTTCCCTCACATCCATTTTCTCTCTTTTCCTTGCTTCTTCCTTCTCTTCTTTTTGTATTAGTTGAAAATAACAAGATTGCTAATGAGATATAAAATGCCAGTCACAATGTTGTAGTGTAGAGGTGTCTTAGATATTTACAATATTTTTAGCTCTTGCCATGTGATGGACAGCATTATGGTAATTTCCTTGAGGGTATGAGGCCTGTCTATTTTATTTACTATGTTCCCTATGCTAACATAGTAGAATATAATAGACACTTTTATTATACATTTCAGTATAACAAACATATAAAAATGATCTTGAACCTCACTTCTGATGGCTAGTACATGCTTATAGTAAAATTTAGAACTTTAGGATTCCTTGACTCCTTTTATAATATTAGTTACTTCCATAGTCTTTTCCTTGACCATTACTTATGATATAAATAATAAACCGTTACTTATGATATAAATAATTTCTAGTAGTTTTCTGTTAGTATTTTATGTCCTTTAAAATACATAACCATGGAGTTTTCTGGACCTTGGCATCCAGAAATAAATTTTAAAATTTTGACAAGGTTTGTAGCTTTCCTTCAAACAGTATTTTAAGTTAAGTTGTAGGTAGATTTTAGTTTCCTTTTTGTAGTAGGAAAGCAATTAAATTGCCTGTGAGAATATGTCACTAAAAAGCTTTTCTTAGTATTGTATTTTCTCTTATATTCCTGGGTACACTATTCTTGGATGACATAGAGGAAAGGCGGGAGTTTCACAGCCTCATTGATTTTTCTTGGTAAGAGAAACAAATCCTTTCTATATTAAACTTCTAAGTATCATGATTGACATTTAGCTATCCTAATAGGCTCCCATCAGATTTTGGCAAGAGTTTTTATTTTTCTAACTTTTAAATGATTCCATATGAGGTCATGATTGTTTAAATATTAAAATACAAACTTATTTCGATAGGTATCTGTTAATGAATAGACAATTTACTTTTCAAAGCCCATTTTGTTTTTTGCTTTGCTGAAGTCAAGCAATGACTCCATCTAGGCAATGAATCAATGCAAACAATAAAAAATGTACTCCTTTTCTATACACTTTCAGCATGATAGTGTTTCTAATAGGAAACAATTTTGGATAACGTCAGTTCACAAATTAATATAAATTGACACGAGGTTTTGGCACATATTCTACAATTTGGATGCAAAGTCGATGATTTAATTCCAAATTTAAAATATTAGCCACATTTTCACCTTCGTAAATTTTGTTTTAGTTATTTGTGTTCACAGTTTATTCAAAGGTGTGGATTTAAAGGCTGTCGGTTTATGTTTATTTTTTATTTCTTTATCTTGAAATCCCTAGTACAAGGAAAATAATAATTATTCCCTGAGAGCCAAAGTAAATATATACAGTGTTATTTTGGAAGACCCTTCAGACATCAGAACTGTCAAATGGCATTCAAATATGGGGTCACTAGTACTGAAAACATTTAAAAAATATGAATGCTTCTGAAAAGGCTTAGAATTGTAAATGCTGAAGGATGAATAGTTTTTATAATTCAGAATCAGGAGTTAACATTATCACAGTCACATAAAGATAAGATTTGTGGAGATTTATTTTCTTAGCTTTAAATTTGAGCTAAGAAAAGTTGGGTAGTTGAGAGTCACCTGAATTCCCTTTAACTAAGCAGTACCCAAAATATGCATCTCCTATGACTCAGTCAAATTTCCATCAACATTTCAGATTTATTGGCAACATATATAAAATGAGAGATTAGTTTTTTGGCAATATAGATAAAATGAGAAATTATAACTATTAACTGCACTATGTCAGGGCAGAGAGGACAATGAACGGGTATTATGTAAAACTTTTAAATACATTTTTATTCACTTGAAAAACTACTTTTATAATATAATCTTTATATTTAAATAAATCTTTACATATATAAGTAAATATATAAGTATAATTTTTAAAAAATTTTATCTGTATTGACTAGAGCCGAGACCCTCTCTCAACTTATTCTAAAGGGTAGAAGTTTTGTGTTTTTAAAAATCTCTGAAATAGCATTTTAATGCATAAGGACAGTTATTATTTCTTGGTTGATATGGTTGATGTAGTAGAAAAAAAACTAAGTTTCAAATTTAGTTTTGCTTGGTTCTTGTCATATTTTGATAATATGTTATAGTTGGTACAAGATAGAAAAAGGAAGAAAATATGCGGCTAAAGTTGTAAAGGCTTCTGACTTCTGATAGCACGAGCCTCTGTTTTGAAATAGCGCATTCTTGGTGGGTGCATGCTTACTGTGAGGGAGGGAATATTGCCATGCAAATTAGGTAATAGGGTTTCTTTTTAGGGGTAACTGCAAAATGCAGAGCACAAGTAAACATGAACTAAAGGTACAATTCTTTTTTTTTTTTTTTTATTTTTTTTATTTTATAATTTTATTTTTTTAATGGGGTGACATCAATAAATCAGGATACATATATTCAAAGATAACAAGTCCAGGTTATCTTGTCGTTCAATTATGTTGCATACCCACCACCCAAAGTCAGATTGTCCTCTGTCACCTTCTATCTTGTTTCCTTTGTGCCCCTCCCACCCCCTATCCCTCTCCCATTCCCCCCTCCCCCCCGTAACCACCACACTCTTATCAATGTCTCTTAGTTTCACTATTATGTCCCACCTACGTATGGAATAATACAGTTCCTGTTTTTTTCTGATTTACTTATTTCGCTTCGTATCATGTTATCAAGATCCCACCATTTTGCTGTAAATGTTCCGATGTCATCATTTCTTATGGCTGAGTAGTATTCCATAGTGTATATGTGCCACATCTTCTTTATCCAGTCATCTATTGATGGGCTTTTTGGTTGTTTCCATGTCCTGGCCACTGTGAACAATGCTGCAATGAACATGGGGCTGCATGTGTCTTTACGTATCAATGTTTCTGAGTTTTGGGGATATATACCCAGTAGAGGGATTGCTGGGTCATAAGGTAGTTCTATTTTCAGTTTTTTGAGGAACCACCATACTTTCTTCCATAATGGTTGTACTACTTTACATTCCCACCAACAGTGTATGAGGGTTCCTTTTTCTCCACAGCCTCTCCAACATTTGCTATTACCTGACTTGCTAATAACAGCTAATCGAACAGGTGTGAGGTGGTATCTCATTGCCGTTTTGATTTGCATTTCTCTAATAGCTAAAGAAGATGAGCATCTTTTCATATATCTGTTGGCCATTTGTATTTCTTCCTGGGAGAAGTGTCTATTCATATCCTCTTCCCATTTTTTTATTGGATTGTTTGTTTGTTTGTTGTTGAGTTTTATGAGTTCTTTGTATATTTTGGATATTAGGCCCTTATCTGAGCTGTTGTTTGAAAATATCATTTCCCATTTAGTTGGCTTTCTGTTTATTTTATTATCAGTTTCCCTTGCTGAGCAAAAACTTCTTAGTCTGATGTAGTCCCATTCATTAATTTTTGCCTTCACTTCTCTTGCCATTGGAGTCAAATTCATAAAATGCTCTTTAAAACCCAGGTCCATGAGTTGAGTACCTATGTCTTCTTCTATGTACTTAATTGTTTCAGGTCTTATGTTTAGATCTTTGATCCATTTTGAGTTAATTTTTGTACAGGGGGAGAGACTGTAGTCCAGTTTCATTCTTTTGCATGTGGCTTTCCAGTTTTCCCAGCACCATTTATTGAAGAGGCTTTCTTTTCTCCATTGTGTGTTGTTGGCCCCTTTATCAAAAATTATTTGACTATATATATGTGGTTTTATTTCTGGACTTTCTATTCTGTTCCATTGGTCTGAGTGTCTATTTTTCTGCCAATACCATGCTGTTTTGATTGTCGTGGCCCTATAATAGAGTTTGAAGTCAGGTATTGTTATGCCCCCAGCTTCATTCTTTTTCTTTAGGATTGCTTTGGCTATTCGGGGTTTTTTATAGTTCCATATAAATCTGATGATTTTTTGCTCTATTTCTTTAAAAAATGTCATTGGAATTTTGATGGAAATTGCATTAAATTTGTATATTGCTTTGGGTAATATAGCCATCTTGATTATATTTATTCTTCCTAGCCAAGAACAAGGTATATTCTTCCATCTCATTATATCTTTTTCGATTTCCCTTAACAATGGTTTATAGTTTTCATTATATATGTCCTTTACATTCTTTGTTATGTTTATTCCTAAGTATTTTATTTTTTTTGTTGCAATCGTGAAGGGGATTATTCTTTTGAGTTCCTTCTCAGTTGTTTCATTGTTGGCATATAGAAAGGCTATTGACTTCTGAATGTTAATTTTGTATCCTGCGACCTTACTGTATTGGCTTATTGTTTCTAGTAGTCTTTTTGTGGATTCTTTGGGGTTTTCGATGTATAGGATCATATCATCTGCAAAAAGTGATACCTTTACTTCTTCTTTTCCGATATGGATGCCTTTTATTTCTTTGTCTTGTCTGATTGCTCTGGCTAGAACCTCTAGTACCATATTAAATAAGAGTGGAGAGAGTGGACAACCCTGTCTTGTTCCTGATTTAAGGGGGAAAGCCTTCAGTTTCGTGCCATTTAATATGATGTTAGCTGATGGTTTATCATATATGGCCTTTATCATGTTGAGATATTTTCCTTCTATACCCATTTTGTTGAGAGTCTTAAACATAAAATTGTGTTGTATTTTATCGAAAGCCTTTTCTGCGTCTATTGATAAGATCATGTGGTTTTTGTTCTTTGTTTTGTTGATATGGTATATTACATTAACCGTTTTACGTATGTTGAACCATCCTTGAGATTCTGGGATGAATCCTACTTGATCATGATGTATTATTTTTTTAATATGTTGTTGTATTCGATTTGCTAGTATTTTGTTTAGTATTTTAGCATCTGTATTCATTAGAGATATTGGTCTGTAGTTTTCTTTTTTTGTGCCATCCTTGCCTGGTTTTGGTATGACGGTTATGTTGGCCTCATAAAATGTGTTTGGAAGTATTGCTTCTTCTTCAATTTTTTGGAAGACTTTGAGTAGAATAGGAACCAAGTCTTCTTTGAATGTTTGATAAAATTCGCTGGTATAGCCGTCAGGGCCTGGACTTTTATTTTGGGGGAGGTTTTTAATGGTTTTTTCTATTTCTTCTCTACTGATAGGTCTGTTTAGGCTTTCTGCTTCTTCTTGACTCAGTCTAGGAAGGTTGTATTTTTCTAGGAATTTATCCATTTCTTCTAGGTTTTTGAATTTAGTGGCATAAAGTTTTTCATAGTATTCTACAATAATTCTTTGTATATCTACGGTGTCCGTGGTGATTTCTCCTCTTTCATTTTGGATTTTGTTTATATGAGTTCTTTCTCTTTTTTCCTTGGTAAGTCTTGCCAAGGGTTTGTCAATTTTGTTGATCTTTTCAAAGAACCAGCTCCTTGTTCTATTAATTTTTTCTATAGTTTTTCTGTTCTCTATTTCATTTATTTCTGCTCTGATTTTTATTATCTCCTTTCTTTGGCTGGTTTTGGGTTGTCTTTGTTCTTCTTTTTCTAGTTCCTTAAGGTGGGAAGTTAAGTGGTTCACTTGGGCTTTCTCTTGTTTGTTCATATATGCCTGAAGCGATATGAACTTCCCTCTTATCACTGCTTTTGCTGCATCCCATAGATTCTGATATGTCGTATTGTCATTTTCATTAGTCTGTATATATCTTTTGATCTCTGCATTTATTTCTTCTTTGACCCATTCATTTTTTAAAAGTATGTTGTTTAGTTTCCACATTTTTGTGGGATTTTTTTTCTCTTTTTTGCAGTTGAATTCTAGTTTCAAGGCTTTATGATCAGAAAATATGCTTGGTACAACTTCAATTTTTCTGAATTTGCTGATATTGTTTTTGTGGCCCAACATATGGTCAATTCTTGAGAATGATCCATGTACACTGGAGAAAAATGTATACTCAGTCACTTTGGGATGAAATGTCCTGTAGATGTCTATCATATCCAGGTGCTCTAGTGTTTTGTTTAAGGCCACTATGTGTTTGTTGATTCTCTGTTTGGATGACCGATCTAGAGCCATCAGCGGTGTATTGAGGTCTCCAAGTATGATTGTATTTTTGTCAGTTTTTGTTTTAAGATCAATAAGTAGCTGTCTTATATATTTTGGTGCTTTTTGGTTTGGTGCATATATATTAAGAATTGTTATGTCTTCTTGATTCAGTGTCCCCTTAGCCATTATGAAATGGCCATTTTTGTCTCTAAGTACTTTTCCTGTCTTGTAGTCAGCATTATCCGATATGAGTATTGCTACACCTGCTTTTTTTTGGATGTTATTTGCTTGAAGTATTGTTTTCCAGCCTTTCACTTTGAATTTGTTTTTATCCTTGTTACTTAGATGAGTTTCCTGTAGGCAGCATACAGTTGGATTTTTTTTTTTAATCCATTCTGCTACTCTGTGCCTTTTTATTGGTGAGTTTAATCCATTTACATTTAGTGTAATTATTGATACTTGTGAGTTCCCTATTGCCATTTTATATCTTGCTTTCTGTTAGTTTTGTGTCTTGTTTGATCCTTCTCTATCGTTTTTCTATCTTTTGTTTTTATTTGGTTGTATTCCATACATCTTTCCTCTGTTGCTATCTTTTTTATCTCATGTGCTTCTGTGGTGGTTTTTTCAATGGTGGTTACCTTTGAGTAATGAAAAGGGTCCCTACCCTGTTCATTGTAGCGAACTATTTTGTGAGTACTTTTGCACTCCATCGTCCTTTGCTACTGTTAATCTCCGTCTCTCCCCCTCTTTCTTTTTGTTGTTGTCACAGTTTAAATTTGGTTTTATTGTGTTCTTCTTGGAGCTTTTACTTGTGGCTCTGTTTTTTTTTGTTCTTTGTATCTGATTGGAGAACCCCCTTTAGTAATTCCTGGAGTGGGGGTTTTCTGATGATAAATTCCCTCATCTTTTCTGTATCTGTGAATGTTTTTATTTCTCCTTCGTATTTGAAGGATAGCTTTGATGGGTATAGTATTCGTGGCTGAAAGTTCCTCTCTTTCAGGACTTTAAATATTGGGGTCCACTCTCTTCTAGCTTGTAGAGTTTCTGCTGAGAAATCTGATGATAATCTAATGGGCCTTCCTTTATATGTTGTATTCTTCTTTTCCCTGGCTGCCTTGAGAATTTTTTCTTTGCTGTTGGTTTGTGTCAATTTCATTATGATATGCCTTGGAGTAGGTTTGTTGGGGTTAAGAAAACTTGGAGTTCTGTTTGCTTCTTGAACTTGAGGCTTTAGTTCTTTCCACAGGCTTGGGAAGTTCTCATCAATTATTTGTTTAAGTATGTTCTCCATTCCATTTTCTCTTTCTTCTCCCTCTGATATACCTATTATTCTTATGTTATTCTTTTTGATGGAGTCAGATAATTCTTGTAGGGCTATCTCATTTTTTTTAATTTTTGAGTCTCTTTCTTCTTCTCTCTGTTGTGCCTCAAGTTGCTTGTCTTCTATTTCACTAATCCTCTCTTCTATCTGACCTGTTCTATTAGCTAAGCTTGTTACTTCGTTTTTCAGCTCGTGAATTGAGTTTTTCATCTCTGTTTGATTTGTTTTTATAGTTTCAATTTCCTTGGACATATATTCTTTGTGTTCATGGAGTTGTTTTCTGAGCTCCCTATATTGCCTTTCTGTGTTTTCTTGTATATCTCGGAGGATTTTTAGGATTTCTATCTTGAATTCTCTGTCATTTAGCTCCAAGGTTTCCAATATATTAAATTTTTTCTCCATAGATTTTTCCTCATCTAGCTGTGTTACCTCTCTTTCTTTTGTATCCATGATATTCGATTTTCTCTTTCTTAATGGCATCTGAGGGTGGTTTTGTTGATAGTATTAATGAGATTTAATAAAGAATAAAAAGTTAAAAAAAATAAAAAAATAACAAATCGAAAAGAGTTGTTTTTTTTAAAAAAAATTAATAATGAAATAAAGAAAAATAAAATAAAAATTAAAAAAAAGGAAATTATTCCCCCCCTCCTTTTTTCCTCTCCTCTACTCTCCCCTCTTTTTTGAGAAAATCTTGTGGTGGACTGTGAGTTATAACAAACAATGCCTGTGATGGAGGGCCTGAATTGGGGAAAAGTAATAAAGGGGCAAAAAAGAGAGAAAGAAAAAAAAAAAAGGAAAAAAAAGAAAAAAAAAAGAGCGTATGGACCCACAAAAAGCAAATAAGGAAAAAATTTGGGTCACGAATAAAATGATTTGCTTTTAGGTGTTGGTTTTCTAAGAGTTATGATGAGAGGAATAAGAGGAAAATGGAAAAATGGGGGGACAAATTAAAAACTTACTATTGTATTTAGTGGAACAAGAACTAGATAATATGGAGAGCCAGGGATGGGAGCACTGCTAGTGAGTTAAAAAGGTGAAGTAAAAACCCCCCAAAATGCCACAAACATAGGTTTGAGTCCCAGATAAGATAATTTGTTTGTTATTGAGGTTTGAATGAGAGGAGATGTAAAGGAGAAAGGAAGAAACTAATATAGAGGGAGAAAAGAAAGAGAGAGAGAGAAAAATAGAGGGAACCACTAAAAGAAGAAAAAAGAAAGGAGAGAGAGAGAGAGAGTTAAGGGTTTTGGAGTGCAACCCTCATAGAGATAAAGGAAGAGAAGAGAAATGATAATGGGAGATGTAACACTTATGGGTAGTGTAGTTCAGGGAGAGGAGAGAGTAAGACCGGTAGAGAGTTAATCGGCCAAATTGGAGGAGGAAAAAAAAGTCTCAAGAATGAAGATAATAGAAACAAACGAACAAATATAATAAAATGGGATAGGTTATAAAGTCTGCAGATTATTCTTGATTTTGAGAGGTTATCTTCTTGCTTTTTCTTTTCTCTCCCTCTTCCTGGTCGGTGACTCTGTACCCCGGGTTCTGCCCCCTTGGCACGCTCAGGTAGAGGTTTGCAGTTGATAAGTCTCTATGGCAATGTCATGTATTGTGCTTTATTCTCGTTGGGAGTCAAGGCTCATTAGCATTTATAGGCTCCGACAGTGAGAGAGTCCGTGTTCCTGGAGCCTTTCTCCTAGTCTTTCCTTCCTCAATTAGTAGCCTGATAGTCCAGGTATGGGGTTGCTGCTGCCTCTGCCTGGATAGTAAGAGGCTCAAATTGCTGGCAACTCCCCACTCTATTTCCACTCAGCACAGGGCTCTGGGTAAGGCTCAGTCAGTCAGAGCTGCTAGCATAATCAGGCGGGCTTTCCGCCCACTCGAAGACCTCTGGCTCTGCCACTCTATCCGGTAACACAAGCGGGCGCCCACTTCCGGGGCGCTTGGAGGAAACTCTCACTCACTGTCTGCAACCAGGATATCCGGCCAGCAGTCTCACGCTCTGAGTGAAACCCCCAACCGCAGGGAAAAGTTGCAGCGTTGGAATTGAGTCTCGCTCCGTCCCCGTGTGCGGCTTTTGCAAGGCGCTGGGGCGGCCCGAGATTCCGCTTTGGCCCACACAAAGGCCCCTGACTCTGCCCCTCTGTGCGATAACACGGGCGCGCACTGCCGAGGCACTCGGAGGAATCGCTCACTCCTTATCTGCGCGCGCAAACCAGGATATGAGGCCGGCCGCGTTTCGCTCTGAGTGAAACAGCCTCCAGCACGGAAAATCTCCACCGTTGGGATTAGTTCTCACTCCCTCCCGTGCGTGGCTTTCCCAGGGCGCTGGGGCTGCCCAGAGACTCTGCCCTCAGCCCACAGAAAGGCCTCTGACCCTGCCTCTCCGTGGGGCAACACGGGTACCCACTTCCGCGGCTTAGGAAGAAATCTCTCTTCCACTAACTGCGCACCGACCAGGAGACCGGGTAAAATGGCCGCTCTGCTTGTCTTTCTTTGTTTGGGTTTGCGCGAGTGTTAGCTTGTATTGCCCGGGTTGCCACAGGATCAGATTTTCCTCGGCTTGGATCTCTGAGCCACAGCCTGGTTCGGCCGTTTTTGCTGCGGGGGCCTGGATCTATTCACCCCCTTTGCCCGCCTCAGTTTCTATATTCACAGTTACCAGAAAAAGCCGCCCTGTTTAGGTTAGTGAGGAAGGCAGAGCATTTCTTACTCCCTATTTCCTTCGGGGTTTGGTTATGTATTTAGCCAATTTTTCACTCAATCATACCTTTGGGTGTATTGCGAAGAATCTGGAAGCTCCAAGTTTAGGTTTTTCTGTTTCTGGTTGAAGATCTTGTTGAGTTTTGGGGGAGATTTATCGGTATCGCTTCCTACTCCGCCATTACTCTGACGTCATCCCCCTAAAGGTACAATTCTAATAGAAGAGGTTATTGGTCCTACTATTTGAAAAATATCAGGAAACAGCAACAAATGTATTAAACTGCTGTTACTCTCTCTCAATATGTGCCCTCTTTAAACAAATGTCATAAATTCTAATCATGTTACACTATCTGTACTTCTTTTGACGGATGTGCAGTTTGATGCTTTCTTATGTTCCATCTGCCTTTCTTCCTGTGTCATTTATTGGTCATTTATATAGACTTCAAGTTGATTTTTTCTTTTTCTTTTTAATTGAATTTATTGGGGTGACAATAGTTAATAAAACCATGCAGGTTTCAAGTAAAAAACTCATTAAAACATCATCTGCACACTGCATCACACACTCATTGCTCAAAGTAAAGTCTCTTTCTATCCCATTTATGCCCCCTTTGCCCACATTCTACCTGCTTCCACCCTCTTTGCCTCAGGCTATCACCACTTTGTGTCTGTCTGTGCACCACTTTGTTTGTGTCTCTGTCTGTATAATATATATATATATATATTAACATATTCTATGTATCTATGCTTCTGTTTTTATTTGTCAGATTACTTTGTTCATTAGATTCCACGTATTAGTGAGATCATATGGTATTTGTCTTTCTCTGACTAGTTTATTTCAGTTAGCTTAATAATCTCCAGGTCCTTCCATGCTGTCTCTCAAGATAAGATTTTCTTCTTTTTCTTTATGACCAAGTAGATATATGAAAAGATGTTCAATGTCACTAATCATCAGAGAGATGCAAATTAAGACCACAGTGAGATACCACCTCATACCTGTCAGCATGGCTACGGCTATCAATAATAAATCAATAAACAAGTGCTGGAGAGGATGTGGAGAGAAGGGAACCTTGGTGCACTGTTGGAGGGAATGCAGGTTGGCGCAGCCACTGTGGAAAGCAGTATGGAATTTTCTCCAAAAATGAAAATGAGAACTACTTTTGACCCAGAGGGTCTACTTCTATGAATTATATCCAAGGAAACCTGAAGCCCTAAATCGAGATAATATATGCATACTTATGTTCATTGCAGCATTATTTTCCAATTGATTATCCTTAAGTAAAGTGATTCCTGATCCAGCTTCCACCAAATTAACCATAGGCCATGATTATTTAGTTATTTTAAAAATTAGTTGCTTATGTGTCTGTCTTCACTTTAGATTATATTTATCTTAAGGGCAGCAATTCTAATTTTCTATCTCCAAGCCCTCTTTTAAATATCTATTGAATTGAATGAAATATAATTTTATATTAGTTTGTAAGTCATGCACATAGTGCTAATTTATTTATATTATTGCTGGATATTCAGTTTTGATATTTTTCTATAACTATCTTGTGCTCTTTTTCCAATTTTATCTTTATATTTTGAATTTATTTTTAAGTATGAAGAGGGAAGATAGAGAGATAAACCCCCATATATGCCCTGACTGGGATCCACCTGGCACACCCCATCTGGCATCAATTCTTGGATCAACTGAGCTATCCTCAGCACCTTAGGCCAATGCTCGGACCAGCCGAGCTATCCTCAGCACCTGGGGCAGATACCCAAACCACTCAGGCCACTGGCTGCGAGCGGCAAAAAGACAGGGCAGGGGGAGAGGGAGGGGAAGAGAAGCAGATGGTCACTTCTCCTGTGTGCCCTAATAGGGAATCAAACCTGGGACATCCATATGGCAGGCCAGTGCTCTGTCTATTGAACCAACTGACCATGGCCTGTTTTTGAAATTTTACTCCTAGGTCTTGCCTCAGGTCTTTTTTTTTTTTTTTTAATATATATATATATATATATATATATATATATATAGTTAAATTTATTTATTTATTTTTTTTTTACAGAGACAGAGAGTGAGTCAGAGAGAGGGATAGACAGGGACAGACAGACAGGAACGGAGAGAGATGAGAAGCATCAATCATTAGTTTTTCATTGCGCATTGCAACACCTTAGTTGTTCATTGATTGCTTTCTCATATGTGCCTTGACCGCGGGCCTTCAGCAGACCAAGCAACCCCTTGCTGGAGCCAGTGACCTTGGGTCCAAGCTGGTGAGCCTCGCTCAAACCAGATGAGCCCGCACTCAAGCTGGCAACCTCGGGGTCTCGAACCTGGGTCCTTCCGCATCCCAGTCCGACGCTCTATCCACTGCGCCACCACCAGGTCAGGCTGCCTCAGGTCTTTGCCCTTAAATTCCAAAAGATAAGAGGAAAACTTTCTTTGATAATCCAAAATTAATAATAATAAAAAAGTTTCTTACTGAGAACCTGTAAATGTTTTTATATTCATAAATACTCTATATTTCCAATAAGAATTAAATATTAAAAAAGATTATTGCCCTCTTTTATGTTAATACACCACAAAAAAGGAAGACGTTTTTCCTCCGGTTCATGGTTTCATGATCTAATCTTGGCTTTAGTCCCCAAACAAGTTTGTCAGCAGCCTGCTGCTTAAATCTAATGCCCTTGTCTCCATTCATCCTTAGTTGAAATAGAATTATTGACAGAAATGATTTCTGGAGGGAAATTAAGAAATATAATTAATATAGAGCCTTTAATAGTTACTAAATAGTATGTCTGTCTTTATTTGTTTTGGAGGAGGCGTAGTAACTTCACCCAATTTAAATGAATTTGTGTAAAATTTGGCACAGGGACACTAAACTCAGAGACCTTATTAAATATAAGGATGATACTACATTAAATAAGTAGCACCTGTTGATAATCAATACCTAATAGGGTATAAATACTTAGCAATTTCCTCAAGAGAAAAACTGCCTTTTCTCTTTAGTTCAGTTCATTTTGCCTAGAAAAAATTTGATGTATATTTTTCAGCCTCTTGCTCTAAACAGAGGTAAAATATTTGTTAGCAAGTAAGCACCTTGGTTGTTGAACAATTGTGTTACACAGCAGATAACATTTTCCCCCTATGGACTTTTGTTCAAATACTTGCTAAAATTTTTTTATATGTCATGTAGTAAATTCTTTAGCTTCACATAGTTCTGCTAGGATTTAAGGACTAAATATAACCAAATTTATTTATTTTTAAATATATTTTTATTTTTATTTGACATAATTGACACATATCATTGAAAAGGTCAGATAGTACTCAAAGGCTTATAACAAAGCAATAGCCTTGCCCCAGCCTACTATTTCCTCCTAATTATCCTCCCAGAGCTCATGCTCAGTGGGTATATCCAGCATGCCCTACTAGTTGTTTATGGACAGGAAATATTGGATTAATTGGTGCCGCTATGTTATTGGTTGTTACATATTTTGAAATTCAACATTATTTCTACCTATTCTCAATTCTCATTCCTCAGAACCAATTATTTTAAATTCTTGTTTAAAGAATGAGAGTTAAGTAATAGAGAACCACACAAAAGACAATTGAGGCCATTATTATTATAGAAAAAAAAAGACAAAATTAAAAAAAGAAATGCAATTCCAATAAACTGGTCAGCAACCAACATTATTTATATACTCATAATAATGTTAAATCTGAATACTGATTTACCTCAGAACAATAATATAACTATACTGGGAGAGATGCAAGAAACAAAACTAGTATGTTGATGGCATAAAGGTGTAAGGTAACATAAAACTCAGTTAATAGATAGTGTCTAAAATTGATAATGTAGGCCCTGGCAGGTTAGCTTGGTTGAAGCATCATCCCGATACGACAAGGTTGTGGATTCAGTGTATTCAGGGCACATACAAGGGTCAACCAATGAATGCATGAATAAGTGGAACAACAAATTAATAATTTGTGCTGTTAGAATGAAGGAGGTAAAACTAGGGTCTTGGAGCTCCTTTATTTCATTGGGCCTTAAGGTTCTGAAGGAGTCACATAATAAGCTCCAAGCAATGCTACAGTGTCCCTCAACTCCAGGGGCAGCACTCACATTGCTTTCAGTGTCAATAATACCCTCTTCAAATCCAAGAACTTAAAAAAATCTATATCCTGGCTTTTGTTACATTTTGAATTATAGTACCTGGTTTTGTACAACATGGTACCCTGGATCTCAAGGGAAAATCCACCTGGCCAAAGGTAAAGCCTTGCAGAAATTATTTTCTTAATGATTCCAAGAAAAAAAAAAATACCAAAAGGGGAAGAAAAGTGAAGAGATTTTGATTCTTGCTTCTAGTTCTGGTTACGAGAGTTGAATTCAGGCAATCAGTAGGTACAAGTTTGATAATGTAGCATGGTAGCATCTACAACAATGGGCAAGTATCACTTGTATCTGTGTTTTCATTTTGTAAATTTACCTAATGCTTTAAGAGAAAAAATGCGACAAAATTACTTGCCTTCCCTTTTTATGCCTGCCTAAGATTTTTTGTTTTGTTTTGTAGAAACAGAAGAAAAGATTGTTGATGCTTATTTTTAACAATAATATTGCTGAAGGACATTTTTTTAAAGGATTGAAAAGCATTTTTACAATCAAATTCTGTTTTAATTTTCTTCTATGTAGTAAAGTCAGAAAAACAGATATCCTGAAAGGCTATATTAATGACATCTGTCCTATTTTTCTACCTATTGATTTCTTCACCATTATTGGCTTTTAGAAATAAATGACAACTATATATCATTGGTTTGACAACACTATTTTTTTCTAAAAATTTCCATAGTCTCCTATAGGAAGAGGGGAAAAATTGATGTGATATATTTCAAGGAAAAAGTAACTTTCTTTCTGTCAAAGTCATTATTCCCTGCTTTTAATAACCTTGTAGGGGAATAAGGCACCTACTTTCTTACCTACTTCCACATTGCCACCTGATTTCTATCCCTTTCCATCCTTTACAGCACCTCCTCTGATTTATCATTTATCCATTCCCGAGATACCTTCAGTTCCTTAAGTTTATGTAATTTTACATAAACTTTTGTCATCCACCTCTTCTGATTCTGTACTTATTTTCATGTGAACAATTAAGAGTAGTCAAATATCTCACTCAATCTCTAGTAAATTTAAAAATAGATTAAATTCTTGCTCTAGCTAATATTGGTAAATAAGTAGAATATACAGACTGCATGATGTATATATATTTAATTGAGTAAAACAATGTATGTTTTGAAGATGCAAGTGATGAAGTGTTCTCTGTTAGCTACCTCCACTAATTAGTTTATTTGAAAAGCATCACAGACTGAAATATGTGTATACAAATATCTAGATTTCCTTCATAAGCTTCCCACTGGTTAAGTAATATTTTTAGTGACTTCTCTCTCAAACTAATCATGTAACCCTTTAGTGGTTAAGTGTGTAGTGTAAATAAAACTGAAATATTTTGAAAACTCATTAGCATTTTTCTTTTTTCCAATAACCCTTAAATTATATTGTTTGAATGCTGTATATGATCCTGCCATTATGAAATATAACTTTTTTACTGTTATTAAAATTAATGCCATCATATTACAATATCTAATGTGTCATTTAACTACCAGTAATCTAAATTATATTTCTAAGCATTTTTAAACATTTAAAAATATAAGCTATACATACATTTATTTAAATTTTTCAGTGTTGTTTATAGTAAGGCAGTAAAAAGAAACTTGTTTCACAGCATTAGTAAGTATTTGTTGACCATCTTCTGAAAATTTGTTTTTGCCTTCTCAGTTTACAATAGCCCTAGGTATCCATCCTGTGGTCCTTGCAGTTTTAGAGACTCTGCTTCTACCCAGCCCTCCAGGTGTTGAGTATGTAGCTAAAATAATTTCATATCCTTAACCTAACTTAGGGGTAGTATGTTACTTAAGCTGTTCCAATGACAGTAAATGTGAAAGGACTTCTGTTAAGAATATAAGAATTATGGTGCTTGCTCCCTCATTATTATTAGCTTATTATTATTATTATTATTTTTTGCATTTTCCTGAAGCTGGAAACAGGGAGAGACAGTCAGACAGACTCCCGCATGCGCCCGACCGGGATCCACCCGGCACGCCCACCAGGGGCGATGCTCTGCCCACCAGGGGGCGATGCTCTGCCCATCCTGGGCGTCGCCATATTGCGACCAGAGCCACTCCAGCGCCTGAGGCAGAGGCCACAGAGCCATCCCCAGCGCCTGGGCCATCCCTGCTCCAATGGAGCCTTGGCTGCGGGAGGGGAAGAGAGAGACAGAGAGGAAGGCGTGGCGGAGGGGTGGAGAAGCAAATGGGCGCTTCTCCCAGCAAATGGGGCTGGGAATCGAACCAGGGTCCTCCGCACACTAGGCCGACGCTCTACCGCTGAGCCAACCGGCCAGGGCCATTATTAGCTTTTTTAACAAGTAATACACAATACACAGAATTACGTGATCTGAAGAGGTAGGTAGATCATGACGACCAACACCACATGTATTAGTGAGCATGCATGAGGTTATGATATATAACAAACATCTCTCACATTTAATTGCATAACAACAGAGTTATATTGGTTGCTTTTGTTACATGTTATCTTCAGGCCAGTGCTGGTTGGTGACAACTGTCCTCTTTTTCCATGTGTCATTTTCATGTGAGAGTTGAGGTAGTAAAATGCAGTTCCTGTTTTGGCCATGCAGTTTTCTCATTGTATAAAAAATAAGAGAGCTAGTAAGATAGCTCAGCCACTCAAGTGCTCGATGCTTCTGCTCTGTCATACTTCATATCCACTCACCTTCCATTAGCCAAAGCAAATCACACAGCTAAGCCTAAGATTAATGGAACATTCATTAACATTATGAGGTTAATGAATAAAGTCAATTTACCTTTAGCTGGTATAACTTTCTGAAATTTTTTACCTACCAAGAGATAATGATTATTAAAAAAAGTGAAGTACAGTTAAATGCTATTAAAAGTTAGATTTTAGTTTTAATTACTGGGAGAAAATGATGTTGTTTTAAATAATGATTTGCCTTTGGTTTTAATGAGAGAAATATGCAGTGAGGAGTTTTGAAACATCCGGTGGAACTTCTCTAAATTTACCAAATGTTTCTCCAGATGTCTCTAAGTGTCCAATTAAACTTGCAAATTATTTTGCTTCATGTGGGGTTTTTAATTGAAGAATCATTCATTTTCTTCTTTCTTTAAAACTCCTGACATTTGGGCATTGATAATGCTGTAGAGGGAAACTTACTTTCAATAAAGTTATGTACTTGTCTTTACAGTACAGCAATGCTCTTGCAGCTTCCAACATGTGCATGTGGTGAGGAATGACGCCTAGTTTGAATAATGATTTCATGTTTCTTTATCAACAGTGTACGTGAAAGAAATTTTTACTTTTTTAGTTAATCATATTATCCCTCTTAAAATGTAAAGTAAATTGCAATGCAAATCTAAAATTCCTAAGTCATATGCAAGTCAAGTTTTAACTCTTGCTTGTTTTAATATAATTTCCTGAATCAAATTCACTAAACATATGTCTGAAAATTATGCTTGTAATTTTGTTATACCAGTTAGTGACAGAAGCAAGTGATAAGCTGTTTTTATAGCTTTGTGTATTAGTTCAAAACGATAACAATGATATAATCCGATAGTAAAAGGTTTAGACACAGGTAGAAGTAAAGAAAGTCATAGAACTACCCAGCAAGTGGAGGTACAAGTGGAAATAGATTGTGCTTTATTTATGATGACTCAGCTATCAGGTGTCTCACATAATCAGTATGAAGGATGAGAAGCAGGACTATGTAGAATCTAAGAAAATCGGTACATAAAAGTTCTTGCTATAGAGTGTGTGCCCAAGATATCACCATTGTCATAATTGTCACTAGGTATGTGACATGGCTGGCCCTGATGTCATTTGACAGCTGATATACTGCTGTACTACACATCTTTGAATATTTGCTTTACGCCATGTAATTAGCCTCTCAATTCATTGGTTGCTGCTTCATAGAACCTCTAACTGACCATTATATTCATGTTACTCCCCAAATGTTCATTTTTCTGGGTAGCAGCTATAATTGGCTGCCTTGTGTCACATGCCTAATTCCAGCTGCTAAAGCATGTTGAGAGAGATACATTTTCATATACTGCAATATGTCTGCATAACTGCTATTCAAAGAAATACATGCAAAACAATGATCTAAGCAATCTTTTACTTGTCAGACTGAAAAATATTAAGAAGACTGATAATACTGAATATGGGTAAGGGCATGGTGAAATCAATACTCCTATAGTAAATTGGTACTTTCTCTAAGGGAGTATTTTAATGAGAGTAAACTACTAAAATATGAATGTGTTTTAACAGGAATTTTTTTCTAAGATTTATTCTAAGTAATACAAATAAGCATGAGATAGGCTATGTCAAAATTATTTATTACAATATTGTTCCCATCAAGAGAAGTAAACTAAATGCCTATAAAGAATGAGACAGAGATAGAAAGAGAGAGAGATAGATGTTTGTAAGTTTATTCCAAGAAAATATACAGTAGTTACTCTCTGCTTAGGGAGTGGGTGAATTTTTATTCTCTCTTTTGCATATTTTCATAATGCTTAAATTTTCCATATGAATGTATATTATTTTCATAATTAGAAAAACAATTTTCCCATTTTATATAGACTTTTCAAGAAAGTTATTAAAAGAAATAATCTTGCATTCTAAATCTGGTTCTGTTTACATTTCTGAGTCTTTATTCCTCTTTAAAATGAGAGGATAAGGTTATATAATGAATTATTTAATGGATTCTTAAATCTCTGAGATATTTACCTTGTAGAACATTTCAAATCTTAATATTGTCTTCTTCTGAAAGGTGTAATGGAATAAGGTAGAATTGAGTGAGGTGGTATTCGTGACTGCATTATTTTCATAGGAGCTTGTATAGCAGTGTGAAATCAGATATGTTGGTGAGGTGGAAACAGTTGGTGCTTATTGGCACCTCTTTTATGACCTCTTGGAGGTGACATTAAATGACTGCAGTAATCAGAAAGCCAATATCAATGACAACTTTTATTCTCAGAAATAGTCAGGGAAAGAGTAAGGGTTGAACCCGAGATTTCAGAAGAATTTGTAAAGGTATTACATAACCAGAGAGGAAATACAGATAATAAACATATGGAAAGATTTTCAGACTTATTAGTAATTAGGAAAATGAGATTTTTAGATCACAATGAGCTATTATAAAATGTATCAAATTAGCAGAAATTAAATTATCAGAAATATCAAGTGTTAGTAAAATATGAATCAAAGCATACTTTGTTGGTGGCTTGTAGGCTGGGGCAGTCACTCTGGAAAACAGGTTTGGCTTTAGGAAAATTAAAGATTTATATCTCCTATGACTTAAGAATCCCACTTCTGTTTGTATGCCATAGAAAAAAAAAGTATATGTGTGTATCATGTATTCATAGTGCCTTTTATAAATAACAACCCGAAACTGGAAACAACTCAAATGTTCATCAATAGTAGAATTTTAGCATTTTGCTATATTCATAAAATAGAATACTATATCATACATTTCCTAACTAATATGGATGAGCATATACATAATATTGAGTGAAAAAAGAGTAAAATGATAGGTGCAGTATAATTTAAATTTTATATAGTTGTGAATCTGGAAAAATTAAACTGTTATATAGGGATTCATAAATAGCAAAACATAAGAATGAATTATTCATAAAAATTAGAATAATGGTTCCCTTCAGTGGGAAGGGAGAGAAGTGTAATTAGGGAGGGACACACAGGAGGCTTGTGAGACCAGGGCATTCTGTTTCTGAAAACTAAGTGGGAAGTGACTGAGTATACATTTTTCTCTAGTATACATGGATCATTCTCAAGAATGGACCATATGTTGGGCCACAAAAACAACATCAGCAAATTCAGAAAAATTGAAGTTGTACCAAGCATATTTTCTGATCATAAAGCCTTGAAACTAGAATTCAACTGCAAAAAAGAGGAAAAAAATCCCACAAAAACGTGGAAACTAAACAACATACTTTTAAAAAATGAATGGGTCAAAGAAGATATAAGTGCAGAGATCAAAAGATATATACAGACTAATGAAAATGACAATACGACATATCAGAATCTATGGGATGCAGCAAAAGCAGTGATAAGAGGGAAGTTCATATCACTTCAGGCATATATGAACAAACAAGAGAGAGCCCAAGTGAACCACTTAACTTCACACCTTAAGGAACTAGAAAAAGAAGAACAAAGACAACCCAAAACCAGCCGAAGAAAGGAGATAATAAAAATCAGAGCAGAAATAAATGAATTAGAGAACAGAAAAACTATAGAAAAAATTAATAGAACAAGGAACTGGTTCTTTGAAAAGATCAACAAAATTGACAAACCCTTGGCAAGACTTACCAAGGAAAAAAGAGAAAGAACTCATATAAACAAAATCCAAAATGAAAGAGGAGAAATCACCACGGACACTGTAGATATACAAAGAATTATTGTAGAATACTATGAAAACCTTTATGCCACTAAATTCAACAACCTAGAAGAAATGGATAAATTCCTAGAACAATACAACCTTCCTAGACTGAGTCAAGAAGAAGCAGAAAGCCTAAACAGACCTATCAGTAGAGAAGAAATAGAAAAAACCATTAAAAACCTCCCCAAAAATAAAAGTCCAGGCCCTGACGGTTATACTAGCGAATTTTATCAAACATTCAAAGAAGACTTGGTTCCCATTCTACTCAAAGTCTTCCAAAAAATTGAAGAAGAAGCAATACTTCCAAACACATTTTATGAGGCCAACATAACCCTCGTACCAAAACCAGGCAAGGATGGCACAAAAAAAGAAAACTACAGACCAATATCTCTAATGAATACAGATGCTAAAATACTAAACAAAATACTAGCAAATCGAATACAACAACATATTAAAAAAATAATACATCATGATCAAGTGGGATTCATCCCAGAATCTCAAGGATGGTTCAACATACGTAAAACGGTTAATGTAATACACCATATCAACAAAACGAAGAACAAAAACCACATGATCTTATCAATAGACGCAGAAAAGGCTTTTGATAAAATACAACACAATTTTATGTTTAAGACTCTCAACAAAATGGGTATAGAAGGAAAATATCTCAACATGATAAAGGCCATATATGATAAACCATCAGCTAACATCATATTAAATGGCACTAAACTGAAGGCTTTTCCCCTTAAATCAGGAACAAGACAGGGTTGTCCACTCTCTCCACTCTTATTTAATGTGGTACTAGAGGTTCTAGCCAGAACAATCAGACAAGACAAAGAAATAAAAGGCATCCATATCGGAAAAGAAGAAGTAAAGGTATCACTTTTTGCAGATGATATGATTTTATACCCCAAAGAATCCACAAAAAGACTACTAGAAACAATAAGCCAATACAGTAAGGTCGCAGGATACAAAATTAACATACAGAAGTCAATAGCCTTTCTATATGCCAACAATGAAACAATTGAGAACGAACTCAAAAGAATAATCCCCTTCATGATTGCAACAAAAAAAATAAAATACTTAGGAATAAACATAACAAAGAATGTAAAGGACTTATATAATGAAAACTATAAACCATTGTTAAGGGAAATCGAAAAAGATATAATGAGATGGAAGAATATACCTTGTTCTTGGCTAGGAAGAATAAATATAATCAAGATGGCTATATTACCCAAAGCAATATACAAATTTAATGCAATTTCCATCAAACTTCCAATGACGTTTTTTAAAGAAATAGAGCAAAAAATCATCAGATTTATATGGAACTATAAAAAACCCCGAATAGCCAAAGCAATCCTAAAGAAAAAGAATAAAGCTGGGGGCATTACAATACCTGACTTCAAACTCTATTATAGGGCCATGACAATCAAAACAGCATGGTATTGGCAGAAAAATAGACACTCAGACCAATGGAACAGAATAGAAAGTCCAGAAATAAAACCACATATATATAGTCAAATAATTTTTGATAAAGGGGCCAATAACACACAATGGAGAAAAGAAAGCCTCTTTAATAAATGGTGCTGGGAAAACTGGAAAGCCACATGCAAAAGAATGAAACTGGACTACAGTCTCTCCCCCTGTACAAAAATTAACTCAAAATGGATCAAAGATCTAAACATAAGACCTGAAACAATTAAGTACATAGAAGAAGACATAGGTACTAAACTCATGGACCTGGGTTTTAAAGAGCATTTTATGAATTTGACCCCACAGGCAAGAGAAGTGAAGGCAAAAATTAATGAATGGGACTACATCAGACTAAGAAGTTTTGCTCAGCAAGAGAAACTGATAACAAAATAAACAGAAAGCCAACTAAATGGGAAATGATATTTTCAAACAACAGCTCAGATAAGGGCCTAATATCCAAAATATACAAAGAACTC
Organism: Saccopteryx bilineata; assembly: GCF_036850765.1. NCBI lineage: Eukaryota > Metazoa > Chordata > Mammalia > Chiroptera > Emballonuridae > Saccopteryx > Saccopteryx bilineata. The sequence goes on from NC_089493.1 coordinate 97,902,904, forward strand.
ATAAAACTCAACAACAAACAAACAAACAGTCCAATAAAAAAATGGGAAGAGGATATGAACAGACACTTCTCCCAGGAAGAAATACAAATGGCCAACAGATATATGAAAAGATGCTCATCTTCTTTAGCTATTAGAGAAATGCAAATCAAAACTACAATGAGATACCACCTCACACCTGTTCGATGAGCTATTATTAGCAAGACAGGTAATAGCAAATGTTGGAGAGGCTGTGGAGAAAAAGGAACCCTTATCCACTGTTGGTGGGAATGTAAAGTAGTACAACCATTATGGAAGAAAGTATGGTGGTTCCTCAAAAAACTGCAAATAGAACTGCCTTATGACCCAGCAATCCCTCTACTGGGTATATACCCCAAAAACTCAGAAACATTGATACGTAAAGACACATGCAGCCCCATGTTTATTGCAGCATTGTTCACAGTGGCCAGGACATGGAAACAACCAAAAATCCCGTCAATAGATGACTGGATAAAGAAGATGTGGCACATATACACTATGAAATACTACTCAGCCATAAGAAATGATAACATCAGAACATTTACAGCAAAATGGGGGGATCTTGATAACATGATACGAAGCGAAATAAGTAAATCAGAAAAAACCAGGTACTGCATTATTCCATACGTATGTGGGACATAAAAGTGAAACTAAGAGACATTGATAAGAGTGTGATGGTTACGGGGGGGAGGGGGGAATGAGAGAGGGAAAGGAGGAGGGGGAGGGGCACAAAGAAAACAAGATAGAAGGTGACAGAGGACAATCTGACTTTGGGTGATGGGTATGCAACATAATTGAACGACAAGATAACATGGACTTGTTATCTTTGAATATATGTATCCTGATTTATTGATGTCACCCCATTAAAAATAAAATTATTAAAAAAAAGAAAATAATTTTATTTTTTAATGGGGTGACATCAATAAATCAGGATACATATATTCAAAGATAACAAGTCCATGGCACATATACACTATGGAATACTACTCAGCCATAAGAAATGATGACATTAGATCATTTACAGCAAAATGGTGGGATCTTGATAACATTATACGGAGTGAAATAAGTAAATCAGAAAAAAACAAGAACTACATGATTCCATACATTGGTGGAACATAAAAACGAGACTAAGAGTCATGGACAAGAGTGTGGTGGTTACCAGGGGTGGGGGGAGGGAGGACATGGGAGGGAGGGAGGGAGAGAATTAGGGGGATGGGGAGGGGCACAGAGAACTAGATAGAGGGTGGCGGAGGACAATCTGACTTTGGGCAAGGGGTATGCAACATAATTTAATGACAAAATAACCTAGATATGTTTTCTTTGAATATATGTACCCTGATTTATTAATATCATCCCATTACCATTAATAAAAATTTATTAAAAAAAAAAAGAAAAAAAACAACTAAGTGGGTTGTGGTTGTCTTATAATTTAATTATATGTTTTATATACATTTATGAAATATTAACATTATTTCAAAATTTAAAAATAATACTTGAAATAGAGCTGTGGTGGAAAATACAATAATTATTTCTATATGCTCTTCTTACCTTTTTTATCTGGTACAGGTAGTTCCTGAGATGGAGAAGAGTTATGAGTTGAGGTAAAGGTGAGTGATCTAAATTAGAGGATAGTGGTACAGCTAAGATTCTCTTAGGGGGGTCTTCAACTCAGTTGATATATGTAGCTAAAATCCTCAATCTGTTACTAGAGAGAACACATGTGAGAAACTCACAAGCAAGATTGAAGGTTTAATACCTACATGAGAGTAAGTTAAGAAAATATATTGGGAAGAATGTATGTTCTGCAGCTGTTGGATGGAGTGTGTAAATTTAATTTGATCCAATATGTTGATGATATTGTTCAGTTCTTTTCTATCCTTACTGAATTTTGGTCTATATATCACTCAGAGACAACTGTCATAATCTCCAAATGAACCTGACCAGGTGGTGGCACAGTGGACAGAGCGTTGAACTGGGACACGAAGGACCCAGGTTAGAAACCCTGAGGTTGTGGCTTGAGCACAGGCTCACTGGCTTTAGTGCAGGCTCACGAGCTTGAGTGCGGGGTTGCTGGCTTGAGCGTGGTATCCTAGACATGACCCCATGGTCGCTGGCTTGAGCCCAAAGGTCACTGGCTTGAAGCCCAAGGTCGCTGGCTTGAGCCCAGTGTCGCTAGCTTGAGCAAGGGGTCACTTGTTCTGCTGTAGCCCCCTGGTCAAGGCACATATGAGAAAGCAGTCAATAAACAACTGAGGAGCCACAACGAAGAATTGATGCTTCTCATCTCTCTCCCTTCCTGTCTGTCTGTCCCTATCTGTCTCTATCTCTGACTCTCTCTGTGTCTGTCAAAAAAAAAAAATATCTCCAACAATAATTGTGGATTTATATGCTTCTTCTTATAAGTCTTACAGTTTTTACTCCAAGTATTTTGTAGTTCTGATGTTAGGTGCATAAAAAATTAAGCTTGGTGTAACTTCTTGGTGAACTAAAACTTTCACCATCATTATTATGTAAGGCCCCTCTTTATCCCTGGTAACTACTTTCCTATAAAGATTGACCCAATTTTTCATATAGCCATAATTGCTTTGTCTCATTATGATATAGCCACTCCAAGTACCTTGGATTAGTTTTTGATTCTATTATATCTTTGTCCATTCTTTTACTTTTATCCACCTATGTCATTATATTTGAAGTTATTTTATTTACAGATATTGGTATGTAATATTTGTTTTTCATTCTGACAAGTTGTTCTAATTGTATATTTAGATTATTTAAATGTAATGCTATTTTTGATATGTTGGACTTAAGTCTATTCACTTTATTATTTTTTATGTTTGTTTCTGAAGGTTTTTATTCTTGTATTTACCTTTCTTAACTCCTTTGGATTATTTGAACAATTTTTAGCATTAATTTTTCTTTTTTAATTATTTTTCATATATCTCTTTGTATTTTTTTAGTAGTAATTGCTCTAGTGATTACAAAATAGCTGGCAAGCTTTGGGATCGTGTGGATGATTTCCCTGCTTAAGCCAGCAACCCCATGCTGACAAGCCCATGCTCAGAGCCAACAACCTTGGAGTTTCAAACTGGTGACCTCAACATTCCAGGTCAACATCATATCCATTGCACTACCACCGGTAAGGCTGTGTTCTTTATTTCTGACTGGTACTTTTTTTGTGGTTTCACTGTCTTTTTTTATGCTTATTGTCTCTTTGTTGAAGTTCTCACTGAGTTCATCTGTTCTTCCCCTAAGTTCCTTGAATAGTCTTATAACCATTGTTTTCAATTCTGTACATGATCGATTGCTTGCCTTCATTTAGTTCAGTTCTTTTTCTGGAAATTTCTCTTGTTCTTTCATTTGGAGCATGTTTCTTTGTTCCCCCATTCTGACTGCCTTTCTGTGTTTGTTTCTAAGTATTTCTGGCTGTCTTTCTGTGTTTGTTTCAATGTCTACTGGCCTTGGTTGGGGGTCCTATGTAGAGGTGTCATATGGAACTCAGTGATACAGTCTCCCTGATCACCTGAGTCTTCTGTGTGTCGGGTATGTGAGCCCTTTTGTTGTAGTTGAGTCTTGATTGCTGTTGGCATGTTTGTAGGTAGGACTGATCCTCAGGGTGGCTGGCTATGAAGATTGGCCCCAACTGCTGTGTGTGAACGCTGTGCAGGGATTATTCTAACATAGCAGGTTTTGCCCCAGCAGGGTCTGGTGTTTTCCAAGACCTCCCTTTGGGCGTGCCACTTGTAGAGCTACCAGGTTGTGCTATGATTTGGTCTGACTCTGATCCCTAGAGGTGTTGGTTCTGGGGCTTTATTCCAGGGACTCCAGTGTAGGTTAATGTTAGATGCTGCCTATTACTAGCTCTGGGCTACCTCCTAGGGGCTACAAAGCAATACATGTTTGGTAGCTGTCTGTACTGGGCCTGGTTGCATGTGGGAAAGGGAAACATGTATGCTGAGGCTGGTTTCTACCAGCAGTGCAACTGAAGCAGGTCAGCAGAAGGCCCAAGGTACCCTGAGACTAACCACCACCTGCCAGTGGCTCAGTATTCTCAGCCACTAAAAGACTCTTCCTTGGACAGGCTCACAGGGAGTCACCAGGTAAGGGTAAAAGGTGTTTACCAGTTTAATATAGATTTAAACTCATGGCCAGTGCTGGGTCTGAGGCCACTCAGCAAAAATCTCATGAAACACTGAACCAGCTGCCATCTGCCTAGGGTCTGTAGACCTTTGTGGTTTTAGGGAATTGTAAGGTTTAAGCCAGTAGAGTCCATCAGGCCAAAGCAGATTAAGATTTGGCTGTGTGTAGATAGGCCTCTGCATAGGAGCGGTGGTGCCTGTTAGGTGTGCAGGAAGATGGCCGTTGCCTTAAAACCACACAACTTAGTCTCCTCCTGTGTTTCTCTGGCACCTGTGAAGCTTGCCTGGAATTTATCCAGAGTTTTCTCAGAAAGATTGCAGTGCAGGTCCAGGCTGGCTGTTGCTGGCAAAGCCCACAGCCATGTGTGAGCTTGGCAGGGTGGGGCTTCAGGGAGTCACCAGGATTGAACTGGTATAGCTCCCTAGGCTAATGTCTTATTGGGGGAGTGTTCAACCCAAAAAAGATGGCATATGTGGGTGGTGTGGGAGGGGAACTCAACACTGGGACCTGGCAGCTGTGCTTCCAGCCTTGTCCCTAAAGCCTAAAAGCTCAGTCTCTTCTTGACTCTGGCAACTTCTGAGCCACCTTCTCTACCCTGGAGCTTAGGGTGAGTACCTCCAAGAAGGATTTTGTGTACTTTTTTTTTTTTTTTACAGAGACAGAGACAGACTCAGAGAGAGGGATAGATAGGTACAGACAGACAGGAACGGAGAGAGATGAGAAGCATCAGTCATCAGTTTTTCATTGAGACACCTTAGCTGTTCATTGATTGCTTTCTCATATGTGCCTTGACCGTGGGCCTTTAGCAGACCGAGTAACCCCTTGCTCGAGCCAGCGACCTTGGGTCCAAGCTGGTGAGCTTTGCTCAAACCAGATGAGCCCACGCTCGAGCTGGCGACCTTGGGGTCTCGAACCTGGGTCCTCCACATCCCAGTTTGATGCTCTATCCATTGCACCACCATCTGGTCAGGCTGTGTACTCTATTTTTAAGAGGATGCCTGGGTTTCCAGCAGTCTCCCTCTCATCCAGGTGGATGGAATCCTTGCTAGTTCTCATAACCAGGTATTGTGTGGGTTCCTATTCTCTGCACTAGTGCATAGGCTAGAGAACCAGGCATAGAGTTGAAATCTTTCAGTTTGATTGGAGGACCTATATACAGCTGAGATATCCCACTAGATTCTCAACCACTGCACATGGGTGCAAGGCCAGCCCTTTTCGTGTCTGTGCCCCTTCCTACCAGTCTTGATGTGGCTTCTGCTGTATATTCTTAGCCGTAAGACTTCTTTTATGCTAGTCTTCAGATGGTTATCTGGGTCGGCTGATCTATGATTTAGTTGTAATTTTGATGTGGTCATGGTGGAAATGAGTGCAGTGTCCACCACTCTGCCATTTTGGATCCCTCCCGCTATTTACTATTTAGAGTTCTCAAAAATCTATTCTATGTTTTCTGTCCAGGTTTGAGAGTTATATTCAGTGAGACAGAGAGAAATGTGCTTCCTTCATCTTACCTGGAACCTGAACCCCAAAACAATAAATTGATTACTTTGTAATTCAAAGTAAATTAAAAAAATCTTAAAGTGGTTATTACTACTAGTAAGAAGCAAATTGATGATTTACTGTATTTCAGAAAACAATTCAAACTTCATTTTAATTAAATAATATTCATTTTATACCACTTTGATCAAATAAACACTGTGCCATTAGGGGAAGAAGGGAGCCAAATGTACTTTAGTAATAAGCCCCTTCTTCATTTGAACAAAATTATTAAATTATAATGAGAAAGAGTATAGGCATGTCTGAACATTGAAGTCTGAGAGTTGTCAAGTGTTGAGATTATTTTTACAGTAGATTCTGTGTATTAGCCAGGTTCTGCATAGAAACAAAATCAACACAGTGTGTGTGTGTGTGTGTGTGTGTGTGTGTGTATGTGTGTGTGTGTGTAGAGAGAGAGTGAAAGAGAGAGACAGACACACACACACACATAGACAGATTGAGATTTATTTTAAGGAACTGATTTATTTACATGATTGTTGAGGCTGACAAGTCCAAAATCTGCCAGAGAGTCTGGCAGACCAGAGATCCAGGGAAGAGTTAATGTCGCAGCTTAAATCCAAAGGCAGACTGCAGGATGAATTCCCTCTTCCTCTGGGGCTATCAGTCTCTTTTCTCTTACGATCTTCAACTGATTGTATGGGGATCACCCATATTTTGGAGGGTAATATGCTTTACTAAATGCTTGCTGGTTTAAAATTAGTCTCATCTTGAAGTAACACCTAGACTCGTGTTTGACTAAAAATCTGGGTACTGTGTTCTAGCCAAGTTGACACATAAAACTAACCATCACATTCTGAAAGATGAGACAGATAATAATTTAACTCCTTAGGAAATTTTCTATTTTCTGAGTATATTCATTGAAGAGATAGTCAATTAACAATCAAAGACTGCTTTTTAAGGAAAACATCATTTCTCATGGATACTCTATGTCATCTTAGATTAATTTTACTCTAATTGAATTTAAGTATATTTAAATGTATGACTAAATATAAATGGCCTAAATTTTAACTCTTTGAAAATTATGTATTCCTACCAAATCCTCAAGTTAGATAGAAGCAAAACCATAACACCAATATAGTAAAATTAGCCGTATTGACTTAATCAATAGTGATGTTTTGTTATGATTATGTACAGAATAAATAAAAACTCTGTACTGATCAATCTGTTTATGGATTTCTACTTCAGTGATGCTATTTAGTATCAATGATGCTTTTTCATATTAGAGTTTGTATTACTGAAACTTAGCAGTTTACAATTATGACTGGAATTGCCAGGTCCTTCCCAGTGTTCTGAGTCAATGTATCTGGAATGCAACCTACTTGAATTCATTTAAAATTATCTCCCCAGATAATCTAGTGTTCTGTAAGAATGTGTGAAAACATAACATTTAGTGAAATTATCAGAATCACATGCAGCATTTTTAAATAATATAGATTCAATATCACATGCCACCACAACTAAATCAGAATCTCCAGGGGTGAGGACCAGTGATCTGCTTTATTTTTTTTAAGTCCTTCAAAGGATAATGTCCTCAACATTTTAGAATAACTTCTCTATATTATTTTTCTTAAAAATTAATAGTTTAATTTAGAAAATACCTAGATAATGAAAAAACTATTGCTTGAGATCACTGGGGGAAGCCTGAATAATGTATATATTTATATTTAACTAAGTGGAAGAATTCATGCATTATAGATTTAATAGAGAAACTTGATACTTTATTTTATATAAGTAAAAAAATGCTTACTTTGGTTTCTTGTTCAAATAGACAACATCTTATATCTATTTATTATAATAAAGCCAAATCATAGGCAGAGTAGGATTATTTACATTTTGCAAATAATGTATTACTTTACTTCATCTATATATCCAATGGTAAAGCTAGAAATTAAAGAAAAGGAGAGTTAAGCAACATTGTTTACTTTTGTATTTCTACCTTCAGTATTAGAATCTTATTAGTCTACACATAGGATACATGTTGTCATGAGTGATAAGACTGGGTTGTCGCCAACCATTTCAGTTTAAAGAATCAATCAGCTCTAGAATCTCTTCAGTTTTATGCCTAGCTTAATCTTAAAGGTCTTCAAATATATGAATTTAACTTTTAATTTTTGGTTATAAATTATTTGATACTCTTTCCCATGAGGTACAGTTTGGTTAGTAGAGCATAACATTGGTCAGATCTGGTATTTCTTTAAGTTCTTTGAGTTACTATTAAAAGAAGAATTTGATTATGTCCTCAGACATCTATGAAGCTAGAGAAATTGTTGTAAACTAGCTGTTAATTCTTTTATTTTTTATATATTCTTCTGTTTTTCTGTATTTTTTCCAGTGGGAATATAGTAATTTAAAATTTCAAATCTTAGTATCTAATGTTAGGACTACTAAAAATTGCACTAATAAATAACAATTTGTGTATATTACTGATTTGTAGGAAACTTTTAAAAGAGATAGTGGGTAAAAATATAAATTGCTTCCTACTGTATTTAAAACAAAATAATACTGGCAAGTCAAGTGAAGTAAGAAAAAATTTCTGATATAGGTCCAAGTATATGTGGAGATTTAGAAGGATAGAGTTTCCATCTAATAATTTTTTTTTTAATTGAGAAGCAGGGAGTCAGAGAGACAGAATCCCACATGCATCCTTACTAGGATCCACCCAGTAAGCCCCCTACCAGGTAATGCTTTTCTTATCTGGGGCTGCTACTCTGTTGCTCAGCAAGTGAGCTATTTTAGTGCCTGAGGCGAGGCCATAGAGCCATTCTCAGTGCTTGGGGTCAACTTGCTCCAACGATTTGAGCCATGGGTGCAGGAGGGGAAGAGAGGAAGAGAGAGGGAGAGAGAGAGAAGGAGGAGGGTTTGAGAAACAGATGGTTGCTTCTTTTGTGTGCCCTGATCGGGAATTGAACCCGGGACTTCTACACACCAGGCTGACATGGTATTGCTGAGCCAACCAGCCTGGGCCCCATCTCATAATTAGTATAGAATAATGTATTAATAAAAACAGTGGGATAACTAGCCATTTGAGAATGCTGCTTGCATTCTTTACACCAATACCAATTTACAGTAGGTTATTTTTATATTAATACAATGAAATTACTATGTATTGAAAGAAAATGTTTTTCCTCAGTGTGAATGTAGTGGAGAAGGCTTTTCAAGGCATAATATGAAATTCAGAAGTGATTTTAGCGAGACAGAGAGAGAGAGAAAGAGAGAGTGGAAAGAGACAGGAAGGGAGAGAGATGAGAAGCATCAATTTGTAGGTGGGGCACTTTAGTTGTTCATTGATTGCTTTCTCTTACTTATCTTGACAGGGTAAGGAGGTGGACTCCAGCTGAGCTAGTGACTCCTTGCTCAAACCAGCGACCTTGGGCTTCAAGTCAGCGACCGTGAGGTCATGTCTATGATCCCACGCTCAAGCCGGCAACCCCACACTCAAGTTGGTGAGCTCATACTCAAGTCGGTGACCTTGGGGTTTTGAACCTAGGTCTTCAGATTCCCAGGCTACACTCTATCCACTGTGCCACTGCCTACTCAGGCAGAAGTGATTTTAAATGTTAAAATTTTAACTATATGGAAATTTAAAGTTCTATATGACAACAAAACAAGATAATGAAGCAAGACAATATTCAAATGGGGAAATGTGTCACAAACATAAGATCTCTGTAATTCAAAGTTCTCTTTAAAAATCTATTTAAAACAGCAACCCACCAGGAGAATATGAAAATGCTAGACTCTGACACTTTATAAAAGAAATTTATATGACTGTCACATATTAAAGAAAAATTCACTAATAAACAAAATATCCTAGACAAATTAAGGTAAACTTTTACCTATTATAGTAACAAATATTGAAAGAATGATGTTTATTTTGGGTCAAAGATGTAAGCGACGGACATAGTAATTTAGCATTGTTTGAAGTATTTGTAATTCAGTATCATTTTTGGGGGGCAATTTGGCAGTATCTATCTATCTATCTATCTATCTATCTATCTATCTATCTATCTATCTATCTCTATCTATCATCTATCTATCATCTATCTACCATATATCTATCTATTTATTTTTTGTTATTTTCTGAAGTGAGAAGTAGGGAGGCAGAAAGACTACCGCATGCGCCCGACCAGGATCCAGCTGGCATGCCCACCAGGGGGTGATGCTCTGCCCATCTGGGCCCTTGCTCTGTTGCAACCAAAGCCATTCTAGTTCCTGAGGTGGAGGCCATGGAACTATCATCAGCACCCGGGCCAACTTTGTTCCAATGGAGCCTTGGCTGTGGGAGGGGAAGAGAGAGATAGAGAGAAAGGAGAGGGAGATGGTGGAGAAGCAGATGCACGCGTCTCCTGTGTGCTTTGGTCGGGAATCGAACCTGGGACCTCTACATGCCGGCTGACGCTCTTCTGCTGAGCCAACCAGCCAGGGCCGACAGTATCTATTTAAGTGGAAAATTTTCATAATTTGTTCACCAGGAATTCTACTTTAAGTAATGAATCCTAATGACATTCTCTCATTACTGTTTTTCAACTTTGTACATTATAATAAATACACATTGAGGTATATTTTTAACAAAAGTTTAAATAAAATAGGTTTATTAGAAAAACATTAGTTAAATATTTATTGCATAGCTATAAGATGGCATACAATGCAACTGTTTAAGACAATAAGGTAGCTTGAAATGTTTAAATTTGCCACATAACAGTTTAATCAATGTGCTATAACATTATAAAGGAGCTGAAAATTGCTTCATCTAGTGATGTCCCAGTTGTCATAGTGCAATTCATTTCTCACATGTTTGTGTTGTAAACAAATCTGCTGTGCTGCTAGTCATAAAAAAAAATAGGACATACAATTTTGAACTCAATACTTGATAACAATAATATCTATGTTATTGACTTATGTATTTACTTTACTTTTTTTTTAAACATTTTTTTTTATTTATTCATTTTTTCAGAGAGGAGAGGGAGAGACAGATAGAGAGAAAGGAGAGACAGAGAGAGAAGGGGAGGAGGAGCTAGAAGCATCAACTCCCATATGTGCCTTGACCAGGCAAGTCCAGGGTTTTGAACCAGCGACCTCAGCATTTCCAGGTCGACGCTTTATCCACTGCGCCACCACAGGTCAGGCACTTCTTTTTTTGTTATTGGTTAGAATATACTCTCTCACGTAAAAAAGATGTTTGCTGTTAAATACTATGCTATGATATGCTGTCTGTAGCCTCATACATTCAGTGCATACCACATCTTCTGATTGCATCATTTTCTCTTGTGCTTCATTTAATCTTGTGGGTTTTTTTGTTTCTTATAGTCCCTATGCACACACTGCTAGTGTAAGTGGCTGTGTAAGAGGTGATTGATGTGGAAATTGAATTAAAAGTAATTAAGGACTATGAAAGTGTAAAATCAGCTCACCAATCAGGCATATCCCATTCCACCATAGTTACCATCTTGAAGATCAAGAACAAACTGATGGAAGCTGTTAAAGGATATGCTTTTTTGACGGCAATGAGATGAATTCAAGAAGGGCCTATATCAGACATAAAGAAATTTCTGATGACCTAGATTGAAGACCAGACAAAGAAGAATATTCCTCTCAGCACCATGACAATCCTGGCCAAAGCAAAAAGTCTGTTTGCAATATTGAAAGAAAAGGCTTGAAATGGCTACAATGTTGAAATTACTGCTACCTTTGCATGGTTTAAATGATTCAAAAATTTTAATCCTTTGCATAATGTTAAAGTGAGTGAGTGGTAAGTCTACAAGTCCCGATGTGAAGGCACCTGAAGAATTTTTGGAAACTCTAGATAAGCTGATTGTGGAGGGAAATTACTTGCCAAGACAAAAATTCAATATAGATGAAACGTCCCTATTCTAAATATGGATGCCTGAAATGACTTTCATCCATAAGGCCAAGTCAATGACAGGTTTCAAGGCTTTTATGGACAGGATAATCGTTTTGCTTGGGGACATAGTTGCAGCTGACAAATTGAAATCCTTTGTGGTCTAGCACAATGAGAACCTTCAAGTGTATCAGCACACCCTGCCAGTGTACTATAGGAGCAATAAGGAGTCACGGATGACCCAGCCCTTCTTTCAAGATGTTCTCCTGAATTGCTATGCCAATGAAAAGAAGAAGTACTCTTTGGAGAATAATATACCTCTAAAGAATTTGCTTACTGTTGATGATGCTCTTGATATCCTTCTTCTTTTTGGTATTCTCCACCTAAATATCAAAGTGATTTTTCTTCCTTTAAACACCACCTCTTTGATCCAATCAATGTATCTAGGATTTATAGCAGATTTTAAAGACTACTGCTTAAGGAGCAGGCTATTATACCTTTGCCCATACTTTTGCTGCAACTGAGGAAGACACTGATAAAATTCTAGAATGATTATTACATTTATAACTGCATCAAGAACCTTTCTTGGGCTTGGAGTGATGTCACCATGGAGTATCTGAATGGCATCTGCAAGAAGAAAGAGGTTCCTCCGTAAATTCAAAGGATTATCCAAGGATGAGATTATAAAATCAAGGCTGTAGCTGAGATAGCAAACAAGTTTAACCTAGATGTGGATGATGATGACTTGAGGATCTTACCGAGAAATTGACTAATGCGTTGTTTGAACTAGAACAGGAACTCATAGCTGAAGAAAAGGTGAGAAAACAGGAAACTGCAGGACTAGAAAAAGAAAGAACCCCTTCCCCCAAATCACAGTGAAATGTTTTACAGAAGTTTTATTTTTGTTTTAATTTATTTTATAGAGGTAGGAGGGGAAGTGAGAGAGAGAGAGAGAGAAAGAGAGAGAGAAAGAGCAGGGCAGGGGGAAGAGTTAGAAGCATCAACTCCCATATGTGTATTGACTAGGTAAGCCCAGGGTTTTGAACCAGTGACCTCAGCATTCCAGGTCAAGGCTTTATCCACTGCGCCACCACAGGTCAGACCAACCGAAGCTTTTGCAGACCTCAAAAAACTCCTTAGAAAATTTGAAAACATGGACCACACTGCCAAATGGTTTTAATTAATTGAGTGGAATGTTTATGGTGCATTATCTACTTACAAACAAATTTATGTGAAAAAATAAACAAACCATGGAAACCACAATAGACATATTTCTGATGAGAGTGATATCTCCTCATGAAAAGCCTCAGAAGAAGGCATTGTTGTTGTAGGAGATGGCAGCTCCACTCATGAGACTGCCCCTGAAAATCTTCCAGTGCGTCAAGATGTGGAGGTAGAATGCAATGTGTTGATAATGACCTTGTATAGGCAGAGGCTCATGTGTGTGCTTGTATCTTTTTAACAAAAGTGTTTAAAAAATATTAAAAAAATAAAATTTTAAAATAGAGAAAAGCATATAGCACAAGGACAAAAAGATGGCATTTGTGTATAGCTATGTTTGTGTTTTAAGCTGTATTGTTAAAAAACAGGTGAAAAGTTAAAAAAATTCAAGTTTATAAAGTAAAAATGTCACAGTAAGCTTAGGTTAGTTTATTATTAAAGAAAGAAAAAAATTAAATAAATTTGGTGTAGTGTAAGTGTACTGCGTTTATAAAGTCTACAGTAGTACATAGCGATGTCCTGGGCCTTTACATTCACTCACCTCTCACCCTCTCACTGACGTGTCCAGAGCAACTTCCAGTCCTGTAAGTTCTTTTCATGGTAAGTGCCCTATACAAGTGTATCATTTAAAAAATATTTTATAGCATGTTTTTACTGTACCTTTTCTGTGTTTAGATATGTTAAAATACACAAATACTTATCATTATATTACACTTCCTACCATATTCAATACAGCACCATGGTGTACACATTTGTAGCCCAGGAACAACATCTATACCTTATAGCCTAGGTGTGTAGTGGGCTGTACCATCTAGATTTGTGTAAGTGTACTCTCTCATGTTCACACAACAACAAAGTCATCTAACAGTGCATTTCTCAGGGCTAATTCTGTCACTAAATGACACATGACTATAATTAAAATTTTAAAAAGTTTCAAAACAATATATACAGTGGGCATCCATTTTTGAAAAAAATTACAGATATGTAAAATCAGAGATAGGTAGATAGATCTATCTAGATAGATAAATATGTATCAAAATAATAAAAGTTGTTTCTAGAGAGTAGGATTACAATAGAAGTACTTCTGTTCCTACTGTATCTCTTTATATATTATTTAAATTTTTATAACACACATGTTAGTTTTATAAGAATATACTAAGGGGGTAAATAGAAAGTAAAAAGATTAATGGCTTGCTGCTACCTGGAAGTGCTACAAGGTTCTGTCTTCTGCCTTCATACTGTTGAAAAATGTTATCAGTTATTTGGTTGAAGTCATATATGACAAGCTTATCATGTTTTCAGATGGAAAAAAATTGGGAGGGATAGTTAATAGCATAGCTGATTGAGTCAAGTTTCAATCTCTCTAGAAATGGAATATTGGATTGTACCTAACAAGAAAAATTAACAGGAAAAATATCATTTACTCTATTTAAGCATAAAAATTGTTTAATTTAGTTCTAATATGAGGACATCAGGCTTGTATTTCAAGTTTCCATAAGCTTGTTATTTTATAAAAATGTGATAACTCTGAAATTTTAGATTATCAAGGTTTGAGGAGTTTATGTGGTGCTCTGTGCTGGTCCATCTGGATTATTTTGTGCTACATTTTTAGACAAACATTGCAAGTGTTGTGTATAAGAGGACAGGAATTAGGATGTGGAAGGAGCTATAAACCCTGCTACAAACTGTAACTCAGGGAAGAGAAATTTACTGAGATGGGATGGTTGTGTTAAAATGTTGGAGGTTGTCCTATGACAATATTTTTCTTTGTTGATTTTGAGAGTAGAAATGGTACTAATTAAAGAACCAACAAAATGAGTTCGCCTTGTGTTACATAAAATATCCAATTCCTGTACATCTGAGCAAAAACTAGGTAATGTATTGTATATAGACATTATGCAATGTGTTCTTTATTTGGGCAGAGATGTTGAATTGGGTGTTCTCCAATTAAAAAAACCCCAAAAACCTCTAATCTGGGATACTAAAGTTATGATTATAGAGTATTTTCTTATATATGTAGAATAAGTAGTTAAACCTGTAAGGATTTTAAACCCATATACACTTTGCAGAGTTCTAAGAATGTATATCTGAAGTTTATAATAAATTTCAAAGAATAAAGTTTAAAGTTGTTTGAACTATATAATTATATACATATCTGATAGAGTGAATCATAGTATTTGAAGAATAACTTACTTCTGGGGACAGATGGTGACTCTTTCCTATATTCATATATATATGATTGTTTCTGGGACATAGTAAGTGCTCATTTACTTTTCTTTTTTTAAGGAATGGAAAATGAGGTTCTCAGTATAAAAATCAGGAATGAGTAACAGAAAAATGGGACAGATTTGGCAACAAGAGAAAGGAGGTGATGTAAAACCAAGATTACATATCTAGGCACATCTGTATTATTAGATAAATAATTCATACC
Organism: Saccopteryx bilineata; assembly: GCF_036850765.1. Classification (NCBI taxonomy): domain Eukaryota; kingdom Metazoa; phylum Chordata; class Mammalia; order Chiroptera; family Emballonuridae; genus Saccopteryx; species Saccopteryx bilineata. Next base: position 97,918,098 of record NC_089493.1, read on the forward strand.
AGCAATGGGAAATTTGGGCATCAGTATTTATTTAAAATAAATGTAAACTGATAAATTCAGTCTGTGATGGAAAATGAGGGAAGATTGTGAGGATTAGCCAAAAATTCAATTTATGTTCAAACCAAGAGTGTTTGCATTTCAGGGAAAAGAGACTGTGACTTTGATGATTTAGGAATAGATGGTATGGATTTATTCAAAGGGCATTTACAGGAAAGGTTAGCAAATAAAATCCCTGAGTGTCTAGAAGCACCAGGTAAGGATTAAGCCAACTGGAAACCAGGTGATCTGCTATTAAAATTAAGATAAGCCAATAGTCAAGAGAATTTAATGTTGAATACTGACCTAGGGCTTTTTATACTGGGCTTTCTAAAAAGATAGGGGTGGGACAACCGAATATTCAGGGATGGGTTGGTAATTCTACTTTAGACTTAGAAGGCAAAAGGAAAGGGAATTTTAAAAAAAGATTTTGTTTATTGATTTTAAGGAAGAGAGAAAGGGGAGAGGAGTGGGAAGCATCAACTCATAGTAGTTGCTTCTCACATGTGCCTTGACCAGGTAAGCTCAGGGTTTCAAACCAGCAACCTCAGCATTCCAGGTCAGTGCTTTATCCATTGCACCACCATAGGTCAGGCAGGACAGGAAATTTAACCGAGTAGTATATCATCACTTTAAGTGAGAGAATTGTGATGCTGAGTATCAATGGTTGGTTGGACAATAGTGGCTCCTGGTTTTATTTACTATTTTTTTTCCAATTCGCAGAATCTTACAGTGCCAATTGTAAGTTTCTTGATAGATTTTAGAAATTGTAAATATATTCTTTAAATATAAAAGAGTTTTATTTTTGTCTAGTTTTTGCGAAGATAATTTCAATTAATTATTGAAAAAGTAGAATGGTTTAGTTGTCAGGAAAAAATAATAAATCTTTTACGTCCTCTTCACAATTCTAATGAGATAATGTTTTAACAATAAGAATTTTTCTCATTGAGAATTTTTCTTGAAGAAACAAAGTTACTTAGTATTCAGAGTCAAATATATTAAAAATGTACTTGAATACTTATAGTAATCAGTGATTTATGGTACAGTTTTGTTGGAAGAATGTATCCAAGGTTTAAATTTTCTAGTTGAGAAAGCAATTAACCATTGCAGTTAGAAAGAATCAAAAACACTGAAAATGGATACAGCAAAATATTGAATATAATGAAAAGTTTTGAAAATAAAACTTCCAAATATGTGACCTAGTTAACATTACCTATATTAAATTACTGTAAATCACTGATACTCAATGTATGGTCCTGGGATCAACTGAAAAGGAATTACTTGGGAGCCTGTTAAGATGCATACTTTCAGCTCCCACCTTGGAACTACTGAATCAGTGTGTGAATTTTAATTTAATACTTAAGTATATGCACGTTTAACTTTAAGAAGCACTGCTGTAAACAATTTATACTGTTTTGAGATCCAGATCAATTTCTGTTATCTCAGAGAAACTTCCTCATGCTCCTTATTCATAGTGGTCATTGTCTTCTTCGGTAGTGCCTAGAGAGAAAACCAGCACTGTGACTTGATTAACTTGTATTCCCAGATCTAATACCATCCCTGGTATAATAATACAGCCCACTAAATAATTTTGAATGAACGTATGAATAAATAAATGAGCATTTTTTGGAGAATCCAGTCTCTCACATCTCTAGCACCCTCAGAAAACTCTAGGCTTTTCTTATAGTAAGTAGCACAGAGCTGCGAGTCCACATTTACTTATATGGAGCAAATGGTCATGTGTGAAAGAAGGTATGAGTTTCCATTCATACTCTCCATTTAGATATTCAAACAAAGAGTAATTTGGGACTATTTGAAGCTGTAACAATGTCAGGAACAGAAAATACAACCACTGAAAATGTGCTAGGCTTCACCACTGTTACAACTGCATCTTGAGAAAATTGTTAATCTCTGGGATATTTCTTGAAATATCTTTTTTGGGTTTATTTTGCTAGGTGTTAATCTCTCAAAAAGTCAATCCTAATTATCCTGCTGTTGATTTGGCAACATTGTCAACATTTGCTTTCATAAAAAATACTGACAATTTCTTTATGAATTCCCCACCCTCTCCCCTCTGTGTGTGTTGAGTTTGAATGTTTAAAATGCTGTACAGTTTTCATTGAACAGGCTCTTCTGCCCCAGTAAACCTAGGGATGATGAAAAGTCTTTAATGGGTAGGGAGGTGAGTGGTACTGTTATTAAATCCCTCAACATTGAACACTTCCCTCATGATCATTTCAGTTCCCTGACCATTTTATCTATTAGATATTTTTTGTGGGATCCTTTCCTCTTTTACTTCTTCATGGTCTTCAGTTATTATTTTCATCCCTCTAGGACTCCTCCATCTCCACCAGAATATAAACATTCTCAGTTCTTTTCATTTTAGGAAAAATCACATACCTCTTATTTTCCTTCCTGGAACATCTTTTTAAATTTTGTCCAATTCAAGAAGCTTGGCTTTGAGGGAAACAATCTATAATGCAGCCTTACCTCATCTCCACTTCTTCATTGCTTATCAGTCCTCTACTCATGTCAGTCTGTGTTCTGCTTTTATACTCTGCTGAAATTCTCACTATGAATCCAAATGACCTGTGGGTTGCTAAATTTAGTAGACTTTTTCTAGTTTCTTAAAATGCCTCAAAAAGTGGCCTTTACTTACATTTACAATATAACTGATTTCATTCTGTTTCTCAGTTTCTTTTATTCAATTATACCAATAGCTTTAAACTTGTTTTCCTGTAACTAGACATGTCACCTCCAGTTTATCCTGAAAACTCTTGCCAGAGTGATCTCTGAAATCATGCTCAATCATTTCACTGCTGATTAAAAACTTCTGATGTCTTAAGGATAAAATTTAAATTCTTCTGACCATTATAATTAGTCTTTTACTATCTGGACATCTCTTCATATCTCCAAACTCATCTCTCTTTTTTTTAATAAATTTTTATTAATGTTAATGGGATGACATTAATAATTCAGGGTACATATATTCAAAGAAAACATGACTAGGTTATCTTGTCATTAAATTATGTTGCATACCCCTCGCCCAGAGTCAGATTGTCCTCCGCCACCCTCTATCTAGTTTTCTCTGTGCCCCTCCCCCTCCCCCTAAATCTCTCCCTCCCTCCCTCCTTCGTCCTCCCTCCCCCTACCCCTGGTAACCACCACACTCTTGTCCATGTCTCTTAGTCTCGTTTTTATGTTCCACCAATGTATGTAATCATGTAGTTCTTGTTTTTTTCTGATTTACTTATTTCACTCCGTATAATGTTATCAAGATCCCACCATTTTGCTGTAAATGATCTAATGTCATCATTTCTTATGGCTGAGTAGTATTCCATAGTGTATATGTGCCACATCTTCTTTATCCAATCTTCTATTGAAGGGCTTTTTGGTTGTTTCCATGTCTTGGCCACTGTGAACAGTGCTGCTATGAACATGGGGCTACATGTGTCTTTAGGTATCAATGATTCTGAGGTTTTGGGGTATATACCCAGTAGAGAAATTGCTGGGTCATAAGGTAGTTCTATTTGCAGTTTTTTGAGGAACCACCATACTTTCCTCCATAGTGGTTGTACTACTTTACATTCCCACCAACAGTGTATGAGGGTTCCTTTTTCTCCACAGCCTCTCCAACATTTGTTATTACCCATCTTATTGATAATAGCTAATCTAACAGGGGTGAGGTGGTATCTCATTGTAGTTTTGATTTGCATTTCTCTAATAACTAATGAAGATGAGCATCTTTTCATATATCTGTTGGCCATTTGTATTTCTTCCTGGGAGAAGTGTCTGTTCATGTCCTCTTCCCATTTTTTTATTGGATTGTTTGTTTGTTTGTTGTTGAGTTTTATGAGTTCTTTGTAAATTTTGGATATTAGGCCCTTATCTGAGCTGTTGTTTGAAAATATCAGTTCCCATTTAGTTGGCTGTCTGTTTATTTTGATATCAGTTTCTCTTGCTGAGCAAAAACTTCTTAGTCTGATATAGTCCCATTCATTTATCTTTGCCTTCACTTCTCTTGCCATTGGAGTCAAGTTCATAAAATGTTCTTTAAAACCCAGATCCATGAGTTTAGTACCTATGTCTTCTTCTATGTACTGTATTGTTTCAGATCTTATATTTAGGTCTTTGATCCATTTTGAATTAATTTTAGTACACGGGGACAGGCTGTAGTCGAGTTTCATTCTTTTGCATGTGGCTTTCCAGTTTTCCCAACACCATTTGTTGAAGAGGCTTTCTTTTCTCCATTTTGTGTTGTTGGCCCCTTTATCAAAGATTATTTGACCATATATATGTGGTTTTATTTCTGGGCTTTCTATTCTGTTCCATTGGTCTGAGTGTCTATTTTTCTGCAAATACCATGCAGTTTTGATTATTGTGGCCCTATAATATAGTTTAAAGTCAGGTATTGTAATGCCCCCAGCTTCATTCTTTTTCCTTAGGATTGCTTTGGCTATTCGGGGTTTTTTATAGTTCCATATAAATCTTATGATTTTTTGTTCCATTTCTTTAAAAAATCTCATAGGAATTTTAATGGGAATTGCATTAAATTTATATATTACTTTGGGTAATATGGCCATTTTAATTATATTTATTCTTCGTATCCAAGAACAAGGAATATTTTTCCATCTCATTGTGCCTTTTTCTATTTCTCTTAGCAATGCCTTGTAGTTTTCTTTATATAGGTCCTTTACATTCTTTGTTATGTTTATTCCTAGGTATTTTATTTTTTTTGTTGCAATCGTGAAGGGGATTATTTTTTTGAGTTCGTTTTCTAATATTTCATTGTTGGCATATAGAAAGGCTATGGACTTTTGTATGTTAATTTTGTATCCTGCGACCTTACTGTATTGGTTTATTGTTTCTAGTAATCTTTTTGTGGAGTCCTTTGGGTTTTTGATGTATAGGATCATATCATCAGCAAAAAGTGATACCTTTACTTCTTCTTTTCTGATATGGATGCCTTTTATTTCTTTGTCTTGTCTGATTGCTCTGGCCAGAACTTCTAGCACCACGTTAAATAAGAGTGGAGAGAGTGGACACCCCTGTCGTGTTCCTGATTTAAGGTGGAAAGTCCTCAGTTTTACGCCATTTAATATGATGTTGGCTGATGGTTTATCATATATGGCCTTTATTATGTTGAGATATTTTCCTTCTATACCCATTTTGTTGAGAGTCTTAAACATAAAATTGTGTTGTATTTTATCGAAAGCCTTTTCTGCGTCTATTGATAAAATCATGTGGTTTTTGTTCTTTGTTTTGTTGATATGGTCTATTACGTTAACTGTTTTACGTATGTTGAACCATCCTTGAGATTCTGGGATGAATCCCACTTGATCATGATGTATTATTTTTTTAATATGTTGTTGTATTCGATTTGCCAGTATTTTGTTTAGTATTTTAGCATCTGTATTCATTAGAGATATTGGTCTGTAGTTTTCTTTTTTTGTGCCATCCTTGCCAGGTTTTGGTATGAGGGTTATGTTGGCCTCATAAAATGTGTTTGGTAGTATTGCTTCTTCTTCAATTTTTTGGAAGACTTTGAGTAGAATGGGAACCAAGTCTTCTTTGAATGTTTGATAGAATTCACTAGTATAACCATCTGGGCCTGGACTTCTATTTTTGGGGAGGTTTTTAATAGTTTTTTTATTTCTTCCCTGCTGATTGGTCTGTTTAGGCTTTCTGCTTCTTCATGACTCAGTTTAGGAAGGTTGTATTGTTCTAGGAATTTATCCATTTCTTCTAGATTGTTGTATTGGGAGGCATATAGTTTTTCATAGTATTCTACAATAATTTTTTGTATATCTATGATGTCTGTGGTGATCTCTCCTCTTTCATTTTGGATTTTATTTATTTGAGTCCTGTGTCTTTTTTCCTTGGTGAGTCTTGCCAAGGGTTTGTCGATTTTGTTGATCTTTTCAAAGAACCAGCTCCTTGTTTTATTGATTTTTTCTATAGTTTTTCTGTTCTCTATTCCATTTATTTCTGCTCTGATTTTTATTATCTCCTTTCTTCAGCTGGTTTTGGGTTGTCTTTGTTCTTCTTTTTCTAGTTCCTTAAGATGTGAAGTTAAGTGGTGTACTTCGGCTCTCTCTTGTTTGTTTATATAGGCCTGAAGTGATATGAACTTTCCTCTTATTACTGCTTTTGCTGCATCCCAGAGATTCTGATATGTCATATTTTCATTTTCATTTGTCTGTATATATCTTTTGATCTCTGCGCTTATTTCTTCTTTGACCCATTCATTTTTTAGAAGTATGTTGTTTAGTTTCCACAATTTTGTGGGTTTTTCCCCCTCTTTTTTACAGTTGAATTCTAGTTTCAAGGCTTTATGATCAGAGAATATGCTTGGCACAATTTCAATTTTTCTAAATTTGCTGATATTGTCTTTGTGGCCCAACATATGGTCAATTCTTGAGAATGTTGGATGTACACTAGAGAAAAAGGTATACTCTGTCGCTTTGGGATGAAGTGTCCTGTAGATGTCTATCATATCCAGGTGTTCTAGTATTTCATTTAAGGCCACTATATCTTTATTGATTCTCTGTTTGGATGACCAATCTAGAGCCGTCAGCGGTGTATTGAGGTCTCCAAGTATGATTGTATTTTTGTCAGTTTTTGTTTTAAGGTCAATAAGTAGCTGTCTTATATATTTTGGTGCTCCTTGGTTTGGTGCACATATATTAAGGATTGTTATGTCTTCTTCATTCAATGTTCCCTTAATCATTATGAAATGACCATTTCTGTCTCTGAGTACTTTTTCTGTCTTGTAGTCAGCATTATTAGACATGAGTATTGCTACACCTGCTTTTTTTTAGGTGTTGTTTGCTTGGAGTATTGTTTTCCAGCCTTTCATTTTGAATTTGTTTTTATTCTTGTTGCTTAGATGAGTTTCTTGTAGGCAGCATATAGTTGGATTTTCTTTTTTAATCCATTCTGCTACTCTGTGCCTTTTTATTGGTAAGTTTAATCCATTTACATTTAGTGTAATTATTTTTTTATTTTTTTCCAGTTTTTTTTTTTATTAAATTTAATGCAGTGACATTGATAAATCAGGGTGCATATGTTGAGAGAAAATATCTCTAGATTATTTTGACATTTGATTGTGCTGTATACCCCTCCCGCAAAGTTAAATTGTCTTCTGTCATCTTCTATCTGGTTTTCTTTGTGCCCCTCCCCTCCCCTAACCCCTCTCTCCTTCTTCACCCCCTCCCCCCTCCCCCAACCTCCCGCCCCTGTTGCCATCACATTCTTGTTCATTTCTCTGAGTCTCATTTTTATGTCCCTTCTATGTATGGATTCATCTTAGTTTTTTTTTTTTTGTTCTGATTTACTTATTTCACTCCGTATAATGTTGTCAAGGTCCATCCATGTTATTGTAAATGATCCGATGTCATCATTTCTTATGGCTGAGTAGTATTCCATAGTATATATGTACCAAAGCTTTTTAATCCACTCGTCCTCTGATGGACACTTGCGCTGTTTCCATATCTTCGCTATTGTGAACAATGCTGCCACAAACATGCGGGTGCATTTCTCCTTTTCGAGCCATTCTATGGTGTCCTTGGGGTATATTCCTAAAAGTGGGATAGCTGGGTCAAAAGGCAGTTCGATTTTCAGATTTTTGAGGAATCTCCATACTGTTTTCCACAGTGGCTGCACCAGTCTGCATTCCCACCAGCAGTGCAGGAGGGTTCCCTTTTCTCCACATCCTCGCCAGCACTTATTCGGTGTTGTTTTGTTGATAAGCGCCATTCTGACTGGTGTGAGGTGATATCTCATTGTGGTTTTAATTTGCATTTCTCTAATGATTAGTGATGTTGAGCATTTTTTCATATGCCTATTGGCCATCTGTATGTCCTCTTTGGAGAAGTGTCTATTCATCTCTTTTGCCCATTTTTGGATTGGGTTGTTTGTCTTCCTGGTGTTGAGTTTTACAAGTTCTTTATAAATTTTGGTTATTAACTCCTTATCAGACGTATTGTCAAATATATTCTCCCATTGTGTAGTTTGTCTTTTTATTCTGTTCTTGTTGTCTTTAGCTGTGCAAAAGCTTTTTAGTTTGATATAGTCCCATTTGTTTATCCTGTCTTTTATTTCACTTCCCCGTGGAGATAAATCAGCAAATATATTGCTCTGAGAGATGTCGGAGAGCTTACTGCCTATGTTTACTTCTAAGATGCTTATGGTTTCATGGCCTACATTTAAGTCTTTTATCCATTTTGAGTTTATTTTTGTGAGTGGTGTAAGCTGGTGATCTAGTTTCATTTTTTTGCAGGTAGCTGTCCAATTTTCCCAACACCATTTGTTGAAGAGTCTGTCTTTACTCCACTGTATTTCCTTACCTCCTTTGTCAAATATCAGTTGTCCATAGAACTGTGGGTTTATTTCTGGGTTCTCTGTTCTGTTCCATTGATCTATATGCCTGTTCTTATGCCAGTACCAGGCTGTTTTGAGTACAACGGCCTTGTAGTATAACTTGATATCAGGAAGTGTGATACCTCCCTCTTTATTCTTCTTTTTTGAGATTGCTGATGCTATTCGTGTCCTCTTTTGGTTCCATATAAATTTTTGGAATATGTGTTCTATATCTTTGAAGTATGTCATTGGTATTTTAATTGGTATTGCATTAAATTTATAGATTGCTTTGGGTAATATAGACATTTTAATGATGTTTTTTCTTCCTAACCATGAGCACGGTATATGCTTCCACTTGTTTGTATCTTCCTTGATTTCTTTTATCAATGCTTTGTAATTTTCCGAGTACAAGTCTTTAGTCTCCTTGGTTAAGTTTACTCCTAGGTACTTTATTTTTTTGGTTGTAATTGTGAAGGGGATTGTTTCCTTAATTTCTCTTTCTGACTGTTCATTGTTGGTGTATAAAAATGCCTCTGATTTCTGAGTATTAATTTTATATCCTGCCACTTTGCTGAATTTATTTATCAGGTCCAGTAGTTTTTTGACTGAGACTTTAGGGTTTTCTATATACAATATCATATCATCTGCAAATAATGATAGTTTTACTTCTTCTTTTCCAACTTGAATGCCTTTTATTTCTTCTTCTTCTTGTCTGATTGCTGTGGCTAGGACTTCCAGGACTATGTTAAATAAGAGTGGTGAAAGGGGGCACCCCTGCCTTGTTCCTGATCTTAAGGGTATTGCTTTTAATTTTTGCCCATTGAGTATGATGTTGGCTGTGGGTTTCTCATAGATGGCTTTTATCATGTTGAGTTATGTTTCCTGTATTCCCACTTTGCTGAGAGTTTTGATCATGAATGGGTGCTGGATTTTATCAAATGCTTTTTCTGCATCTATTGAAGTTATCATATGGTTTTTCTCCTTCTTTTTGTTTATGTGATGAATCACATTGATTGATTTACGAATATTGTACCAGCCTTGCCTCCCCAGAATAAATCCCACTTGATCATGGTGTATGATTTTTTCCATATATTGTTGGATCCGGTTTGCTAATATTTTGTTGAGGATTTTAGCATCTATATTCATCAGAGATATTGGCCTATAATTTTCTTTCTTTGTGTGGTCTTTGCCTGGTTTTGGAATCAGAATTATGCTCGCCTCATAAAAGGAGCTTGGAAGTCTTCCTTCCTCTTGAATTTTTTGAAATAGTTTGAGAAGGATAGGAGTTAGTTCTTCTTTGAATATTTGGTAGAATTTTGTTGTGAAGCCATCAGGCCCCGGACTTTTCTTTGTTGGGAGTTTTTTGATAACTGTTTCAATCTCATTTGGTGTAATCGGTCTGTTTAGGTTTTCTGATTCTTCCAGATTGATTTTTGGAAGATTGTATGTTTCAAGGAATATGTCCATTTCATCTAGGTTGTCTAGTTTTTTGGCATACAGTTCTTCATAGTATTTTCTTACAATATTTTGTATTTCTGTTGTGTCTGTTGTTATTTCTCCTCTCTCATTTCTAATTTTATTTATTTGAGTCCTCTCTCTCTTTTTCTTGGTGAGTCTACTTAAAGGTGCATCAATCTTGTTTACCTTTTCAAAGAACCAGCTCCTAGTTTCATTGATCCTCTGTATTGTTTCTTTAGCCTCTATGTCATTTATTTCTGCTCTGATCTTTATTATTTCCTTCCTTCTACTACATTTGGGCTTTACTTGCTGTTCTTTTTCTAATTCTTTTAGATGCAGGGTTAAGTTGTTTATTTGAGCTTTTTCTAGCTTCTGAAAGTGTGCCTGTAGTGCTATGAACTTCCCTCTCAGCACTGCTTTTGCTGTGTCCTATAAATTTTGAGTTGTTGTATGCTCATTGTCATTCGTTTCTAGGAATTTCTTTATTTCTTCTTTGATCTCATTCTTAATTCATTCATTATTTAGCACCCTGCTATTTAGTTTCCATGTGTTTGAGAATTTCTGAGCTTTTCTGCTGTGATTCATTTCTCGTTTCATGCCGTTGTGATCGGAGAAGGTGCTTGATATGATTTCAGTCTTTTTAAATTTGTTGAGAGCACTTTTGTGCCCTAACATGTGGTCTATCCTAGAGAATGTACCATGAGTGCTTGAAAAGAATGTATATTCTGCTGCTTTAGGGTGAAAGGTTCTGAAGATATCTATTAAATCGAGTTGATCTATTGTTTCCAATAAGTCTGCTGTTTCTTTGTTAATTTTCTTTCTTGAGGATCTATCTAGTGATGTTAGTGGGGTATTGAAATCCCCTACTATTATAGTATTGCTGTTGATCTCGCCTTTAAATCCATCAAAGTCTGTTTCATATATTTGGGTGCTCCTATATTAGGTGCATAGATATTTATAATAGTTATATCTTCCTGTTGGATTACTCCCTTTATCATTATATAGTGGCCTTCTTTATCTCTTACTATATCCTTTGTTTTAAAGTCCAATTTGTCTGATATAAGTATTGCTACCCCAGCTTTTTTTTTCATTTCTGTTTGCATGAAATGTTTTTTTCCATCCTTTGACCTTCAATCTATGTGTATCTTTTGTTCTAAGGTGTGTCTCTTGTAGACAGCGTATGTATGGGTCCTGTTTTCTTATCCACGCAGCTACCCTATGTCTTTTGATTGGATCATTTAATCCATTTACATTTAAGGTTATTATTGATATGTAGTTGTTTATTGCCATTTTCTTCTTTAAAGGTGTATTCCTTTTTTTGCTATATTCTTTTCCAACTTTGATCTGTTTACAACAGGCCCCTTAACATTTCCTGCAGCATTGGTTTGGTTGTAATGAATTCCTTGAGTTGTTTTTTGTCTGGGAAGCTTTTTATTTCTCCTTCTATTTTAAACGATAGCCTTGCTGGATAAAGTAGTCTTGGTTTTAGGTTCTTGTTCTGCATTACTTTGAATATTTCTTGCCATTCCCTTCTGGCCTCAAGTGTTTCTGTTGAGAAGTCAGATGTCATCCTAATGGGGGCTCCTTTGTAGGTGATAACTTTTTTTTCTCTTGCAGCTTTTAATATTTTCTCTTTATCGCTTAGCTTTGGTATTTTAATTATGATGTGTCTTGGTGTAGGTTTCTTTGGGTTTCTCTTTAATGGAGTTCTCTGTGCTTCTTGGACTTGTAAGAGTTTCTCTTGCATTAATTTAGGGAAGTTTTCAGTTATGATATGATTGAACAAAGTCTCTATCCCTTGTGCTTTTTCTTCTTCTTCAGGAACCCCTATGATGCAGATGTTATTTCTCTTCATGTTGTCACAGAGCTCTCTAAGTCTTTCCTCTGACTTTTTGAGTCTCTTTTCTCTTTTATTCTCTGCTTTCATGCCTTCATTCCAGTTGTCCTCCAACTCACTGATTCGATCCTCTGCTGTATCCATCCTGTTTTTAATTCCTTCCATTGTGGTCTTCATTTCTGATATTGTATTTGTCATCTCTGACTGATTCTTTTTTAATATTTCAATATCCTTTTTTATACTTGCTATTTCTTTATTTAGGTTTTCAAACTGCCCCTCCATTGTTGTTCTAAGATCTCTAAGCATCCTTACAATCATTATTTTGAACTCCGCATCTGGAAGTTTGATTATTTCCATATCACTCATCTCATCTCTCAAGGGTGTCTCTTGTGCTTTCATTTGGGTTGCACTCCTTTGTCTTCTCATAATGGTGTTTTATTTGTAGAGTTGCTTGAGTCTAGGCTTGGTGTTTTCTGCCTCCTGTTTTCAGTTGTGTTATTTCTAGGTCTTCTTGGATTGGTATCAATAATTACACTAGGGCTTTTTGAAGATGGCAGCGGAGTAGGCGGACACACAGACGCCCAGCTCTCAACACCAAACTGGAATACAAATCAATTTAGGAAAAATCAGCATGAAAAACCAACACTGAACTGCAAGAACAGCTCTCAAAAACCAAGGAGCAAAGAGGAAGCCACAATAAACCTGGTAAGGAGTGCCTGAATCTCCTCTGCTTACAGGAACAGCAGGGGGGGGGGAGGCTGAGAGCCCAGAGAGGATTTCACAGAGGAAAAAGAGCAGAAACTACTGCTCACAGCCACTTACCTGGCGACCAGGGTGCCAGGTGGGTTGAAAAGACCAGCTTATCTCCCAAGTGGAAAAAACAAAAAGAGGGACAGACTGTGAGGGACAAATAATTATTATTATTTGTAATCCACTTTCGGATTTGGGCAGCTTTGAAGTCTTGATTTGTTTGTTTTCTTAACAGGTGATAGTCTTGTTAACTGATCTCAGCAGGGGGCTTCCTTGAAACTGTAACCAGGAATGCTGTGGGTGTAACCTGAGATGCTGAAGGTCTGTTCCACCAACTAATCTCACTGAGGGCAGGGTTTTTTCTCAGCTTCAGTAGGGGGAGGTGTATCTCAGATCTCCATGGAGACCTGAGTTACTGCCCCTCCTCCCCACTTCTTGTTTTCAGCTGTGTCTTGTTGTGCTGATTGGAGCTGGATAGATGTCCGGAGATCTCTGATCCAGAAGCACTTCAGCTCTGTTTTGTGAAAGGTTCAGTCCCTCCCCCAGCTATGGCCGCCTCCAGCACGAATGAGTCAGCTTTTTTATTTCGTTTCTTGCATACCTTAGCCCCTCACAGTCTGTCCCTCTTTTTGTCCTTTCCACTTGGGAGATAAGCTGGTCTTTTCAACCCACCTGGCACCCTGGTCGCCAGGTAAGTGGCTGTGAGCAGTAGTTTCTGCTCTTTTTCCTCTGTGAAATCCTCTCTGGGCTCTCAGCCTCCCCCCCCCTGCTGTTCCTGTAAGCAGAGGAGATTCAGGCACTCCTTACCAGGTTTATTGTGGCTTCCTCTTTGCTCCTTGGTTTTTGAGAGCTGTTCTTGCAGTTCAGTGTTGGTTTTTCATGCTGATTTTTCCTAAATTGATTTGTATTCCAGTTTGGTGTTGAGAGCTGGGCGTCTGTGTGTCCGCCTACTCCGCTGCCATCTTCAAAAAGCCCTAGTGTAATTATTGACACTTGTGGGTTCCCTATTGCCATTTTATAAATTGCTTTCTGTTAGTTTTGTATCTTGTTTGCTTCTTCTCTTTTGTTTTTCTATCATTTGTTTTTGTTTGTTTGTATTCCATACTTCTTTCCTCTGTTGCTACCTTTTTTAAGTCAAGTGTTTTTATGGTGGTTTTTTCAAGGGTGGTTACCATTAAGTAATGAAAAGGGTACCTACCATATTCATTGTAGTAACCTTTCTTGTGAGTATTTCTGCGCTTCATCATCCTTTGCTACTGTTAATCTTCATCCTTTCTCCCCTTTTTTTTTCTTTTGTTGTCACAGTTTAAGTTTGGTTTTATTGTTTTCTTGGTGGAGCTGTTACTTGTGGTTATGTTTCCTTTTGTTCTTTGAATCTGGTTGGAAAACCCCCTTTAGTATTTCCTGGAGTGGGGGCTTTCTGATGATAAATTCCCTCATCTTTTCTGTATTTGTAAATATTTTTATATCTCCTTCATACTTGAAGGATAGCTTTGATGGGTATAGTATTCTTGGCTGAAAGTTTCTCTCTTTCAGGGCTTTAAATATTGGGGTCCACTCTCTTCTAGCTTGTAGAGTTTCTGCTGAGAAATCTGATGATAATCTAATAGGCCTTCCTTTATATGTTGTATTCTTTTCCCTGGCTGCCTTGAGAATTTTTTCTTTGTCATTGGTTTGTGTCATCTTCATTATGATGTGCCTTGGAGTGGGTTTGTTGTGGTTAAGAAAACTTGGTGTTCTGTTTGCTTCTTGAATTTGAGGCTTTAGTTCTTTCCACAGGCTTGGGAAGTTCTCATCTATTATTTGTTTGAGTATATTCTCCGTTCCATTTTCTTTCTCTTCTTCCTCTGATATACCTATTATTCTTATGTTATTCTTTCTGATGGAGTCAGACAATACCTGTAGGGCTTTCTCATTTTTTATTATTTTTGAGTCTCTTTCTTCTTCTCTCTGTTTTGCCTCAAGTTGCTTGTCTTCTATTTCACTGATCCTGTCTTCTATCTGGGCTGTTCTATTAGCTAAGCTTGTTACCTCGTTTTTCAGCTCTTGAATTGAGTTTTTCATTTCTGTTTGATTTGTTTTTATAGTTTCAATTTCCTTGGTAATATATTCTTTGTGATCATTGAGTTGTTTTCTGATTTCCCTAAATTGCCTTTCTGTGTTTTCTTGTATATCTCTGAGTATTTTTAAGATTTCTATTTTAAATTTTCTGTCATTTGGCTCCAAGGCTTCCAATATGTTTAATCTTTTCTCCATAGATTTTTCCACATCTATTTGTGTTACCTCTCTGTCTTTTGTATCCATAATGTTCGATTTCCTTTTTCTTATTGGCATCTGAAGGTAGTCTTGATGATAGTGTTAATTAGAATTAATAAAAAATAAAAAGGAAAAAATAAGAAAAAAAAGAAAAAAGGAAAACACTTCACAAAAAAAAGTAATAATTTATTATTTCCCCCTTTTTTCTTTCTTCTCTTCCCCTCCTCTCACCTCCTTAGGGAAATATCGTGATGACCTGTGAATTATATTATGCTAAAGGGAACAAAAACTGCCTATAATGGAGGGCCTGATTTGGGGTGAAGAGTTCAAGGGGCAAAAAAGGGAGTAGGGACCTACTAAATACAAAAAAAAAAGGGAGAAAATCTTAGACAAGCATAAAATGATTTGCTTGTAAGTGATGGTCGACTAAGAGATATAATGAGAGGGATAAGAGGGAAACAGAAAAAAGGAGAGAAAAAACAATAATTAAAGAAGAAAAAAATAAAAATAAAAATAATAAGTAAAAATCTGTTGTATTAAATGGAGCGAAGACTAAATACAATGGAGACTTTGGGTTGGGAGGAATGCTAGTGAGTTAAAAAGCAATGTAAAAAGTGCCCAAAATGCCACAAAAACAAACAAATAAAGGAAAACCAAGAACAAAAGCAGAGGAAAAAAAAAGAACAACAACAAAAAAACCCCCATAAAAACTTGAGTCCCAAATTAAATAATTTGTTTGTGATTGAGGCTTAAATGGGAGGAAAAGTAAAAGGAGAAAAGAAGAAATGAATAGAAAGGAAAAAATAAGAATAAGAGAGAAACGAAGGAAGAAAAAAAGGAAAGGAAAAAAAAAACAAAAGGGGAGAGAGTGAGAGTTAAGGGTTTTGGAGTGTAACCCTAAAGGAGAGTTAGGATGAAGAAAAGAAATAAAATGTAACACTCATGGTTAGTGTAGTTCAAGAAAAGGGTAGCATAAGATTGGCAGAGAGTAAATGGACCGAGGTGGAAGAAATAGAAATAATAATAAAGGCAATAAGATAGAAGAAAGAAACAACAACAAAGAATTAGTGGAACAAGTTATAAAGTCTGTGGATTTTTCTTGATTTTGAGAGGTTAACTTCTTCCTTTTTTCTTTTCCCTCCCTCTTCCTGGTCGGTGACTCTGTACCCCAGGTTCTGCCCCTGTGTCACTCTTAGGTAGGAATTTGCAGTTGATGGGATTCTATGGCAATGTCATATAACTGGCTTTAGTCTCGCTGGTAGTCAAGGCTTGTTGGCGTTTGCAGAGTCCAACAATGAGAGAGTTTGCTTTCCTGGAGTCTCTTTCCTAGTCTCCCCTTCCTGAATTAGCAGCCTGGTGATCCAGCTATGACGCTACCACTGCTTCTGTCTGGGGAGTAAGAGACTCAAAGAACTGGGAAATCCCCACTCTATCCTCACTCAGCACAAGGCTCTGGGTAAGGTTCTGTTAGTCAGAGCCTCCAGCGTAATCAGGTGGGGCTGGGAGTCAATTGTTGTCAAGGTGACTGTTCAGCGCCTAGCATTCAGATTGACCACTCTACCCAGGCTTTCCACACTTGGTAGCCTATTTTGGCTGGGAAGAAGAAGCACTAGTCGCTGTTTGCTTTATGGATCTTAATATCTGCCAAGTCCCTCTTGTTAGGTATATCCCTGAATATGGAGGCTCTGTCAATCAGAAGTTGCCCCTGCTCCTTTAGCGAAAGGCACTGAAAAATATCACGCCTCTTGTCTTGGATCGCTGAACTGGGAGAGATCTTATCAATTAGAGCCCCGTGGGTGCGTAGATTTCGTGGGTTAAGCTAATTTCAGTGATTGGATCCGCAGCTGTGCTCCAGAAAGTATTTCAGGCTGCCTGCACGCCCCTCCCCCCAACGCTTGATTGTTAGCTTGAATGGCTGGGTGAGGTGCTCCGCCCACGGAGAGAATCTCCTGACTAGGAAAGACAGCCTTGGCGCCCCTCCCGGACCACAGCTCGGGGCGCGCGTGCGGTTTCTCGGCACGCCAGTGGCTGCGGCACGGGGCGCGCTCGGGTTTTCTCGGTCCGCCAGTGGACCAGTGGACAGGGACTCTCTGGACCGCGGCACGGGGTGCGCGCGGGGTTTCTCTGCAGCCAGTGGCCGGGGACCGCAGCACGGGGTGCGCACGTGGTTTCTCAGCATGCCAGTGGATGAGGACTCTCTGGACCGCAGCACCAGGCACGCACGCGCGGTTTCTCGTCACGCCAGTGGTCGGGGATTCTCCAGACCGCTGCACGGGGGGGGGGCATGCGCGGCTTCTCAGGGCACGCCGGGGGCCGCCAGTGCCCAGGCTGCCGTCCCGAGTGTGGGCGGGCAGCTGCACGTGTGGGTTGACTCACCACAGGTGTACTCCCTCCTCGGCAACAGTCCTTTTGCTTTCAGTGTGTGTGTGGAACTCCGGAATGCTCCGAGGATAAATTTTTCTGTTTCTAGTTGATAAATTTGTTGAGATTTTGGGGAGATCTTTCGGACGCGCTGCTCACAGCTCCATTTCCGTGACGTCACTCCAAACTCATCTCTTTTTATACCATTTTATACACCAGTCCAAATGTGCTAACTTGTCAGTTCTGTACATTTTTACATCCTGTTCACTCTGCCAAGATCATCTCTCTGCTCTTTCTATGTTTGGTTAACTCATATGTATTGCTGAGGACTCAGTCAACTGGCACGTATTTTAAGAAGTCTTTATCTTTATCTCTTCCTCAATCCATGTAGAGAAGGTGCTTCTCTGGGCTTCCAGCATTATCTTGGGCATACTTTCATCATAGCATTCAGTTTCTGTTTATTTGTTTAATTTTAAGTCTTTTTCATTAGAGGTCAGGGATCATCTTTTTTTTAAATTTTTTAGTGTGAGAGAAGGAGAGATAGTGAGATATACTCCCACATACACCCCAACTGGGATCCACCTGGCAACCTCCATCTGGGGCTGATGCTCAAATCAACTGAACTATGCTCAGTTCCCCGGGGCCAATGCTCGACCTAATGAAGCCACTGGCTGAGGGAGGGGAAGAGGGAGAGAAGAGGGAGAGGAAGGAGGAGAGAAGCAGATGGTTGCTTTTCCTTTGTGCCCTGTCTGGAAATTGAAACCTGGGATGTACATATACTGGGCCAATGCTCTATTCATTGAGCCAACCGACCAGGGTCTAATCATGGTTTTTTATTTGTGTCTTCATTTAGTTTTTAGGAATTAATCATATATAGCAGGAATGACACATAGAATAATAGAGCACAATTATTTACACAAATGAATCAAAGTATGAATTTATTTTCCTCTAGTAGGAAATTAAACTAGTTATTGTTTATTATCTGGTTCTAGAGGATCATCGTAGTAATACTTGATTTGTGAATGTTTTAGTTTATTAAGAAAAACTTTTGTCCTCAACACCAATCTATTTTGTATATATGCTATTTCTTAGTTAAACTCTCCCCAAATTTATCATACTCTACTTAAAAACCTGCTGCAGTTCTGTTGTTGGATGGCTTTTCAGCTTCTTTAGTTACTTATCTACACATCCTTTAATCTAACCTTTATCACTTTATCTCCTATCATGAGCTTCTGACCCAGAAACAAATTTATTTGGATGTTTGGTATATCACTTGGATCAGGTTCAGCAACATTTAACTAAAACTCACATTAATAGTATCCTGTTTAACATGAGAGAATTGTATTTATTTTTCATGTTAAAGAACTTATGTGCTGCTTATGATAGATTTAGTAGTTCCACAAAATTATCAGAGAGCCAGAATCTACAGTTCGTGACTTCTTTATCCCCAGGTATGACTGTAGACAGTTACTAAAGCTCTACCTGTCACAGACATCTTTTAGACTACAGGGAGGGCATGGCCCCTCTCTCAAAGAAATCCTCCTGGAAGATCCATAGAACATTTTTAAAACATCACATTGGCTAAAGCTTACGATGAAATGTAAAAAAGTCTTGTCCAACTTGATAAAAATCCAAATTATCTTTATAGCTCTTTAAATTCATTTTCAGCCTGACCAGGCAGTAGCGCAGTGAATAGAGCATTGGACTGGGATGCAGAGGACCCAAGTTTGAAACCCTGAGGTTGCTGGCTTGAGCACAAGCTCACCAACTTGAGCACGAGGTCCCTGGATTGAGTGTGGGATCATAGAAATGACCCCATGGTTGCTGGCTTGAGCCCAAAAGTCACTGACTTGAAGCCCAAGGTCACTGGCTTGAGACCAGGGTTGCTGGCTTAAGCAAGGGTTTACTCATTTTGCTGAACCCCTTGGTCAAAGCACATATGAGAAAGAAATCAGTGAACAACTAAGGAGCCTAAGGTGCCACAACGAAGAACTGATGCTTCTCATCTCTCTCCCTCCCTGTCTGTCTGTACCTCTGTTCCTCTCTCTGTCTCTCTCTGTCTCTCTGTCTCTCTCTCTGTCTCTGTCACAAAAAGAAAAAAATCATTTTGATTTCTAAAATATGAATAACAATGCTTATCTTGTAGAAATTCTGTAAAAATACAAGTATGCATTTGAAGCTCAAGTACAGTGCCAGGCACATAGCAGGATCAATAGATAGTTGTTGCTATCAGAGATGAAATTATTGAGATTCAGAGACTGTTGCAGCTCCTGCAAAATCTTACAGATAGTAATGATTAAACTAGTGTTCAAATCTAGACCTGCCTGACTCTGAGACCTCTATTTTTACAAATACAGTGAAATATATCAGGAACAAAAAAACCAAGAGCTTCTGTTTTTCAGTTCAGCCTTTTATTTCCTGAATTGCTATATGCTTTTGGTCTGCATTTTCTGGATCACTGAAGATAGCGTTAAAACAAAAATCTAGTGTCTTTTGTTTGATTTATCCAAATACTTGCCTTGCTTGCTTTCCACTTCTTTTTGTGGAGACTTGGCTGAAATCAACAGCATTAATTGAGTGTGTAATTCTGGAACCATCTAAGAAAGCTAAAATCATTTAAAATTAGTTGGGGTTTAGTAACTAGGTTGAACTTTGCCTTTGTCAAGCAGTTTCCAGCTGACTCACTGCAGCTGCAACAATTGACATCATTTTGTGCCTTTCATGCAAAGACTAATTTGGCAGGCAGTAATCCCAGTAGAGTGGGATTCAGAGCCTCAATGAACCTCAGGGTTGGAATGGACTTTAAAGGTCATGAAATGCAAACCTTAATATAATGATTGAATTGAATTAGATCAACCCCACCAAGTGGTTTTCTAACCTACACTTGTGTAAGTCCAGTGACAAAAAGTGTGAAGAGTTTCACATGGCTAAATTGTGTATTCCATGCTATATTTGAATAGCTCTGACTTCCCTATATTGAACTGAACTCTGTACTCTTAACTTTTCAGCCAGCAGAAGTAGTACTATCCCTTGAACAAATGCAG
Source organism: Saccopteryx bilineata (assembly GCF_036850765.1). Taxonomy (NCBI): domain Eukaryota; kingdom Metazoa; phylum Chordata; class Mammalia; order Chiroptera; family Emballonuridae; genus Saccopteryx; species Saccopteryx bilineata. Next base: position 97,938,201 of record NC_089493.1, read on the forward strand.
TCCTTTGTGGAACCTTACCATATTTCAAATGTTTGACAACTATGACTTTGCCTTTCCTTAGAATTTTCTTACTGCTAAATACCTCTGATTTTTTTAACTTTTTTATTCAATATAGCTTTAATTTCCTTCATAAGCCTGTGCTCACAGGTATATTAGTTTTGGTTTGGCTAGATTTTTTAAAAGTATTTCTCTCTTATCCTTGAGATGAAAGAAATTTTGTACTTGTAGATTAAGGGATTGTCCTGGTAAAGTAAGAAGGGAGTAGGTTGAAAACTTGCAGAATGATAATAGGTTAGGAAATGATCAAATTGTTGAGGGTTTGCTGGACCTCCTACAAGTAAACCAATGTGACATATTAATTTCAAACTATGAAAGGCTCAAAGGCATGAAAAAATCATAGTGCTCTTTAAGCATAAGGTAGAGTAAGTTGGGTTATTTATTGTAATAGCTTAGGCTCCTTCTGTTTTATTTGTATGGATTTCTTATTTTAGTGTTCAGGATGGATGGATAGATAACTGCAAGGAAGAAGTAATGATTGTTCTTATAATACTTACAGATTTAAAGCAAAACAAAATATTTTCTGAATCTGACAAAATTTTAAGTTATATATGGAAATAATTTAGCAGTTTTAACTCATTCAATGAAATATATATGTTTTTAGTAACTTCAAAAATCTTAAAGAATACAACTGAATTCAGGATTTAATAATGTTTCATGTCTATCACTAAACAGCTCTGTGTTATTTGAAAAAATATCACTCACTATCTTTGCTAATGAAACGGAGTAGTGAGTTCACTGTGAAATAAATATGATGTGAGGATAAATGATATATTTTCTTTAATTAGTATTTATGAAATGATTTTCAAATTAAGTTCTGAGAACTGAAGATTCAGGGGCAAAAAATGTTGACAGAGTTGAAGTTCTCATATAGCTTATATTTTTATTATAAAACTTTTTTATAGAATCAGCATTCTAAAATGGTGATGGAGTAGGCAGATGTTCCAACTGCTACCTCCCAGGACCAAATTGGATTACAAATTAATTTAAGAACAATCATCTTAAAAAAACAACTTTGGACTGAATGAAGAGAGTCTGTAACCAAGAATCACAGAAGAAGCCACACTGAGACTGGTAGGAAGGGTGGAGAAGTGGAAAGGGCTGTCCCGCTCCCAGGAGTGAGTGGTGGCTGAGGGTACGGGGGAATCTCATGGTGGAAAGGGTCACCCTGAGAGTTGTGGGTCCTCATCCCCAAGCTGGGCAACAAAGGCTAGAGCCTAGAAAAGGTGCCCACACAGCATTTGGCAGTAAAAAGAGCTGAGGTTTCTGTCTACAAGATAGAGACAGAGCTCTTAGAGACACATGCTCCGTCATAAAGAAACAGCACAGAAAATTTTGTTCACAGCTACTTAACTGGGGATCCAAATGGGGGGGCTGAGAGGACTAGAGTTGTGTGAGGAGAGTGTGAAGTTGGTGACCCAGGAAGAGACACTTTGGGGGATGTCGACCGGAATTCCTGTGCTGAGTCATTCTTCAATACTGCAGTCGCCATCTTTCTTGGGTGAGCAGTCCCCTCTGAATAGCATCAGCCTGGGTAAAAAGCAACTGCCCCACCCTTGGCATTCTCTCCTGCCCCAATCATGGAGACTGGGTCATTCTGAGAGGCCAGGAAGCAGGGAACATGTCAGTTATTCAGTTTTCTGCTTTTAAGGCTGGAGCATTCCTCCTCCCTGCACCACTCCATGCTCCTAAGTCTATGACTGGTGGTTCCACCTCACAGAAGACTCATTAGAAACTGTCCTACTATAGGAAGACCACATCACTGGGTCTCAGAGGCCACACCCTATTTAGGTCTGTGAAAAAAGTCTGGACAGACTACACCTGCAGCCAAGCTGTGGAGCAACACCCAACACCCTTCCTAATCCCTAAATTGCCACAGGCTCTAGACTCTACCATAGGTTTTCTTCAGTGGCTGAGCACCAAAAGCATCCAGCAGACAGAGGCTGCAGAGGCAGGATTCAGGGAAATTTGGCCTTTTAAGCAGACCTTTCCACAGGCCCAGTGTGGGTAAAAGCCGGCCTAGGAGTGTGGCTTGGTATTTCCATGTGCACTTGAACCCAGCACAGGTAGCCACAAACTCTGGATTGCTTGTGACTCCAAGAAGGTTGCTGAGGGCCAGTCATGGGTAGTGTCTCCCACTGGTCTGTGCTGGGTTCCCTCCAGGGAGGCCCAGGGCTGGCACATCTAGTGGCCAGCTGCAGAGAGCATCAGTTCAGGACCTAACAACCCTTGATAGTGGGGTATGATAAGGAAGGGTTCCTCACAACTGGCCCAGCTGAGGCAAGTTTCACTCTCTGTGATCAACACTGGCATAATGGCTCTTGTGCATTGGATAGAGTGTAACTTCACAGCCAGCTGGCCATAGTGCTGAATATCCTGCCTTGCTGGGCCAGATTCCACAGGGAGAAGGGAGAAAGTCATGAGGCATAAACATATAAATTGTGTGTCCTTGCAAGCCAATTATGGGTCTAGTTGAGGGGCTTAGCCACTTTCTGGGAGAGCACAGTCAGCCCTAGGAGAGGACTCTCTCAGTCTTCTTCCCTGAATCCAGGGTCTCACCAACTGTAAGAACTTCTGCAGAAGGCACTGTTGGCCCCACTTGATCTGATCCTGATGCACACCTTGTTGTGAAGAAATAAAATTTGAGTATCCAGCAGTGGCTGAGTGATTAGGCTCTGGAGTAGGTGCTACATTCCCCATACTGAACTCCTGTCCAAGAGACCCCTGAAGTAGGGGGTCCCATTAATGTTGCATTCCCAACCTCAACTGCTCTAACTCACCAAGCATGCATCATGTAGAGGCGTTGGTTTGGTGAGGCCAATCTGAGCCCACACTACAGTCTTTCTACAGAAGACTCCGTGGGAAGACCATGCAGCTACAAGAGGAGGAGGAGCAGCTGATAAGTGGAGACAAAGCTTACAGAGCTTGGGGCATTTATGGAGCTGCTGTTATCTCTAACCAGGAGGAAGCTAATACTTATACACAGGCTGGCCCCTCCCACACTACCCAGTCACAGGAAATACAGACACAAAGAGTGAAGAGAGCAGTAGTTCCAGACAAGTTGCCCATGGTAGGTTACAAACAACAGCTGACACTAACCCAAGAGGACCTAGAACCAACACAACCAGTAGTGAGTGATAGCACCAACCCTAGGCTCAGCTAACTACTCAAACCACATGCACAAAGGAGGAGTCCAGCAGACTCTGTGGAGAATAAATACAGCCAACAGGACAGTCACTGCATTATGTCTAATACACATGATCAAGCTTGACCTTTAGAGCCAGCCAGCCTGAAGTGATAACTGCACCCACAAAAGGACCAACTGCATTCAGCACTCACAACAGAAATGAAACTACTACTCTCAAGAAGCATTCCTAGAGCAAGTAAATCAGGTGGCCTGGAGATCTGTATCATGAGCCCATCTTCTTCATAACACCACAAGAATTTCAAGGTCAGACAGCACTACCTAATACACAGACAAAATGGGCAAGGAAATATGACCCAAATGAATCAACAAAACAAATCTCCAGAAAAAGAACTAAATGATATGGAAGTAACCAAACTACCAAACACAGACTTTAAAATAATGCTTTTTAGGTTGTTCAAGGATATTAGAGCAACAATGATGGTCATAATGAGCATGTAAAGAAAGATAGAAAGTATCAAAAAGGACATTGAAATCATAAAAAAAAAAACCAGTCAGAAATGACAAATACAGTATCAGAATTGAAGGCTGCACTAGAAGGAATCAACAACAGGCTGCATGAAGCAGAGGATCAAATCAGTGATTTAGAGGACAAGATAAATGAAAACACAGAAGCAGAGCAGCAAAAGGAAAGGAGACTCAAAAGGTCTGAATAAATTCTAAGAGACTTCTGTGACAACATGAAGAGAAACAATATCCGTATTATAGGGGTTCCTGAAGGAGACAAGAATGAACAAGGGATAGAGAACCCGTTGAAGCAATCATAGCTGAAAATTTTCCTAAATTGATGAATGAAAAAGTCACACAAGCTCAAGAAGCACAGAGAATCCCACTAAGAGGAAACCGAGGAGGCCTACACCAAGACACATCATAATTAAAATGCCCAAGTTAAGAGACAAAGAAAGAATACTAAAAGCTGCAAGAGAAAAGCAGTTAATTATCTGCAGATGAGCCCCCATACTGATGACATCTGACTTATCAACAGAAACACTTGAGGCCAGAAGAGATTGGCAAGAAATATTTAAAGTGATGCAAAACAAGAACCTACAATGAAGACTACTTTAACCAGCAAGGCTATCATTCAAAATTGAAGGAGAAATAAAAAGCTTCTGAGACCAAAAAAAAAAAAAAAAAAAAAGACTCAGTGAATTCATTATAACTAAACCAGTACTGTAAGAAATGTTAAGGGACCTGCTGTAAAAAGAGCAATGGAAGAAAGAAATCCAGAGAAATAAGATTTTAGATTTAAAGAATAAATTAGCAATAAATAAGTACATACCAATAATAATCTTAAATGTAAATGGATTAAATGTTCCAATCAAAAGACATAGGGTAGCTGCATGGATAAGAATACACAACCTGTGCGGCCTGACCTGTGGTGGCGCAGTGGATAAAGCGTCGACCTGGAAATGCTGAGGTTGCCGGTTCGAAACCCTGGGCTTGCCTGGTCAAGGCACATATGGGAGTTGATGCTTCCTGCTCCTCCCCCCTTCTCTCTCTCTTCCTCCTTTCTAAAATGAATAAAAAATAAAAAAACAAACAAACAAAAAAAAAAAAAAAAAAAAGAATACACAACCTGTGCATATGCTGTTTAAAAGAGACCCAACTCAGAACAAATGATACATATAGACTGAAAGTGAAAGGATGGAAAGCTGGGGTAGCAATACTGTACTTAAATCTGACAAAATGGCCTTCAAAAGAAAGGCTATAGTAAATTCAAAATGGATAAAAGACTTAAATGTAAGTCGTGAAACCATAAACATCTTGGAAGAAAACAAAGGCAGTAAACTCTCTAATAACTCACGTGGCAATATTTTTGCAGATATATCTGCATGGGCAAGTAAAATAAAGGACAAAACAGACAGATGGGACCATATCAAACTAAAAAAACTATTGCACAACACAAGACTCAGTTAATAAAAAGAAAACCCACACAGTGGGAGAACATATTTGCTGACATGTCTGATAAGGGGATAATAACCAAAATTTATAAAGAATTTCTAAAACTCAACACCAGGAAGGTAAACAATCCAATTTAAAAAATGGGCAAAGGAACTGAATAGACTCTTCTCCAAAGAGGACATACAGATGGCCAATAGGCATATGAAAAAATATTTACCATCACTAATCATCAGAGAAAAGCAAGTTAAAACCATAATGAGCTACCACCTCACACTTGTCAGAATGATACTCATTAACATATCAACACACGGTAAGTGCTGGCGAGAGTGTGGAGAAACTAGAACCCTCATGCACTGCTGGTAGGCATGCAGACTTGTGCAGGCACTGTGGAGACTGGCATTTCCTTGAAAAATTAAAAATGAAATTGCCGCCTGACCGAGCGGTGGCACAGAGCATAGGACTGGGATGCAGAAGACCCAGTTTCGAGACCCCGAGTTCACCATCTTGAGCGCAGGCTCATCTGGTTTGAGCAAAAGCTCACCAGCTTGGACCCAAGGTCCCTGGCTCGAGCAAGGGGTTACTTGGTCTGCTGAAGACCTGCAGTCAAGGCATATTGAGAAAGCAATCAATGAACAACTAAGGTGTCGCAATGAAAAACTGATGATTGATGCTTCTCATCTCTCTCCATTCCTGATTGTCTGTCCCTATCTATCCTTCTCTCTGACTCTTTCTGTCTCTGTAAAAAAAAAAAAATGAAAAAAAAAAAATGAAACTGCCTTTTGATTCAGCTATCTCACTTTTAGGAATCCCAGAGTGAAGGGGGTGGATATGGGGGGAGAGGACAAAGGAGGTGTAATGAGGGCATGTGGTAGGGGTTTGTGGGTGTTTTATTGAGTGGGAAACTTGAACCCATGTTAACACAATAAATTAAAATTAATAAAAAAATAAAAATTTTCTTCAAACAGCTTTATGGACATTACACTACAAGGTACTTTAAAATGTTTTTTCACAATATATGAATGGGATTGTACCAAACTAAAAAGCTTCTGCACAGCAAAAGAAACTGACAATGAAACAAAAAGGCAGTCAATAAAATGGGAGTTGATATTCATAAACAATAGCTCCATTAAGGGCTTACTATCCAAAACACATAAAGAACTCACAAAACTCGACAGCAGAAAAGCAAACAATCTAATTAAAAAATGGCGAGAGGACCTGAACAGATACCTCTCCAAAGAAGACATACAAGTGGCCAACAGATATATGAAAAGATGCTCATCTTCACTAGGTATTCAAGAAATGCAAATCAAAACTACAATGATCTGACCTGTGGTGGCGCAGTGGATAAAGCATCGACCTGGAAATGCTGAGGTCGCCGGTTCAAAACCCTGGGCTTGCCTGGTCAAGGCACATATGGGAGTTGATGCTTCCAGCTCCTCCCCCCTTCTCTCTCTCTGTCTCTCCTCTCTCTCTGTCTGTCTCTCCCTCTCCTCTCTAAAAAAAAAAAAAAAAAAAAGAATAAAACTACAATGAGATACCACACCTGTTAGATTTTCTAATATGACCAAGACAAGTAATAACAAGTGTTGGAGAAGCTGTGGGGAAAACGAACCCTCATCACTGCTGGTGTGAATGTAAACTGGTACAGCCATTATGGAAGACAGTATGGTGGTACCTCAAAAAATTAAAAATAGAATTACCATATGACCCAGATATCCCTTTACTGGGTATGTACCCCCAAAACTTGGAAATAGTGATACACGAAGACACATGCATTTCCATGTTCATCGCAGCATTATTCACAGTGGCCAAGACATGGAAACAACCACCAAAGAGTTCCTTAATAGATGATGCATAAAGAAGATGTGGTATATATACTGCTCACAAAAATTAGGGGATATTTGAAAATGAATATTAAGATATGAAAAAAATGTATTAATATGTTTTAGAGGGAACTATAAGACTATAATAATTCATCTATACTAGTTTCCAAAAAAAGAATACTTGATACCTATTATAAGAGAAAATAAACTATTTTAATATATGTAAGATAAAATGATTTTTATGTTTATAAGGACAAAAAAAGTGTTTTCTATAAATCAAATGTTTTACTGTTCAAAAGAAAATAAAGCCTCATTTTAATAGTATTAGTGAAACAAAGACTTTGATAATAAATTGTTGTGTCTTCAAAGTTAAAGGAATGTTTATTAAAAGAACTGTTTTGATGTGTAAAATTTTATAATCCAGACTTCTTAATTTATGAAATATGAATCAATTTCAGGATGAGCAAAAATACAGTCAGCTCCAGAATATTCAGAATCAGTCACTTAGTCATTCCATCAACTTGTAATTGAATGTATGTTGAATGGTAAGCTATGTAAGAGCACAAACAGGAATGGTAAGTGGTGGTCAGAAATTTATCAGAAAATCAAAAATTTTAAATTATTAAAGATTAGTGATGTATAGAGCTGGTGTTTAAATTTGTATTTAAAAATAAATTAATAGATTTTATTGTCTCTTTCAGAATTCTAAGTAACATTCAGCACTTCAATTTTAATTTGCCAAATTATCTGTGATTTATAAGCATCATTGTCTTTTTCCAAACCTCTTCTGGAGTGGCTTTGGCACTAGAAGACTCCACCTCATTATGTCAGAAAACAGCAGGGCAATTTTATTGCTACAAGCCCCAAATTGAAACCTTGCTTTGTCAATTTTGGTATCACTTTTCTATAGCATCAGTAGCATTCTTGAAAGAATTTCAGAAGAGTATTCAAAACAGAAATATTTGATCTTTACATAAACCTGAATTACAGTCTTATAGTGTCACCTTAAAATGTTTTGCAGGTTGGTAATTTTGTACTGTGAACAAAATTTTACACACACACACACACACACACACACACACACACACACACACACAAAACCTGATTGTTTTTTAATAAAATGCCCTATGGTAGAATTTCAAATATAATGCTAGATTGTTTCATGTCTATTAGAATAAAAGAGAAAACAAACTAAGGCATAGTAAATGTAGCTATCTCATTTTTAGACTGATTGTATATATTGTTGAGAAGGTCAAAACTATTTTTACTCTGGCAAGATATCATCATAAGTATTGTAATTTTTAAAATTTTTATTGATTTTAATTTATTGTGCTTACATAGATTCAAGTATCCCACCGAATATGTCTCCCGCCCCCCCCAACCCCCATGTTCACCTTGATATCCCCTTTGACCCCTCCCCCAACACACTCCCCTCTTCCCTTCAGGATTTGCTGTCCTGCTCTCTATAATGCTATGTTATGAATATATAATTTCACTAATCACTTTCCCTTCTATGATCCCATTCTCTCATCCCCTTTCCCTCTGTCCACTTTCTCTCTGGTCCCTTTGATCCTGCCTCTGCCTCTATTCTGTTCCTCAGTTCACATTGTTCACTAAATTCCATATATGAGTGAGGTCATATGATATTTTTCTTTCTCTCCCTGGCTTATTTCACTTAGCATAATAGTCTCCAGATCCATCCATGTTGTCGCAAATGGTAATATTTCATTCTTTTTCATAGCTGTGTAGTATTTCATTGTGTATATGTACCACTGCTTTTTAATACACTTATCCACTGATGGACACTTGAAATGTTTTCAGATTTTGGCTATTGTAAACAATGCTGCCATAAACATGGTGGTACATTTCTTCTTTTGAATCAGTGATTTGGTATTCTTAGGATATATTCCTAAACTTGGGAGAGCTGGGTCAAATGGCATTTCCATTTTTATTTTTTTGAGGAATCTCCATACTGTTTTCCACAGTGGCTGCACCATCTGCATTTCCACCAGCAGGGCAAGAGGGTTCCCTATTCTCCACACCCTCGCCAGTACTTATTATGTGTTGTTTTGTTAATGAGTGCCATTCTGAAAAGTGTGAGGTGGTATCTCATTGTGGTTTTAATTTGCATTTCTCTAATGATTAGTGGTGTTGAATACTTTTTCATCTGTCTATTGGCCATCTCTGTATCCTCTTTGGAGAAGTGTCTATCCAGCTCTTCTGTCCATTTTTTTATTGGGTTGTTTACTTTGCTGGTGTTGAGTTTTACAGGTTCTTTATAAATTTTTGTTATTAACCCCTTAGCAGACTTACTGTCAAATATGTTCTCCCATTGTGGGATTTGTCTTTTTATTTTTTCATAGTGTCTTTAGCTGTGCAAAAGCTTTTAAGCTTGATATAGTTCCATTTGCTCATCCAGTCCTTTATTTCACTTGACAATTGAGATAAATCAGCAAATACTTTGCTACGAGAGATGTCAGAGAGCTTACTGTCTATGTTTTCTTCCAAAATGATTAAGGTTTCACAACTTACATTTAAATCTTTTATCCATTTTGAGTTTATTTTTGTGTATGGTGTAAGTTGGTGATCTAATTTTATTTTCTTGCAAATACCTGTCCAATTTTATTAATACAAACACCATTTGTTAAAGAGACTGTCTGTATTCCATTGTATGTTTTTACTTTCTTTGTTAAATATCAATTGTCCATATAAGTGTGGGTTTATTTCTGGGCTTTCTGTTCTGTTCCATTGATATGTATGCCTGTTCTTATGACAGTACCAAGCTGTTTTGAGTACAATGGCCTTGTAGTATAATTTGATACCACCCACTTTTTCTTCTTTTTAAAGATTTCTGAGGCTATTTGTGTTCTTTTTTGGTTCCATATGAATTTTGGGGATATTTGTTCTATATCATTGAAGTATGCCATTGGCATTTTAATAGAAATTGCATTGAATTTATAGATTGCTTTGGGTAATATAGACATTTTAATGATGTTTATTCTTCCTATCCATGAACACAATATATTTTTCCACTTGTTTGTATCTTCCTTGATTTCTTTTATCAATATTTTATAATTTTTTGAGTACAAGTCTTTAACCTCCTTGGTTAAATTTACTCTTAGATACTTTATTTTTTTGTTGCAATAGTGAAGGAGATTGTTCTATTAATTTTTCTTTCAGACAGTTTGTTGTGGTTGTATGAAAATGCCACTGATTTCTGAATATTAACTTTATATCCTGCCACCTTGCTCAAATTATTTATCAGGTCCAATAGTTTTTTGACTGAGACTTTAGGGTTTTCTATGTACAGTATCATGTCATCAGAAAATAATGATAGTTTTACTTCTTCTTTTCCAATTTGGATGCCTTTTATCTCTTCTTCTTGTCTGATTGCTGTGGCTAGGTCTTTCCAAACTATCTTGAATAAAAGTGGTGAAAGGGGGCACCCCTGTCTTGTTCTTGATCTTAAGGGGATTGCTTTTCATTTTTGCCCATTGAGTATGATATTGGCAGTGGGTTTGTCATAGGTGGCCTCTATCATTTTGAGGTATGTTCCCAGTATTCCCACTTTGCTGAGAATTTTGATCATAAATGGATGCTGGATTTTATCAAATGATTTTTCTTCATCTATTGATGTTATTATGTGATTTTTTTTCCTTCCTTTTGTTTATATGATGAATCACATTGTTTTGCAAATATTGTACCAGCCTTGCACCCCAGAATAAATCCCACTATCATGATGTATGATTTTTCTGATGTATTGCTAGATCCGGTTTGCTAATATTTTATTGAGAATTTTAGCATCTAAGTTCATCAGGGATATTGGCCTATAGTTTTCTTTCTTTGTAGCGTCTTTGCCTGGTTTTGGAATGATGATTATGCTGAAAGGAGCTTGGAAGTATTTCCTCTTCTTGAATTTTTTGAAATAGCTTGAGAAGGATAGGAGTTAGTTCTTCTTTGAATATTTGTAAAATTCACCTGTGAATACATCTGGCCCAGGACTTTTGTTTATGGGGAGTTTTTTGATAACTGTTACAATCTCATTTGATGTAATTGGCCTATTTAGGTTTTCTGATTCTTCCAGATTGATTTTTTATAATTGGTTCTTTTTTTTTTTTTTTTTTTAATTTTTTTTTTTATTTATTCATTTTAGAGAGGAGAGGGAGAGACAGAGAGAGGAGAGATAGAGAGAGAGAAGGGGGGAGGAGCAGGGAGCATCAACTCCCATATGTGCCTTGACCAGGCAAGCCCAGGGTTTCGAACCGGTGACCTCAGCATTTCCAGGTCGATGCTTTATCCACTGCGCCACCACAGGTCAGGCCAGATTGATTTTTGAAAGATTATACGTTTCAAGGAATTTGTCCATTTTGCCTAGGTTGTCTAATTTTTTGGCATATAGTACTTCACAGTATTTTCTTACAATTCTTTGTATTTCTGTTGTGTCAGTTGTTACTTCTCCACTCTCATTTTTAATTTTATTTATTTGATCCTCTCTCTTTTTTTCATAGTGAGTCTGGTTAAAGGTTCATTAATCTTGTTTACCTTTTCAAAGAACCAGCTCTTGGTTTTATTGATCTTCTGTATTATTATTTTTTAGCCTCTATGTCATTTATTTCTGGTCTGATCTTTATTATTTCCTTCCTTCTACTTCCTCTGGGCTTTGTTTATTGTTCTTTTTCTTGTTCTTTTAGATGTCGAGTTAGGTTGTATACTTGGGCTTTTTCTTGCTTCTTAAGGTAGCCTGTAATAATATGAACTTCCCTCTCAGGACTGCTTTTGCTGTGTTCCATAAATTTTGAGGTGTTGTATGTTCATTTTATTTGTTTCAAGGAAATTTTTGATTTCTTTTTGATCTCATTGTTAACCCATTCTTTATTTAATAACATGCTATTTAGACTCCAAGTGTTTCAATGTTATTTTAGTTTTTCACTTGCAGTTAATTTCTAGGTTTGTGCCATTGTGATCAGAGAAGATGCTTGATATGATTTCAATTTTCTTAAATTTATTGATACTCGTTTTGTGTCCTAACATGTGGTCTATCCTAGAGAATGTACTATGAGCACTTGAAAATAATGTATATTCTGTTTCTTTAGGGTGAAAGGTTCTGAAGATTTCTATTAAATCCAGATGATCTAGTGTGTCCTTTAAGTCTGCTGTTTCTTTGTTAATTTTCTTTCTTGGGGATTTACCCATTGATGTTAGTGGGTAATTAAAATCCCCTACTATTATAATATTGCTGTTGATCTTGCCCTTTATATCCATCAAAGTCTGCTTTATATATTTAGGTACTCTTATATTAGGCACATAGATATTTTAAATGGTTATATCTTCCTGATGGAATGCTCCCTTTCTCATTATGTAGTGACCTTCTTTATTCCTTAGTATAGCCTTTGTTTTAAAGTTTATTTTGTCAGGTATAAGTATTGAAACCCCAGCTTTATTTTATTTCCATTTGCATGAAATATTTTATTTCATCACTTTACTTTTACTCTATGTGCATCTTTTGTTTTGCGGTGTGTCTTTTGTAGACAGCATATGTAAGAATCTTGTTTTCTTATCTACGCAGCTACCCTGTGTGTTCTGATTATAGCATTTAATCCATTTACATTTAAGGTTATTATTGATATGTAGTTGTTTATTGCCATTTTGTTCTTTAAATCTACATTCTTCTATTTCTAGATTTTTTGTTTCCCTTTGTTCTGTTTACAACAAGCCCCTTAAAGTTTCTTGCAGCATAGGTTTGGCTGTAATGAATTCCTTGAGGTGTTTTTTTTGTTTTTGTTTTTTTTTTTGGTCTGGGAAGCTTTTTATTTCTTCTTCAATTTTAAATAATAGTCTTGCTGGATAAAGAAATCTTGGTTTTAGGCTCTTGTTTTGCTTTACTTTGAGTATTTTTTGCCATTCTCTTGTGGCCTCTAGTGTTTCTGTTGCAAAGTCAGATGGCATCCCTAAGGGGGCTCCTCTGTAAGTGTCTGTTTTTCTTTTGCTGCTTTTAATATTCTGTCTTTATCCCTTAATTTTTGTATTTCAATTATGATGTGTCTTGGTGTAGGCCTCTTTGGGTTCCTCTTTAAGGGACTCTCTGTACTGCTTGAACTTGTGTTACTTTTTCCTCATCAATTTAGGGAAGTTTTCAACTATGATTTTTTCAATCATTATCTGTATCCCTTGTTCTTTCTCTTCTCCTTCAGGAACCCCTATGATGAGGATATTGTTTCTTTTCATGTTGTCACAGAGCTCTCTTAGAGTATTCTCAAACTTTTTAAGCCTCTTCTTTTTGCTGCTCCACTTCTGTGCTTTCGTTTATCTTGTCCACTGATTCGATCCTCGGTTTCCTTCAGCCTACTTTCAGTTCCTTCTAATGTGGTCTTTATTTCTGATATTGTATTTGTTATTTCTGACTAGTTCTTTTTTTATGATTTCAATGTCCGTTTTGATGCTTTCTTTCTCTTTTTTTAGGTGCTCATTTTGTCCATCTATTGTTGCTCTAAGATCTTTCAGCATCCTAACAATCATTATTTTAAACTGCATACGATAATTTGGTTATTTCCATTTCATTCAGTTCTTTTTCTGAGAATTTCTCTTGTTGATTCTTTTGGATTGCATTTCTTTGTCTTCTCATTTTGTCTGTGTATAGACTCCTCCTTTGGGTGTGTTGTTTGTGTAGCTAGTTGAATCTAGGGTTGGAATTGTGTGCTCCCAATTTCCAGTTGTGTTGTTTCTAAATCTTCTTTGGGTGGCATCAACTGTTATTTGTAATTCACTGTGGACTACTTGTCTGCTGTCACTGTTCTATTTGCTATTTGTGTCAGCATTTTCTATGTCTTACTTAGCTGGGTCAGGTGTGAGGAGCCCTTCCTTAAGATACCACTCTAACAAGGGTTGTTTGGTCCTGAACTGATGCTCTCCATATCTGGCCGCTTGGTGTGCCTGCCCTGGACCTTCCTGGCTAGAGCCTGGCACAGATCAGTGGGGGTTACTGCCTATGACTTGCCCTTATCAACCTTTTTTTGGAGCTACAGGCTATCCAGATCTTGTGGCTGCCTCTGCTGGGCCCAGGTGCCACTGTAAATATCAGCTGTACTCTTAGGCTAGGTTTTCTCTACTCTTGGCCTGGGAGAAGTTCATCTAAAGTTCAAGTGCCTTTGAGACCCGCTTTTTGTCACCTCTTATTCCTGGCTACTTGTTGGTCTCTGTACTATAATTCAAAGATTAAGTACAATATTGGATGTGGCTTGCCCCTTAGCCTCAGTTGTCATTCTATCTAGACCAGGGGTCCCCAAACTTTTTACACAGGTGGCCATTTCACTGTCCCTCAGACTGTTGGAGGGCTGGACTATAAAAAAACTATGAACCAATCCCTATGCACACTGCACATATCTTATTTCAAAGAAAAAAACAAAAACAAGACGGGAACAAATACAATATTTAAAATAAAGAACAAGTAAATTTAAATCAACAAACTGACCAGTATTTCAATGGGAACTATGGGTCTGCTTTTGGCTAATGAGATGGTCAATGTCCAGTTCCATATTTGTCACTGCTAGCCGTAACAAGACAAGTGATATGACGCGTTTCCGGAGCCGTGACGTGTGCGTCCCGTGTCACTGGAAGTAGTACTGTGTGTGAGCGATGTTGCGCTTTGCGTCTCTGACCACCAATGAAAGAGGTGCCCCTTCCAGAAGTGTGGCACAGGCTGGATAAATGGCCTCAGGGGGCCGCATGCAGCCCACAGGCCGTAGTTTGGGGACCCTTGAATTCTAGACTTTTTTTTCCTTTTTTTTTAGCTCTCAGAAGGGTGTGACCACAGGAATTCAGTGAGTGTGGCCTCTATATTCCCTATGTATGGTCTGTCTGCTAGCCCTACCTGCCACCCTACCCATGGCCTCTGCTGCCATAGGTGGGCTTTTACACACGTGCTCAAACCACCCCAGCCTTCGCTGCTGCAGCCACCCGGGACCTCCACCGCTGCTGGAGGGTTTGCATGTGTGCACTCAGGCCGCCCAGGCCCCTGTCACCGTGCCCTGCTGCCGCTGGCTCGCCCACCTTCCAACAAGTACTCAGCAGCTTGGGGGGGCAGTGTAGCTCAGACCTCCGTACTCACCATCTGTGTCCCTGACATGCTTCCTGCTTCTAAGTGCCTCTTTGCTCTGACTGGAGCATGAGAGCCTCTGGTGGATGGGGTAATTTCTTCCTTTTGATGGTGTTGCTGCTCCCAGGAAAAATGCTCACTTTAGATTTGGGGAATCACTCAGCCCTGGAGGTTGGGGTGGCTGTTCCTCCAAGTGTCTCTCCCTGTGCCTTTAAGATTATATTCTCTTCTGGCAACTCCAGTCCTCACAGTGCTCCCCGCTCCCGGAGCCCTGAGTAAGTAGCTGTGAATGAGGTTTTCTGTGCAATCTCTTTAAGACAGAACCTGAGTCGAAGAGTTCTCTTTCTCGCACAGTGTCCCTGCTCTTTTCTCAACTAAATACTGTTCGTATGCTTCTTCTAGGCTTTGGGGCTCTAGGTTGGGGCTCCGGTCCTGGGGCGGAGGACCCACAACTCTCTGGGCAACCTACTCCACTGCAAGAGTCCTTCCGGGCCACCGCTCACTCCTGGGAATGGGGCGGCCCTTTCTGCATCTCTGCCTTTCCTACTAGTCTCAGTGTGGTTTCTTCAGTGGTCCTTGGTTATAAATTTTTTTTAGTTTAGTCCAAAGTTGGTTTTTCAAGATGATTGTTCTTAAAATTAAGTTGTAATTCACTTTAGTTCTGGGAGGTGGGAGTTGGAACATCTGCCTACTGCATCACCATCTTGCTGCTCTCTTCTGTAGTGCTTCGTCACTGTGGCCAGATAGGTGACTACCCATCCTCCTCATCATATGTATGTTTACAGAAAATAAAACCCTACTTGGGAAATTATTTATTTATTCATTTATTTATTTTATTTTATTTTTTTCAGAGACAGAGTGAGAATCTGAGAGAGGGATAGATAGGGACAGACAGACAGGAACATAGAGAGATGAGAAGCATCAATCATCAGTTTTTTGTTGTGAGACCTTAGTTGTTCATTGATTGCTTTCTCATATGTGCCTTGACCATGGGGCTACAGCAGACCGAGTAACCCCTTGCTCAAGCCAGTGACCTTGGGTCCAAGCTGGTGAGCTTTGCTCAAACCAGATGAGCCCGTGCTCAAGCTGGAGACCTCAGGGTCTTGAACCTGGGTCCCTCGCATCCCAGTCAGACGCTCGATCCACTGCACCACTGCCTGGTCAGGCAGGAAATTATTTAAAAGGTGAAAGATTTATGTGATCTGAAGAGAAATGAGAGTATGAGGCAGGAAATTATTTAAATCAACCCTTTTTTCCTCTTTTGTTACAGCAAATTGAGAAAATAAATAGGAATGTAGTATCTTTCTTAGAGAGTTATACAACACTCTATAGACCTCAATTCAGCCTAGAAAACAATGGCATATTGCCAATAGAATTATTTATCAGTATATTACAAAACAAATAAATAAAATAAGACACTTAGACTGTTGGTATTGGACATGTTATTAGTTAACTATAATACCTGTGTACTATGAGATTTCCCCTGATGTAGCATAGTTTAAAATTTAATATATTTGTTTTTGTAATAAACTTACATTGGATTTTGCCAGCTCATTTTACCAAAATCATTTGAATTTTTTTGTTTGGATCCATTTAAATAACAGTGATAAATATATAAAGGAGTTTTTTTATTTCCTATAAAAGAATTGTGTGAGGAATCACGTTAGCAGCCAGCATATTATAATGAGGTATTCTGGTTGTGTCTTCTGACATCCTGAAAACTCTGACATTGCTGGTGAGGATGTCAATGACGAACAATGAATGTATGTGTATACACATAGGTATTTGTGTGAGGTACTTCCTTAGCCTCCCTAACCCACTTGTGATTCTGAAAGGAAGTGGATTCCAAAGTTTCTAAAACACCATCTTTCCTTTTCTATATTTATCAATCTCAGTCTAGGCCAACAAAAAATATTGCTGTAAAATAGGCAGAGAAATGCTATACAAGCACACTCATACAATTCCTGTGCAATTTCCTTTGTTAACAATAAATACTTCATTGGGAAATTGACATAATGAAATTTTTTTCAATAGGACATATTAGAGTAAATTTTTGTGAAACGTGGAAGAAACAATTATTGGCAGGGTTGCCTGTAGCTGAATTTTATATTCTGTTGTAATTTTCATAGGAAGCAAGGAAATATGTAATTTTATTGATAAGGTCATTTTCATTTGTTTATTTAACAACTTATAGTACTTGGTGTGTTAATCTACATATACAGAGACAAGTAATATCCTTTAGGGTTGTTCATATCCTATAGTGAAGGAAAAAGTCAAATAAACAAATGATATGTAATATTGCTATGCTAGAGGTATGTGTTGTAGGAGGTGGGAATATTTATTTCTCTATGACAGACTTTCTAATCACTAAAGTGATTCTGGATATACACTAGGTGAAGAATATTGGAGAATGTATTTCATCTAATGTACAACTTTATTTAAAAAAAAAGGTACTGAATATGAACATTCACAGTATATTTAGTGAATGACAAATGGTTAAGAGATGAGTGTTCCAGAGGAAAATGTCTGTTTTGGGCTACCTGTGGATAAAATTCTTTTTATAGAAAAATATGTCGGTGACTGCTGAATTTCTCTATTTTTAGATCCTACTTTAAATTAATTATGTCATTAACTTATTTAGGGGAAACCATAGCTATTACTTGTCTTAAGAACTTAGGATATTTTATAAGGGTAAAATACTAGAGAGAAAGTGACTTTAAATATCAGTTAAAAATAGAACATTTTGATAACTGCCATTTATTTGGAGTCGGTAGAAACTTATTACAGGATTCAGTATGAGTAGTGCAAATGGGGCATGAAGGCTGCAGTGTGTATGTGGAAGTGGAGATGCTTTCACTTTCCATTTGATGAAATTGAATTTCTCAGAATGGACTCTATGTCTTTTTAATTCAAAGATTTTCAGCAAGTAGGAGGAAGATATCCTATAATTTATGAAGATAGTTTTTTATTTTTTTATTAGCACTCGGCTTTAACTGCCTTTTTTCTTTTCAGCCATCTTGCTGCTGGTGATCCTTATAAGACAAGATGCCTTTCATTTTCATCTTTCTTCGCACAGCTGGTGCTTACACTACTCTGAACATCCACTGAGTCATTTCCTGCTGATAAATATCTATATGTAGTCACGATTGTCACCTATGTATGTGATACAAAACTGTCCTCTCTTTTAAAGCCAAGATAGCATTTGTAGCAGCCTCTAATCTTATGCACTACTCTCTCCCCTTTCAGAAACAAGCTGGTAATTCTCATCTTGAATAGCTTTAAAATTGCTCATAGCAATCAATGACAACTGAGGCATCACTAAAGAATTTCTTTTATCTCCAAGCTCCAATTTAGATCTGTCATTAAGCTTGAGTAAGCTTGAACTGTCAGAACATTTTCCTTTATCACATGCTCTAAGCACAAAAAGTCAACTTCAAAATCAAATTTTTTTCTCTCTCTTTCTATACTTTGTAATGATTTCATGTGAACAGTAAACGTCACTGAAATAGTATTGTCATTCCAATAACTGTGGCTTTAAAAAATAGTAAGATGCTGCCAAAACCCAAGTATGAATACGGTAAATTATCCCTTCACATTCAGGTCCTTTTTGTTGTGCTTTAAAGGAAAAACATTGTGATACTGAGGGAAAGAGCACTTGACAGTGAGTAAGGAGATGTGAGATCTGTTTCCTCCCTTTGCATTAAAGATTGTATAATATTTGCCAAGTCATTTTCTTCTTTAGGCTTTAGTTTCCACATCTGTAACATGAGGTGGTTTTATTAAGTGAATTTTAAGGTCCTAGCATTTCTAACATTTGGCATATTAATAAATTTGACTTTCAATTTTGTGGTATTACCCTTCTTTGAGAAATGGATTATAAACAGTAACCATTAATAGCTGGAAATCAGAAATTAATTAGGAAGTCCATAATCCAAACCTAATTGCAAAAATGTCTCAGCTTTATCTTCTAGACCAAAACATTGTTTTGTATGGGTTCTGTTGGTGAACAATAGCTATCTTTTAAAGATCACGGTTTCTATCTCGGAGATATTTTTTCATCGACAAATCCTCTAGCTTCACCCACATACTTAAATGTACTTTGGTCTTTTTTGCTTTGCAAATTATCATTTTGAAACAGTCTGTGAGAATGTTAGAGGTGCCAGATTGAGATGGCAGAGCTACACATTCAAAGTATTCAACAGCTCAAATATGTTTATAAAGCCTTTGCTCACTTGCTAAAAATTAAAGTGATTGTTCTTTTTTTTTTTTTTTAAGTGAGAGGAGGGGAGATGAGAAACAGATTCCCCCATGCACCCTTACCAGGATCCACCTGGCAACCCCTGTCTGGGGCTGATACTCTGCCTATCTGGGACCCATGCTTGCAACTGAGATATTTTTAGTGCTTGAGGGAGAGGATCTATGGAGCCATCCTCAGTGCCCAGGGCCAATGCACTTGAATCATTATAGCCATGGCTGTGGAAGAGGAAGAGAGAAAAACAAGGGTCAGGAGGAGGGGAGGAGAAGCAGATGATCATTTTTCCTGTGTGCCCTGACTGGGAATTGAACCCATGACTTCCACACATTGGGTAGATGCTCTTTCACTTAGCAAACCAGCCAGGGTCTGATTGCTCTTTGGTAATTTCTTCACAAGTTCCAAATTAGCTTTGTTGTATTTGTTCTCTTACCCATAAAGGAAAGAAGAAGATGGTTTAATACCTGTGTCTTCTTAAATTATTTTTTGTCACTTATCTTCTTGTAAAGCTATGACCTTAATGGAAATATAATTCAGATCATTATTCCATGACACCTTAGAATGTGAAAATAGTTTGATGATCTTTTAATACTAGTCAAAAAGCTAGTATTAAATACAACTAACATTCTAGAAAGTAATCACTAAGTCAAGGTTACCATTCTGTGATTTTTCTTTTTCTTTTTTTTTTATCAGAGCTAGAACATGATTGCCCAGAATCCACATCCCACTGCACTTCAAGCTATCACATCACTCACCGCTCATTGACATCACTCATTGATATTTCTTAGCCTGACTGATTGAAGTTAGACTTTGATATGCATCTTTTTTGCATTTTTAGCAATAGTTCCTTAGGGAATCATTTGTTAATGGCTAACCAATCTTTTAGGTTATTTTATCCTAGGCTGCTAATGATTAATAGTAGTTTAGGAAAAACCATCTTTAATAGTAAAAGCATTTCAACAGCAATACCTTAACCAGGCAGATTGAGGACCTGAGGATTTGATCCTCAGAATTTTTCTTTGGCAGAAAGATTCAGGCATAGATTTGTGGTGATTTCCAGCTTTCCATGATCCTCTAGAATCTTTTGACATAGACTGATGCCTGCTTACCTTTCCTCATAGTTAATGATGTCATAAAAATACTTCTTTTGTAAATAAGCACCATACATTTCTATTAGACATGTACTCATCTGCAGTATGAAGTTTAGAACTGTGAACCAGTTTAATCTACAAAATTGTTTTGATATTAAAAGAAAAGTACCAAATTGTTTTTTTTTTTCATCTCTAATTTATGAACATATTTCAGAGTTAAGTACTGGGCATAAGTAGATATTTCCCTACATATCTTTAAATTTATATATTTATTTAAATATATATGGTGGTGGTACAGTCCATGGAGCATCTACCTGAGATGCTGAGGCCCCAGGTTCAAATTCCTGAGGTTGTCAGCTTTAGCGTTGGCTCATCTGGCTTGAGCACAGGCTCTCCAGTTGAGCACGGGGTCGCTGCTTTAATTTGGGATCATCGACATGATCCCATGGTTATTGAGTTGAGCCCAAAGGTCGCTGGCTTGAAGCCCAAGGTCACTGGCCTGGCTGGAGCCAAGGCAGTGGCCCCCCCAAGGCACATATGAGAAGTAATCAGTGAACAACTAAGGTGCTGTAATTACAAGTTGATGCTTTTCATCTCTCTCCCTTCCTGTCTCCCCCTTTCTGTCTCTCTCACTAAAAAAAGAAAAAAATGTATTCCATTACTTTCTCTTACACTTCACAAAAAATTATCTGACATTTATGTAATACATTTATTAATATGTTAATGCTAAGTTATAACTTTCTAATATTTAATTCTAATTTATGATTAATTTTCCTATATATTACATGATATATTGAAAGATAAAATATATCTCCTTTATCTTATTTACCAAATAATTTACTACATTTCATTAATCTAAGATGGCATCAATTGTTACATGCACCATTATTATGTATCACTAATAAAAATCTTATCTAGTTATGAAATTTACTTAATATGGCCTTTGCTGGTTGGCCCAGTGGATAGAGCATCTGCACGGCTTGTGACTGTCCCGGGATAGATACCTGGTTGCGGCACACATGAGAAGCATCTATCTGCTTCTCTTTTCCTCGCTCTTCCCCTTCTCTCTGTCTTTCCTTCTTTCAGCCAGTGGCTCGATTAATTCAATCATCAGCCCTGGGTGCTGAGGATAGCTCAGTTGGTCCAAGCATTGGCCTCAGGCACTGAGGGCAGCTGGTTGATTCAAGCATTAGCCCCAGCTGGGGGTTATTGGGTGGATCCTGGTCTGGACGCATATAGGAATCTGTCTCACTGTTTCCCTCTTCTCACATAAAAAAAAAGAAAAAAGAAAAAGAAATTCCCTGAATGTAAGTTTAGTACAAATGTAAAAATACTAAACTATGAAAATAGTGCATTTGGAGTTAAGGAAATGTAATAGGACCATCCTAAGCAGTTCAGAAACTTTTGTCTAAAACATTCCAAAAGGTTTTAAAAATATGATCTTATTTCTTTTTACAAAATATGTGTAATAATATTAGGAAAAAACTTATGTTTCCTTTTTCAAGGTACTAGGGAAATTAAGTATACTTATGAAATAGAAAGAGAGAAGAACCCTTTAAATCTTGATTAATGATATGAACTGGAAACCTTTCAAACTGAGTTTCCTACATTTTCTTAATTGGTGTTGGTAGAGCATTGGAAATGTTTGAAATTGGATTCTGTACTGGAAATATTTTCAAGTTCAACTTTGGTTATATATACTTAGGCAAGCATATTTTTATATATTATATGTAAATCAGAATTTATTTATTTTGGACATATATCTTTTATAGTGGTGAATATACCCATGGACATTTCAGTTAGGGTTCTTTTTGTGGATTTTTGCTATACTATGTATTATATATTACTGTATATTAAATCTGAGAAGTTCTTTGTAAGATGTTAATGGCATTAATGTTAGTATTGGTTTACAATGAATGAGTCTGTTGTTCCAGTTTATTTATATATTCATAGATAGTTCACAAATTATAGACAAGAAGAATTTAGTGACAGAACAAATCTTTGTAAAGGGAATCTAAATACAGGGGAAAATATTTACCTACATTTTTGAAATGTGAGTTATTACAAAAGTGAATTCCCTTTCTGGAGAAATGATATTTGATTTTCATATTAGCATACTAGTTTGAACAGCTGCATGAAACTGCTCAAATAAAAATAAGAAAATAAAGTTTCAAATACAAATTTTGCTTTCAGATTAACAGGTGCAGAAGATCCCAAGCTATACACTTCCATTTGCAAGAAGCATTTTGTTTGTGGTGCATATTAGGTTGGCTATGACTGAAATGCATACAGTAATAGTAAGCATTCTCACAAATATAAGGTTTTTACATGTGTCAGATTAATATTAGTAAGAGGGAAAAAACATAGTCCATGTGTCTGGGCAATATGAATACTTGTAACAAGCAATTCACCGTGCAAATAAGCCTACCAGTCAGTTGATCCAGGTGCTAGCAAAGCTGAATTTCACATTTCTGTATGTGTGAGTGTGTTTTAAAGAAAAGTTGAGTTTTGAAACTGACTGTTGTAAAGAAAAAAGCTTTGGTGGATGTTTTGATTCCTGTGTAGAAGAGGGAAATATAAATGAGCATATAAATGATGTAGCTCTTAAGTTAAAATTTCTTCTTGAATTTGAATTTCATGAAAACAGTAAACATCACTGAGATATTACACATACTTCAACATAATAAAGGCCATCTAATGACAGACCCACAGCCAACATCATACTCAATTGGCAAAAATTAAAAGCAATCCCCTTAAGATCAGAAACAAGGCAGGGGTGCCCCCTTTCACCACTCTTATTCAACATAGTTTTGGAAGTCCTAGCCACAGCAATAATACAAGAAAAAGAGATAAAAGGCATCCAAATTGAAAAAGAAGTAAAACTATCATTATTTGCTGATGACATGATACTGTACATAGAAAACCCTAAAGTCTCAGTCAAAAACTACTGGACCTGATAAATGAATTCAGCAAGGTGGCAGGATATAAAATCAATATTCAGAAATCAGTGGCATTTTTATACACTAACAATGAACTGTCTGAAAGAGAAGTTAAGAAAATAATCCCCTTCACTATTGCAACAACAACAACAAAAAATAAAGTACCTAAGACTAAATTTGACTAAGGAGGTTAAAGACTTGTACTCAGAAAATTATAAATACAATGGAGTAAAGACAGTCTCTCTAACAAATGGTGTTGGGAAAATTGGACAGATACTAGCAAAAAAATGAAACTGGATCACCAACTTACACCATTCACAAAAGTAAACTCAAAATGGATAAAAGACTTAAATGTAAGTTGTGAAACCATAAACATCTTGGAAGAAACCATAGGCAGTAAACTCTCCGATATTTCACGTAGTCATATTTTTGCTGATTTATCTCCATAGGCAGGTGAAATAAAGGGGAGGATGAATAAATGGGACTATATGAAACTAAAAAACTTTTGCACAGCAAAGCACCATTAACAAAATAAAAATGATCTCCCCCCACCCCCTTATTCCCCTTCCCCCCCTACCCTCTCCCCCCAATTCCTTCCCCCATCCCTCCAGGATTTGCTGTCCTGTTCTCTATAATGCTGTGTTATGTATATATAATTTTATTAATCTCTTTCCCTTCTCTGATCCCATCTTCTCTTCTACTTTCCCTCTGACCACTTCCCTCTGGTCCCTTTCATCTCGTCTCAAAGGGGAATGGGAAAGAGAATGGGAGAATATATTTGCCAGTACATCTGATAAAAGATTAATAACCAAAATTTATAATGAAATTTGTAAACTCAACACCAGGAAGATAAACAATCCAATAAAAAATGGGCAAAAGAAATGAATAGACACTTCTCCAAAGAGGACATACAGATGACCAATAGGCATATGAAAAAATGTTCAACATCATTAATCATTAGAGAAATGCAAATTAAAACCACAATGAGATACCACCTACAACCTTTCAGAATGGTGCTTATTAACAAAACAACACATAGTAAGTGCTGGAGAGGGTGCGGAGAAAAAGGAACCTTCATGCACTGCTGGTGGGAATGCAGACTAATGCAACCACTGTGGAAAACAGTATGGAGATTCCTCAAAAAATTAAACATGGAACTTTGACCCAGCCATCCCACTTTTAGGAATATGTCCTATGAATACCAAATAACTGATTCAAAAGAAGAAATGCACCTCCATGTTT
The DNA here is from genome assembly GCF_036850765.1 of Saccopteryx bilineata. NCBI lineage: Eukaryota > Metazoa > Chordata > Mammalia > Chiroptera > Emballonuridae > Saccopteryx > Saccopteryx bilineata. The sequence goes on from NC_089493.1 coordinate 97,962,804, forward strand.
ACATGCAGCATTGTTTACAATGTTAGCCAAGATCTGGAAACAGCCCAAGTGTCCATCAGTGGACCAGTGGATTAAAAATCGGTGATACATATACACAATGGAATACTATGCGGCCATGAAAAAGAAGGAAATCTTACCTTTCACGACAACATGGATGGACCTGGAAACTATCATGCTAAGTGAAATAAGCCAGTCAGAGAAAGAAAAAATATCAAATGACCTCACTCATTTGAAGAATCTAATGAACAATGTGAACTGAGGAACAGAACAGAGGCAGAGGTGAGATGAAAGGGACCAGAGGGAAGTGGTCAGAGGGAAAGTAGAATAGAAGATGGGATCAGAAAAGGGAAAGAGATTAATGAAATTATATATATATAACACAGCACTATAGAGAACAGGACAGCAAATCCTGGAGGGAAGGGGGGAAGGAATTGGGAGGAGGGGATATGAGGGGAAGGGAAATAAAGAGGTGGGGGGAGATATATTTGGTGGGACACTTGAATTTATGTAAACACAAATTAAAATCATAAGAAAATAAAAAAGGAATTGCTTCCTGGCCTGTGGTGGGGCAGTGGATAAAGTATCAACTTGGAAAGCTGAGGTAACCGGTTTGAAACCCTGGGCTTGCATGGTCAAGGCACATATGGGAGTTGATACTTTCTGCTCCTCCCCGCTTCTCCCTCTCTCTGTCTCTCTCTCTCTGTCTCCTTCCCCACTCTCTAAAATAAAAGGAAAAAAGAGCCTATCAGAGATGACTGCTGATGAGTCCCCTTCTCTCCTAGTCTCTCAGGCTGTGAAGTCCTGAAGGTTGATGATGGGCCATGCTATTCAAACAGCACGTGTGGCTAAGACAGAAACTCCTGGTGCTGGGAAGCCTTGTTGGGGGTCTCCTTTTTCTAGATCAGTGGTCCCCAACCTTTTTTTGGGCCATGGATTGGTTTAATGTCAGAAAATATTTTCACAGACTGGTCTTTAGGGTGGGATGGATAAATGTATCACATGACCGAGACAAGCGTCAAGAGTGAGTCTCAGACGGATGTAACAGAGGCAATCTGGTCATTTTTTAAAAATAAAACATCACTCAGACTTAAATATAAATAAAACGAAAATAATGTAAGTTATTTATTCTTTCTCTGCAGACTGGTACCAAATGGCCCACGGACCGGTACCGGTCCACGGCCCAGGGGTTAAGGACCACTGATCTAGATGCCAGAGTTGGGAGCTTAGGTAGGTAAGTGATTAAACACATATACTTATAAAAAGAAAAAGAGCAAGAACATTGTTGTTTTGACCTACCTACCCTTTGTGGACAAACCTAGGGAATTGGGAGTAGAAGCCAAAGTGGCAAGACACCCAGCAAAGGAAATCAGAGGTTAGTATTAGATAGTTTAAAAATAAACCCACTGTTTTTAAGGATTGGTTAGTTCAAAATAAACCTATCTTTTTCCAGTCCAAGAGAATGTGTGTGTGTGTGTGTGTGTGTGTGTGTGTGTGTAATTTATTTTTATTATTATTATTTTTTTTTTTTGAGGGAGGCAGGGAGAAAGAGAGACTGGAATACTGAGCTGTTCCTGTATGTTTTCTGACCATGGAATTGAATGGGCAACCTCTGAGCTCAGGATGATGCTCCAACTAACTGCACTACCCAGCCAGGGTTTAATTTTTTATTGATTTTTAAAGACAGAGAGGAAGGGAGAGAGAAATGCCACAGGGGAGGGAAGCATTCATCTGTTGTTTCACTCACTCATGCATTCTTTAGTTGCTTCTTGTGTGTGCCCTGACCGGGTATCAAACCCACAATTTTGTCATTTTGAGACAATGCTCTCAACCAATTGAGCTAACTGGCCAGGGCACCAACCCAAGAGAATATGAAAAAGTTCACACACAGATCTCAGGTAGTTGCTCTTTGGTCTGCCCGCACTCTCCTCTCCCTCAAGAATGTACTTCCATTTTAATAAGTCTTGCCACTGCTGCTTGAACTCCTCCTGTGTGTGTGTGTGTGTGTGTGTGTGTGTGTGTCCCTGAATTCTTTTCTATGACACCTTGAAGAACCTTTCCCATGTGGTGCTAAAAGTAGACACAAACCCCGCTTTCATGAATTTTTTGTTTTGTGAAGAGAGATAATCAAATAATTTAATTCCAGAATATGTGAGAGATGCAGGGAGAGGGGATTGGGCTTCCTGTGGGAGTACATAACATAAGAGACACCTCACTAAATTTGGAGAATTGGGGAAAAGCTAGATCTTGTTCACATACCCAAATTATTTGATCCTCAGTAAGTTTCTGTTCAGTTAGACATTTCTGATTGTATTAGTTTTCTATTGATCCTATAACATTACCACTAATTTCTTGGCTTAAAACAGCAGAACTATATTCTCTTATATTTCTGGAGGCAATAGTTCAAAAATGAGTCAAAAAATAATAATAATGGGCCCAAACCAATGTATCAGTAAAGTTCAGACTCCTTAGGGAAGTCCTATGGGAGAATCTGGTTTTTTTATTGCCTTCTGAGATGCATCCCTGTATTCCTTGGCTCATGACTCCTTCCTCTATTTTCAAAGCCAGCGGCGTGGTCACATCACCTTCTCCTCTCCCACAAACTCTCTCTGCTTCCTTCATATGACTGATGATTATACTTGGGGGTCTATTTGGATGATGCAAGATATCTCCCTAATTTAAGATTCTTAACTTCATCACATCTGCAAAGTTTCTTTTGCTAAGTAAAATAACATTCACAGGTTCTAGGGGTTAAAACATGGGTATTTGGGGAGGGGGGTTATAGTTATTTGGTCCGATATTTTATACTCATGTTTGAAAAAGAAGACCTTTATGACGTACTAAATCTTTATGGTTTAAGTAATAAAATTATATTTTACAATATTATAAAGAATTTTGTATGTAACTCAAGAAATCTGACCTACATTTTGATAACTACTTTTGGGTATGGTGATAGTTATTTACACAGGATTTGAACCTCCTATTTCCTACCTGTCTCATACAGCAGTTGCAGCCTTCCTTACCTATCTTGACATGAGTTTTTCTTTTTCTCCATTGATTTCAGGGGAGAAAGGAGAGAGAGAAGCATCAACTCGTTTCACTTAGTTGTTCCATTTAGTTGTGTACTCATTAATTGCATCTTGTGTGTATCTTGACCAGGGGTTGAACCCACAACCTCTGGTGCACCAGGCTTACACTTTATCCACTGAGCCACCTGGCCAGGGTCTTAAACTGAGTTTTACTTACACAGATATATAATTTTTTTTTTCATTTTTCTGAAGCTGGAAACAGGGAGAGACAGTCAGACAGACTCCCGCATGCGCCCGACCGGGATCCACCCGGCACGCCCACCAGGGGCGACGCTCTGCCCACCAGGGGGCGATGCTCTGCCCATCCTGGGCATCGCCATGTTGCGACCAGAGCCACTCTAGCGCCTGAGGCAGAGGCCACAGAGCCATCCCCAGCACCTGGGCCATCTTTGCTCCAATGGAGCCTTGGCTGCGGGAGGGGAAGAGAGAGACAGAGAGGAAAGCGTGGCGGAGGGGTGGAGAAGCAAATGGGCGCTTCTCCTGTGTGCCCTGGCCGGGAATCAAACCCGGGTCCTCCGCACGCTAGGCCGATGCTCTACCGCTGAGCCAACCGGCCAGGGCAAGATATATAATTTTTTTGTGTGTGTGTATTTTTCTGAAGCTGGAAATGGGGAGAGACAGTCAGACAGATCCCACATGCGCCCGACCGGGATCCACCCGGCGCGCCCACCAGGGGCGAGGCTCTGCCCACCAGGGGGCGATGCTCTGCCCCACCAGGGCGTCACTCTGTCGCTACCAGAGCCACTCAGCGCCTGGGGCAGAGGCCAAGGAGCCATCCCCAGTGCCCAGGCCATCTTTGCTCCAATGGAGCCTCTTCCCAGGGGAAGAGAGAGACAGAGAGGAGGGAGAGGCGGGGTGGTGGAGAAGCAAATGGGTGCTTCTCCTGTGTGCCCTGGTCGGGAATCAAACCCGAGACTTCTGCACGCCAGGCCAACACTCTACCACTGAGCCAACCAGCCAGGGCCCAGATATATAATTTAATGAAAAGAAAAATAGTTACTTACTTGTATTTGAGATGCTTATGTGTCCAGCTCTTTGGAGAACAAAGCTATACTCTTTTTTTTTGTATTTTTCTGAAGTTGAAAATGGGGAGGCAGTCAGACAGACTCCCACATGCACCCAACTGGGATCCACCCGGCATGCCCATCAGGGGGCGATGCTTTGCCCATCTGGACCTTCGCTCTGCTATATCCAGAGCCATTCTAATGCCTGAGGCAGAGGCCATAGAGCCATCCTTGGTGCCCGGGCCAACTTTGCTCCAATGGAGCCTTGGCTGTGGGAGGGGAAAAGAGAGACAGGGAGGAAGGAGAGGGGGAGAGATGGAGAAGCAGATGGGCACTTCTCCTGTGTGCCCTGGCCTGGAATCGAACCTGGGACTCCTGCACATCAGGCTGACGCTCTGCCACTGAGCCAACTGGCCAGGACCACAAAGCTATACTTTATGTGTATCATGAGGTCTACCTTGGCAAGGCCATAGCAGTTTGCTTTTTAGTTCCTTTTTCCTGGGCTCTTCCTCTAGGGGTTATGGGTGTGGAGAGCAATTTGTGTTCCACTAGGAAAGGGAGTCAGTGAACCACAAGGAATTATAGGAAGGAAAGAATTTCAAGAGAAAAGTGACAATGAGAGCCAAGAGCATGTTTACCTGGGTTCAGCTATCTTTCAAATTACTTTATTTTTCCCTACAGAAGTTCACCTTCTAGTACAAAATCTAATTTTATTGATTTCATTGGCCATTGTTATGTTTTTCCCCCTAGACCTAGGAGAGAAGTTGAATGAGGTGGTGGAGAGTGAAAGTCTTAAGGGCTTTCAAGTATAGGTTGTGTGGTCAAAATTTGTGAACAGCTAGGGGTAAAGTAGAATATAAAAAAATTAAAGCTCAAATCATAGAGGAACATGAAGGAACCCAAAGTTGTTGTTTTTTGTTTGTTTGTTTGTTTTTACAGAGACAGAGAGAGAGTCAGAAAGAGGGATAGATAGGGACAGAGAGACAGGAACAGAGAGAGATGAGAAGCATCAATCATCAGTTTTTTGTTGCAACACCTTAGTTGTTCATTGATTGCTTTCTCATATGTGCCTTAACTGTGGGGCTACAGCAAACTGAGTAACCCCTTGCTCAAGCCAGTGACCTTGGGTCCAAAGCTGGTGAGCTTTGCTCAAACCAGATGAACCCGCGCTCAAGCTGGAGACCTCGGGGTCTCAAACCTTGGTCCTCCGTATCCCAGTCTGATGCTCTATCCACTGCGCCACTGCCTGGTCAAGCGGAACCCAAAGTTTTTGAGTAGCAGCCGATAGCATAGAAAATTAGAGTGGCCATAATGCCTGAAAAAGGGTAGATAAGTGAACCAACAATTATTGTGTACTCATTATCTTCCAGAACATTTGCTGGATCCTTTTTCTTCAGTGGTTCTGTTTGGCTAGTGAGTTCCCTTTAGAAAGAACTGAGGTTGAGAAAAGTTAACTGATTTTCCAAGGTAATTCAATGGTACTGAATGGCAGTGCTTGTATTTAAAGTTTAGTTTGTCTGAAACCAAAATCCCTTGCCTTTTTAATATCCCACCTCCTGTCTAGCATGCCCAAGTTTGTTATTTCATCACAGAATTACATGGCAGAGACTGGAAAGATAATTCTTAAAATGTCAAATTATTCTCCTATAAAGGGCTTTGATATAGTTGTGGAAATATGGCTTTAGAGTGTATGATAGAGTGTGAACCAGATCCATGGAAAATACATCTTGACTTTGCTCTTTATTTTTTTTCCCTGCTGAGTCCCTAATAGAAAATGAATGTCTGTTGTTTTTCTGTTGATATTCAAGGTGCTTTGTTCCCCATAGGCTTATCTCATGTAAGTGATGCTTCTTTCAAATTTGGGATAGATATTTATAAGGTTACTTCCAAAAAGGTTTACTCTCTACCTAACAACCTGAATAGATATAAGTTAAATTAGATTTCTGCTGCCAAAATATGATCAGCTATTAATGAGTGCTTTGCAGATTTTCTTTTCTTTTTTTTTAATTAAAAGATTGATTCCTTCTTTTTGTGAAAATGAGAAAAGCTCTTCTGATTTTATTTGCATGTTGGGATTTTCTAATATGACTTGTATTCAATTTAACACACTAAAATATGAAGCAAATCTGTTCCTTTAATCTGCTAATGCCTGAGCCAGTATTTTCTGCAGCAAGAGATACCGTATCTTTGTGTGTGCATAGGCATGAGAGCAATTGTTTGACTATTGCTCTTATTAATGTAAATCAACATCTCCAACAAAAGCTTCCTCTATTTCTGCAATTCATATTTATATAAACGGAAAGGTAATGGATTTTGAAAAGCATCCAATAGGTTTGAGCTTCTAGAATTATCCCAGGAATGCAGACAAGATTGAAATATATCAAGGTGTTTTGGAGTGGGGCATTGATAAAGTATTTCCATGTTTGCCGAGTGCCTCTGAGCTGGTGGATTCATACTAATAAAGGCAGAAGCCAAGAACAGTTATAATACGCTTAATTAACTCTAAGCTCATTTAATGCCATGGTCCAGATGAACTCTAGATAGGCAGACATAATACATATAGCTCATTAAAAAATAATTTGGACTTCTCTAATCTATATTTGCATAAAGTTCAGGTTCTTGTCCTGACGGTATTAATTATTTTCTAATATTATTGTTGAAAAATGGATGCCCATGAAAAAATGGTAATTAAAAGAATGCTGGCTGATACAATTCAATTTTACATAACTTATTCATGCCAATGATACTATGAGTTTTCTTTGTCTTAAAGAAACACCTTTTTAAAAGAGGGTTTTCATAAAAAAAACAAACCCGTATAAATGATATCCTGGCTAAAAGACATTTAAAAAATAAACAAAATTAACCTATTTGTCTCTGTTTATGTAAATTGGAAAGCTACTTGCTAGAACCTTTGTATTTCTATAGGGAACAATTTATTATTGCTTTGATCATATTTTAGAACTCATTTTCTGACGATTAGTATGTGTTATTTTGAGAAAATATATGCATAAAATTAAAGGAATCTGATTAACTCTTATTTTTTATGAAATCTCATATGGCACACCTCTGGAATTTTATGTGAATTGTTAATAGTGAATAATTCTAGAAATTGACATTCTAGCAAAGTATCTGTAATAGTATCCTAAATAAGAGACAACAATTGAGCTGAATGTGCTATAGGAAAATTTTCTTCTAATTTTATGTGGAGCAAATTTAAAAAGTTTTCTTTATTCTGTATGTATATATTGGGTCTATTTTATGTAAAGATACAAATCAATGGTCCTATCCAATATCCTTAATATTTATAAACAGAACAAGGAAAGATGGACAGGGAAGAGATTACAAAGGAGTAGAAGTGGGAAAGTTAACATTCAACATTCATAGCCCTGTTCTAGGCACTATGCTATGTGCATTTACCTGATTGCATTGAAAAAAGATTATACTTCTATTCTGTTGCTGTTTGCCAGGATGTGAAGAGCTAACTAAGCCAGGTGTGGCTTATACTCTCTCCTATTTCAAATACTTATCTACCCCCCTCTGCATTGTTGGGGCTTTTCTGGATTACATTTATTAATTCATCTCTTGCTTTTTAGATTATTTTTATGCATAAAAAACTTTAAAAACAACTAATAGCATTTTCTGTATTTCTCTCTTTTTTTGTGGGACCTGCAGTTTCAAAGTTTTCCCAATCACTCTAGCACCTCAAGCATCTATCTATCTTTCTATCTATCTATCTATCTATCTATCTATCTATCTATCTATCTATCTATCTATCTATCATCTATCTATATATTTATTCTTGCTCTGATTCTTGCTTTATATTTCTAAGGCAATATATACTGTTAAAATAATATCCACACAGTTCTTCAAAAGAACTTTAAGGCTGCTGAGATTGCAATGGTCTCTTGATGAGAATCACTGAAACCAAATTATGTCAGTAATTTGTCACTGCTCTGCTGTGACAGAATGAAAGTTGCTGTCACTGCTGAGGAAGTTCCATCTGGTCATTCTACTCTGCTTAGGGACAGAGAAGACCTTTCTCCTACCTTTGTGGTGAGCTTGGATATGTGTTTTCCAGAGTGTAGCTGCTTCACGCTCTCAATATCTCATGGAGACTTTGGTGAAAATAGCTTTTATTTTCTCTTAAAACCAGTTTCCCTAGTTTACAGATGTGTGACTAAGTCTGAACTGAAGAAAAAAGCACCTGTTTATAACTGCTTCCTCCTTCTAACTTGAAACATCATTCTCAAATTGAGCTGGAATGTCTTATCCTTTAAGATAAAGTATACTGCTCACAAAAATTAGCGGATATTTCAAAATGAAGTGATACTGTATCCCCTAATTTTTGTGAGCAGTGTATTTTCTAGGTGGAGATAGCAATGAAATAAAAATACTCACTAGCTCTCTAGGAAGTTTCAGTAACATCTGAATCTTTGAGCACTAAGCTTAGTTGATGGCTAAGCTTAGAACAAGTTCCTCCTTTCTCTCCTAATAGGTAGTTCATGTGCCATTAAGCTGTTGTTTCAGACCAGAGCTAATAGTTTTATGCCAGTTCCACTTAACCAATGTTACTGTTATCAGGAAATGAGGCATAGTCATGTAGAAAATGGGGTATTTCAGTTTATTTTTTGTTTTGTTTTGTTTTAGGTGAGAGGAGGGGAGATAATGAGGCAGACTCCCGCATGTGCTTCAACTGGAATCCACCTGGCAATCCCATCTGGAGCTGATGTTCAAATACCAAACTATTTTTATGGCCTGAAGTTGACACACTCCAGTGGAGTTATCCTTAGTGCTTGGGGCCACACTTGAACCAATCAAGCCACTAGCTGTGGGAAGGGAAGAGGAAGAGCAGGGGAGAGGAAGTGGGGGAGAAGTAGATGGTTGCTTTTCCAACGCAGACTGTCCGTATGCCAGGTCAACACTCTATCCACTGAACTACCAGCCAAGGTTGAGTATTTTTTCAATTCTAATTTACTTTTAATATTATTTTGTATTGGTTTCAGGGATATGTTATTATTAAATGTCTTCAGTGCATGTTGTTTAGAAACATTTCATTTTAGCTCAGAACATTACTGCCATTTTTAGGGAAGGTACAGAATCTATACCCGATTTTCAGAGAACTCTGCAGTATATAGAGGGAGAAGAGAGTAGTCATCTGAGAGTTAATATTGCAACAGGTACAGAAGGAGCTCTAAGTGCTAAGACAGGGGTACAAAGAAAATACCTAAGGTCAAAGCTGTATGTACTTATTCATGAAGATAGGAAGCAAAGATTTAGAGGTACCATTCTGACTAATACAAGGTTTCTGAGACAAGCAGTGAGGTTGTTGTCTGTAAAGCTCAGATAAGCAACTAATCAATATAGTAAAGGGTAGCTTATTAATAGTAACAGATAGGATTTGTGCTGCACAGTGATACATATGAGACTGTCAATAGTGATGAATATGAGCCAATGCGTATGAGCAAGCACAGAAGAAAGCTTCAGACAAGGTCTCCTTGGCAACTATTGAAAGGAGGTTCCTTATCTAGAGTACGAAGCTGTTTTTGTTTTTATGCTTGTTTCTTGCCCTACCTCCAACCCAGAAACACAAACTTATCTGAAGAATGTACTACATGGACCTTTAAAAAAATAAATTTTATGCATCATTTGAGGTGATACCTCAGTTTAAGGCATATGTATTTTCCAAAGGTGGAAATGAAATTTAGTCATCTAATAATGAAAATACATTATTATATTTTCAAATGAGACTTTTAGAAATCTGAATACCCAGAATGAACATTGCTTTAAAAAAATTATTTGGTTATAGATGTGCAATTCAATAAAATATCATCTGCACACTGAATCATGTGCCCATCACCCCAAGCAAAGTCTCTTTGGTCCCGTTTCCCCCACTTTATCCACCTATATGTACCCCCCACCTCCTTTCTTGCTGGCTATAACCACACTGTTGCCTGTGTCTCCGTGTCTATATATTCCTCCTTAAACCCTTCACTGTGTCTTACATGAGGAAAATTATGAGGCAGACAATAACCTTATTAAAAGTAAAATTTTAAACCTCTTTTTATAGGTAGCATCCTCTCTTCTGTATTTCACCCATAAAAAGAAATAACCCTCTACCTTTTGTATACTGTCAGTACTAGAAATATCTTACTGCATGAAAACTAAAATGTGTAAAAATATCCACTGTGCTGAGTATGGGATAGAGAGGTTGTAGAAGAGGTTTTGTAAAATGTATTTGTGCTTACATTCTAATTTTGGAGACTAATCCAAAGGTGGCCACAACCTTATTTCCCATTCCATGTGCTCTCCTGACATTTGACTTTGCCATTCTCCCCTCAAGTTATGGAGTCTCTTTCTCAACTCCGTGGACCTGAGCAAGCTCCATAACTGCTTTGGCTAATAGTATAAGGTGGGAGTGAAACTGTGCACAGTTGGTGGTCAATGACTACCTGCTTGACCCTGAAGAAAGGTGATTCTAGGAGAAATTAGAAAAATCAGGTCTTTAAATATTTTAGATTTTGTCCTGGGAAGTTTTCAAGGCAGAAAATATCAATTGGTTGAAGTCTAAAAGTTAGCAGAAAAGCAAATAATAATTGGGGAAAGTATGTTAGAGAGAGAACATCTTATTTTATTTGTGTTTTGGTTTGACCATTGCTTTTTATGGCTAGTAGTATAAGACACTTTTTCTGACTTACATTAATGAACTAAGAGAACTTTAGCATACCTGATAGGGATATTATTTTAATGTCACTTTTTTCTGGTAGTCTAAATACTATTGTACTTGAGTATATTGGCCCATGATGGAGAAAAGTAAGAGTGAACAGCATATTAACAATAAGATGAAAGAGGTAGAACAGATAAATGAGATTCTGGGGATTAAGAGCTCTGAGCTTTGTTCCCCTTTGGGTTCTAGAGAAAAATAGACTTATAAATTCTTCCCACCACAAATGTGTAAATTTTGTATGCTTTCCCACTGCACTAGTGAGGTCCATCTAGGTGGTAAGAAATAAGCACTTTTGATTTATTCTCATGAGGGAAGTTCATTGTAAGTTTATAGGAGAAGGAAGAAAGCCTAAGAAACTGCTTCAGCAACCAAATATTTAGACCTCAAGAAGTTTGTGTGTGGTACTTGTCTTTCTCTGCCTGGCTTATTTCATTTAGCATAATACTCTCCAGATCAATCCATGATGTCACAAAAGGTAAGATTTCTTCCTTTTTTATGGTTGAGTAGTATGCCACTGTGTAAATGTACCACACCTTTTTTCATCCGCTGGTCTCCTGTTGGGCACTTGGGCTGCTTCCAAATCGTGGTTATTGTAAATAATGCTGCAATGAATGTAAGGGCACATATATTCTTTCAAATAGTGTGTTGGGTTTCTTTGGACATATTCCCAGAAGGGGAATTGCTGGGTCACAAGGCAGGTCCCTTTTTAATTTTTTGAGGTAACTCCATGCTGCTTTCCACAGAGGCTGCATGAATATGCATTCTCACCAACTGTACACAAGGGTTTCCTTCTCTCCACACCTTCGCCAACACGTTTTGTTTGTGGATTTATTGATGAGCGCCATTCTGACTGAGTGAGATGATATCTCATTGTGTTTCTAATTTGCATTTCTCTGATGATTAGTGGCACTGAGGATGGTGGAGGGATTGAGCAAAAAAGGACAAGGAAAATAAAAAGGAAAACTCATGGACACAGACAGCAGTGTGGTCAATTGTCAGGGTTGGGACAAAGATGGTAGAAGAGGGTATAGGTGAGACAAATGGTGATGGACAAAGTCGTGGCTTGGGGGGTGAACATACAAGACAGTACACGAAGATATGTTGTAAAATTGGTCACCTGAAACCTGTGTAATTTTGTTAATCAGTGTCAACTCAATAAATTCAGTTAAAAATTTAAAAAGCATATAAGAATATTAAAGGTAGCAGTTGTAGAACATGATAAAAATTTGAAAATGTAGGTACATGATGGACAGGAAGAGAGCTGACTTTCTGGCTTAGTTGATCTGGTGCTTGGTGGACCAATCAGTGCATAAAAGATAAGGAATACAAAGAGAGAAATATATCAGTAATGGTGTGGTGAAGAATGATAAAATTATTAATGGAAATATTCAGTTTGAAAAAGCTGAGAAACAGGCAGCTAAAATAGAGCTCAGGGTGGGTGGGAAGGTGAACTGGATGAAGGTGGTTGGGAATTATCAATATATGGATATTCCAATAAGACCAGGTAGAGAGGCCTCCAAAGACCTGTGAAATTACTTATCTGTGAATGGTTTTTGGTATATCTACACAAGAGAATGTATTATAAGTTAATTAATTGTTAGAGAAGTTAGCTTACTTTCACAAGAAATACTAAATACTTAGAAATAAATATTTAAGTCTAAATACTTAAGCTAGATACTTAGAAATAAATAAGCTGTGCCTCACTTTGTATGAGGGAGACATTCAAACAAGAAAATAAAGATTTCATAAAGAGCCCTAATTCTTAATCCTTTTTTACATACAGATCCCTTTGCCATGTGACTTTAAAGTTACCCTTATTTAAAAGGTTGAGTTTATTATGTTGCCCCTTGATTCTAGGTTCAGCCACCATAGTTCATCCTCTGAGAAGTTAGCAGGGGATGTGGACAAGAGTTCATCCTCTGGGAAGTTAGCAGGGGTGGTGGACAAGAGTTCATCCTCTGGGAAGTTAGCAGGTGTGGTGGACAAGAGTTCATCCTCTGGGAAGTTAGCAGGGTTGGTGGACAAGAAGGTTGAAAATGCAGGAGTACAGTGACAGTTATGCTTTCACTCCTTTGCCTTTGCCATGTGAACACAACCAGTGGAGTCTGCTGCGGGGAGGTGAGATGTGCATGAAGCACCACTGAGTTGCTCTAGCCAACATCCAGATGATCCAGATATATAAACACCAGGCTGGCAGCCAGCAGAGCCTCACATGTTCAGGAGAGCTCATCTGAGTGACTACAAGAATTATCTGGGTGAGCCCAGGCTAACCCATTGAACTTGCAAACCTGTAAACTAAATAAATGTTTATTGCTGTAAGCCATTAAAGCTTACTGCTTATTTGTTTTACAGCATTATTGTGACAACAGATATAAATAAGAAAAGTGGAAACTATTAGATTTGTGGAGTTCACAGTATCTTGACAATAACATTAATTCTCTACCTTCCTATGCCTGACCTGTGGTGACACAATGGATAATACGTGGACCTGGAATGCTGAGGTCACTGGTTTGAAACCCTGGACTTGCCTGGTCAAAGCACGTATGTGAGTTGATGCTTCTTGCTCCTACCCTCTTCTCTCTTACTCTCCTCTCTCTCTTGCTACTCCCTCTCTAAAAAGGAATAAATAAAATCCAAACAAAAATTCTCTACTTTCCTCAATTAGATATAGTCATAGCTAAGAGTCATCATTGAGAGAAGAGCCATTGCCAAATTTTAAAGTTTTTAGATACATCAAATAGTAAACAGTGTGATTTATTATTGAGATAAGATAGTTTTGTTTAAACAAACTTTTTTTTTTTTTCATTAAAGGAGCTATACAGTTACAGTGATACATTCAGATGTAAGGGTGAGTATGATCTAGGTGTTTTTACAAAAAAACATTTTCAAATGATTTGTAATGCTTGCAGGATTGATACCAGCTGTATTCTCAACTATGCTGATCTTGTTTTCTCTTAGTATAGACAATACTTTTTGAAACACAAAGCTCTTATATTGTACCCATAACTAGATAGATCCCCAAGTTCATATGCAATTTACAGCCTAAATTATGGGTATGAAAATGGTGGGAATTTTAGGACGGATAAAAAAGATGACAATATGTTAGATAGTGCCAACTAAGGAGTGCTGTGCTTAGATGTAAGTTGGTAAACACTTTATATTTTCTATATTGACCATGCATTTCTTTATTTATATTTTACTCTCATTGGGGGCAGGCATATTCAACAGTCTTTCCTGTATAAACCATACATTTTTATATATTGTTTTCTCAAAAATAAGTACATGCATTAAAAACTGGATATTGTAGGTCAAGGTGACATCTCAGACATCTAGCTCTAAGATAGTCTCACATCTTGCTTCTTATTTTCCTGTATTGTATCTTTTGTCCTCTTTTAACAAGAAGTCAGATATGGGCCAAAGCAAAAGCTAAATACTTCCTTATTTCTGTTTCATAGTTTCCCTTCTCCTTTCTCATTCTTTCTTCTTCCTCTTCAGTCATTCTCCACCTCTCGGTCTCCCACGGCCAAGGTAGAAAGAAACTGAAAGCACCCAATATATCACAACTCAGATGTCTTACTGCTCATTGAAAACCTCACTGGGAAGTTTATAGATATTATTATATTCCTATTGCACTTCACCTTTTCCTCCACTCTGAGCCTCTAGGTTCCACAATCATGCATTCTTTACTTTGCTGTATAATCAGCGAGTTCAGCTTTTCTCCTTCCACCTTTTCCTAGATTTTTCATTAAATCATGCTGTTAAGTACAGTAATGTGAATGGGTTGTGTTCTAGAAGTGAGAAGATTTGACACCTAGAGAGAGTGTCACTAGTTTAATTAGCAAGTCACTCTATAAACTTTTAAATTTAAAAATTATGCTGTCTGTTTCTCTCTCTGAAAATAAGAATAATGATGACTTTAAACTCTATGATAATTAAAAGATTTCAAAGTGTTTAGCCATTATTTAATTTGATACCTTTGAACACTGAAATAGGCAAGGTGGGTATTACACACCCTCTCCCTCATACTTACTTCCTCAATATAAACGAGGAAAGCAAGGCTGAAATAGTTTAATTATTAATAACTGACAGAAAAAGGTCCACATTTCTGATATTATCTTTTTCTCAGACCCCTCTCTATAATACCGGAAGGCCTGTATTAAATATGAAAAATTTAAAAATATTATACTATTCTCCTTTTCTTCAGAACCTAAATTATATTATCAAGGATCATAAAATAGAACTTGAGATCTCCCAGCTTCTTATTGGTAAAGAAGAAAATAGTTTGATGTGTAAATGTATGTAGGAAGTAGCATCTATTGAGGATGGGAGAAAGATCTTTTGAATTACGAACATTTGCTATTCGTGTGGTGGTGGGCGTGTACACATGTTGGGGAAGAAGAGACTATAATTATATAATATATGGGTGATTATATAATCCAAACAGGGATCATTTTGAGTCAGAGGGGATGCTAACTGTGCATGATAGTGAGAAATAACAGGCATAAATTTGGACAGTCCTGGACAAACTGCAACATATGATTCTCTAAGGAGATCAAGAACTAGGGTATATCAGGAATACCCTGATGGTTTATAGGGGTTGGTAAGCCTGGGACTAATAATTAGCATTTATTTAACTTTCCTCTTCTTTTCAAGCTCCCCACACTTATCTTCTAGGAGAGAGATTTCATATGTAGCTATTTGTTGTTGGTTAGGTTTATATGTTGCCTTTCTCTTTCAAATGGGTTATGAATGAACTTATCAGAGAATCCCTTTCATTCTTATAGTATAAAACCATGTTATAAATTTGATAATTATACAGTCAATATAAGGTTTTCTTTTATTGATTACACAATTTCCTTGTACCTTTGCAATTTTATTATATTTTCTGGATAACCAAAAACCTTAAAGTCTTTCTCTATTCTCCAAAAAAGTGAATCTTAGTCTTTTTGTAGTCCCTATCTTAACACTCTGAGTATCTGGGTTCTTGAAGATGAGAAACTAAGTGTTATGGGCTAAATTCTATTCTCCCAAATTCAGATGTTAAAGCCCTAATCCTCAGTACTTCAGAATGTGATTATTTGCAGATAAAAATTTATAAAGAGGGGATCAACTTAAAATGAAATCTTTAGGGTAGACTCTAATCCAATCTGGCTAGCATCCTTATAAAAAGAGGGAATTTGGATACAAAAAGGGGCACTAGAAATGTGTGTGTACACAGAGGAAAGACACTGTGAAAACATGGTGAGAAGGCAACCATCTGAAAGCCAGGAAGAGAGGTTTCAGATGAAACCAACCCTACCAACACCTTGATCTTGGACTTCTAGCTTGCAAAACTGTGA
Organism: Saccopteryx bilineata; assembly: GCF_036850765.1. NCBI lineage: Eukaryota > Metazoa > Chordata > Mammalia > Chiroptera > Emballonuridae > Saccopteryx > Saccopteryx bilineata. The sequence continues at coordinate 97,978,957 of NC_089493.1, forward strand.
GAAAGTAATTCCTGTTATTGAAATCATCTACTTTGTGGTATTTTATTATAACAGCCTTAGCAAATTAATATACTAGTTATCATATATTGCTCTTTTACCAATTTGTGCTGTACTCCTTTTTTTTCCCCTTTCTGTAGATTCACAAACTCTTCTGGTCTATTTCTTACTGGAACAATTTTTTTCTTCAGAACAAAAACATTTAATGGTTGATGTTAACATAAATGCATACATACAACAGAGTACTTATATGCATACATGAAATGAAGGGAAAATTTTACAAGAACCCAAAGACATGCATTTCCAAACTGAAAACATATGCAAAGAACTCTTAGAAAATGAGTAATAAAAACAGACCTATGTTTTTTCTTGTAATGCTATTAAAATATTTTCAGAAACAGAGTAAGAAATAGTCCCTGAATGCTTACTATGGAACAGGCATTTTTCAAGCACTATGGTACATCCTAATATGTAATATGACTTACATCATTAAAAATAACAATATCTAAAGATTAAGTATGTATAAATATTACAACTGCTTTTTTTTGTTTGTTTTGATACCATTACTTAGCAAATGATTGAAATTTATTTTATGGTACTTAATTCTTAGAGGGAAAACTCCATGTATTTATAGCAATGTTTATTTTAAAGTTAGATTTTTTTTTTCTTTTTGTATTTTTCTGAAGCCAGAAACGGGGAGAGACAGTCAGAGAGACTCCCACATGCGCCCAATGGGGATCCACCCGGCACGCCCACCAGGGGCTACGCTCTGCCCACCAGGGGGCGATGCTTTGCCCCTCTGGGGCGTCGCTCTGCCGCGACCAGAGCCACTCTAGCGCCTGGGGCAGAGGCCAAGGAGCCATCCCCAGCGCCCGGGCCATCCTTGCTCCAATGGAGCCTTGGCTGCGGGAGGGGAAGAGAGAGACAGAGAGGAAGGGGGGGGGTGGAGAAGCAAATGGGCGCTTCTCCTATGTGCCGTGGCTGGGGATCGAACCCGGGGCCCCCGCACGCCAGGCCGACACTCTACCGCTGAGCCAACCGGCCAGGGCTAAAGTTAGATTTTTAAAAATGTTCTGAAATATATTTTCTTCAAATATAGAAATTATTAAATTCATTTTAATGCCATGTATAAGAATTAGTCTCTAGATGGTACATTGTTTTATATTTTTAAAAAGTCAAAATTGGAGCCTCAGAGCACTCTGTTCCAGGTATTTTCACATGGTACGTGCTCCCTAAATGTTGTATAAGTACCGCGCACTAATCAATTGTGCCACTGGAGATTTATGCACTCCCTAATAGTTGATTGAAAATATGAGCATGCAACTATCCATTGACATAACTATAGCACCAAAACCTTGATGAGGTTCTCAGAGTCTTGGTGAAAATAGTTATTGTAAGAACATGTTTTCCTATTTAATTTAATATGAAAAAATGAACCTTAAGTCTATGTGTTTTGGTCTTTTCAGGGATAGAATGGTTGTTTATTGTACCCTTTTGTTGTGTTTTGCAACAGGAAAAGTATGAGCTAATTCTTTGGTAGTGTAGTAGCACTTTAGCAGGCACTGGATAAAGTGACTTTCTAAGTTAAGGTTCTTTCTTATTCACAAATGTCAGAAATTGAGATAAGGAGGGAGCTTGACATTGGAATTTTTCTCCCATAGGAACACATCTTTTAGCTCTTATGGGTTTAGCATACTTTTAATATTTTAATGAAGGCTTTTTATGAGCTTGTGCTACTTAATATTTCAAATTAAGGTCTATTCTCCTCCTGATATGCACATGTAACTCCCATTATGCACCATCAAAAGGAGTTTGGAAGAAAAGGCTCTATCTGCATGGAACAGCACATGCCTTAAGCACAGAAGGTCAACAATCATGCTTTGACTTAGCTAAGACTACTTAATGAGAGCTTCAATGCTTAAGTAAAGTGTTTTAATATTTTAGTCAAAGCACTGGAGTTGGATAATGATAAGTTTCAATATGTTCTCAATAAAAAATTATTTCATAGTTATTCTAATATAATTCTCCACTTCCAAAGCATGCAATCTATGATGTGAGGGCTACCTATGGATTTTAAGAAAAACACAGATTTAAACTTGAATGGCTTCCAATAAATTTGAAAACTTTGGTGAACAGGAAAAAAAAAACTTTAATGGTTACTATAACTTTGTTAATTGTTGCAATCTTTCCATTTAGACTCAAATAACCTGAATTTACTAGTTTCTCTACTAAAAGCTAATGGTCTACCATTAGGAAAAGGAGAGAAAAAAATCTAGAAGAAAATTCTTCAGCTATCTAATACTTGATTTTACAAAGTATAACTAGGAATAAAAATTATTTATCGAAGAAAAAATTCAACAATATGTTGAAATTTCTAGAGATGAACAAAAGACTGCATTGAGGCAAAATATTGCTTGAGCAAATCTGATCTTTAGGAAATCTCTCAGTTAGTTTTTGTTTGTTTTGTTTTTGCCTTTCAGAGAAAATACTAGAAATATTTTCCTGCTTCATGTTTCATGCATTTAATGGTGTTGGTATGATGCTGAGAGGATTGCTTCTATGCATTATTATGAAACCAGAAAGTATCTGGATCTTTCTTTTCTTTTTTTTTTAGATTTTTTATTGAGTTTTGGAGAGAGATAGAGAGAGAGAGAGAGTGAGAAAGAGGGGCAAGAAGCAGGAAGTAGCTACTTGTAGTAGTTGCTTCCTATATGTGCCTTGACTAGGCAAACCCAAGGATTTGAACCGGGAACCTCAGTGTTCCAGGTTGAAGTTTTATCTACTCTGCCACTACAGGTCAGGTTGGATCTTTCATCCAAAGACCTTTTTAAAGAGTAATTAAGGAAGAGATATAAAGTCTACTTCTTCCTTAAGAAATATTGAATTGACATAGTCTTTTGACTAGAGTTAATCTTGAAGAAAACTGATAAGATGACAGCCTAATAATAGATGTGAGGTACTCTAAGCTAAATATTTGGGCATATATCTTGTCAAAAGTACCTTTGGTGTTTCAGGGTACTGAATTAAGGAAAGGTACGATTTCTCAATACTAAGCAGGCCAAAAGTGAAAGGGTCTTAGGTGATTAAAAAGCACAACACATACCCTTGATTTTATAATGAGGACACTGGAGGTGCTCATAGGCTTTATTTGAATTATCACATATTAATTAATATCTAACTCTGAAATTCATGAGACCCTTTACAAATCCTATCTGAGTATGAATATTGTGTTACTGGAGAAGTGGTCCATAAATAAAAAGAAAGAGCTTTTGCTTTGGAATGTGTTCCAATTATCTATTCCTCATAACAAACTACCACAAAATTTAAGAGTATAAAGCTAGAACTGTTTTATTATGCTGATAAAGTGATTCATTGACAGAGGATACTTCAAAGGACTGAGGGCTGAAACAGTTTGGGATGGAGGACTCCCTGTCTAGCTTCTTCACTCACATATCTGACACCTTGAATGAGATGAAGGTATGGGCTCAGTTAGGAATGTTGATTAGGGAAATATACATAAGTCTACTCCACCATGGCAGTCTTAAAAAGACTTGTTACACAGTTGATCAGGACTCCAAGAGCAAGTGTTCTAGTGAAGAAGATGGAAAGTACATAGATTTTTTTTTTTTATGACAGAGGTTTGGAAGTCTCACAGCATGTTATATTGGTCAAAACCTTGCCCCGATTCAAGGAGAGAAGACATGGATTCCACCTATCAGTGGGAGGAGTGACTAAGATTTACTGTTTTATTTTAAAACTGCATCAGAGTGAGGCAGACTGAAGAAACAAAGCTTTGGGATAGTTCAAACTTCAGGTGAGCAGTGACAGTAATCATAAGCCTTCCTATTGCTGTCTCTAATTTTTAACACTATTTTTTATTTAAAAGAAATAAAAGGAGACAGAAATATTAAAGAGATAAGATGTCTTTAAAATTTGATGTATTTTTTGTTAAATGTTTCTTCCTAGAGTTTATATAGAAAGCTGAGATCTAGTATCATTATGAAAGATATAAAGGTGATGACAAGAAAATGAACATTTATAAGGAAAGAAAGGGTGAGGATTCAGTCCATAGTGATTTTTTTTTTGTATTTTTCTGAAGCTGGAAACGGGGAGAGACAGTCAGACAGACTCCCGCATGCGCCCGACCAGGATCCACCCGGCATGCCCACCAGGGGGCGATGCTCTGCCCCTCTGGGGCATCGCTCTGCCGCGACCAGAGCCACTCTAGCGCTTGGGGCAGAGGCCAAGGAGCCATCCCCAGCGCCCAGGCCATCTTTGCTGCAATGGAGCCTCGGCTGCAGGAGGGGAAGAGTGAGACAGAGAGGAAGGGGGGGGGGGTGGAGAAGCAAATGGGCGCTTCTCCTATGTGCCCTGGCCAAGAATCGAACCTGGGTCCCCCGCACGCCAGGCCGACGCTCTACTGCTGAGCCAACCAGCCAGGGCCAGTCCATAGTGATTTTTTAAAAAAACAATTAACTCAGTATATCTTGTCTAAAGGTTTCACACTGGTTTAAGTCAAAGTTGGGCAGGTATACTTTTTGCCTATTGGACCTAAAACTTTCTTTTAGCTTGTTTTTCCATTTATTTCTACTATAAACCTGGAAAGTTATAAATCTTATAGTAAGACAAAGTAAATTGTATACCTACTTAAGAGAGTGAATGATAAACAGGGCAAAGAAATCGATTTAACTAGTCAGAATGAATTTTTCAACATACTCATGATTTATTTTATTTGCTTGAGTGAGTTTGGTTGCTTCATTGGTAGTATCTGCTGAACTAAACAGGTTTTCTGAAGATTTGGACCTATAGCATGGGCCTGTTATTTATCTATTTATTTTTTAATTGATTTTGGAGAGAGAGGAAGGAAGAAAAAGAGAGAAACATCAGTTTGTTGTTCTTCCTATTTATGTATTTATTGTTTGATGATTGTATGTGCCCTGATGGGGATTGATCCTGCAACCTTGGCACATTGGGATGACACTCTAAGCACCTGCGTTATCCAGCCAAGGCCTAGTATGGACCATTTAAATGGTCAGAAAAAAGCTTGGATAAAATTTGGTATGTTAAATTTAATGGTTCCTGTTAGCTAAGCTAAAGCCCTTGAAACTGAAATAGGTCACGTGTTAAATCAAGGAGCTGTGGGTAATCATCTTTTGTTGTGAGTATGAAGAAGCAAAAAGAGGTAGGGATGAAATTAGAGATTAGAAGTGATGGAGAGAGAGAGAGAGAGAGGCAGAAGGTGCTGGAATGCAGCAAATGTGGAGAAACCCACAGAAGAACTACCTGGCCCCTCAGAGAAGTAGGCAGGAGATTCTGCCTTTTTCAATGGCTTTCACTTTTCAGTTTATTAAATGTGGAAAAGAAAGAATCTGGTAACTCTAATTTTAGTGAAACACTTATACACTGAAATTTCTTTATCCCTTTAAAAATTTTAAACTTCCTTGATTTTGGATTGTTATAAGACTTATCCTATTATGTACAAAACAAGATACTAAATATTGTGGATGAAGATGTGGTTAACAATAATAAATTAGACACTTATCTTTTCCTCATGGAGACCACAGACTGAGGCAGGAAATAAGATATACACATATAATTGCACTCCAGTGTATAATATATAAACTAGATTAAAAGAGGGAAGTAATTTATTCAACATGTTCTAGGCACTTGAGATACATTTGTGATCAAAATATATTAAAATAACTGACCTGTGGTGGCTCAATGGATAAGGCATCAACCTGGAGCACTGAGGTGGCTGGTTCTAGACCTCAGGCTTGTCACATCAAGACACATAACAAAACAACTATGACTTGATGCTTCCCCCTTCTTTCTTACCACTACCTTTCTCTCTCTCTCAAATTGATAAATAAAATCTTAAAAAAATAAAATAACTGCTATTGCAGTTCTTATATCCTAATGGAAAGGAATGGAAGTATGCATAAGTAAATAGCATATTAGAAGATGACAAATAACATGAATAAAAAATAAAACAGGTAGAGGTGATCAAGAGTGTAGGGTGGTGAGAGTTGAAATTTTAAATAGAGTAGTCAGAGCAGGCCTTATGGAAAAGGTGGTTGTTTTTTTTTTAAAGACTTGATAGAGGTGAGAAATTTAGTCATGAGAATATTTTGAAGAAGAACATTTCAGGTGTATAAATCAGTCACTGAAACTGTCTCGTGGTTGCATTAGCCTGGTTTGTGAGGAATAGCAAAGAGACCAATGCAATTTGAGTAGAATGAACAAAGGAGAAAGGAATAAATGAGGTTAGATATGTAATGAAAATGAAATTTCACATTAGTCTTTGAGAGCTATTACCTACTGTATCATCAATGATAAGAATAAAAGCTTAGTGGTTAGTTGGAGGAGGGTGTTAAAAAAATCCACACAGGGAATAAACAATGATAAACCAGACCAGGTAAAAGTAATGGAATTATGGAGAAGTACCTCAATTCTGGATAAAGTCTAAAGGTAGAACTAAAAGGATTTCCTAAAGGACTGGACAGGGTTTGTGAAAGAAGATTTGTAAAAGGCAGTTTCAAGGTTTTGGTCTAAGTAACAACAAGGATGGTGTTCTTACCTCCTGAGATAGGGAAAAATAATTTTGAGTGGGAGATCAGTTTGGTTTTGGACATGTCTTGTTTAAAAAGACTATTAAAAATTCTGGTGGGAGATGTTAAGTTGATAGTTGACTACATAGGTCTGAAACACTGAAGAGAAGGCTAAGGAGGATGAGTTAATGTACAAGTCCTGGGCAAATAAGTGGTATTTAAAGCAATGAATGTGGATGGCACACCAAAAAAAGTAAGTACAGTTAAAGAGAGGAGGTGATTAGAGATTGAACCTTGGAAAATCCAAAATTAGGAGGTTGATCCAAGAAGAAAGTATTGTATATGCAAAGTACAGAGAGATTGTTTTATGTAGAATAAAAAAAGATTATTTTTAATAAGGAAAACTCATGAATGAAATAACATTTGAGTTGAATAGGAGGGATTATTAATGTGTAAAATAGAGGACGGAGGTTTTAGATTATAGTAAAATAAATATGCTGAACAAAATATGAATGTGGAACAATAAATACTTCAGTTTATTATTAGTATATATCAAAGCTTAGTAGTAAGTTACATAGATAATACAGACTCCCTACAGTAGCTAGTAAAGAACTGTGGAAGACCTTTGCACACAGAGTGACATGGTGAGATGGTGCGTTTGGAATACTAATCTAGCAGCAAACCAATCAATATGATACACCACATTAACACAACAAAAGATAAAAATCATATGACTTCATTAGATTAAAAAAAAGCATTTGACAAAATTCAACATTTATTTATAAAAATTTCATGTTTATTATTTTTTAGTTTCATTTTTATTTTAATTGAAAATTTTAAATGTACAGATATTTATAAAATGAATGGGTTGGCCCTGGCCGGTTTGCTCAGTGGTAGAGCGTTGGGCAAGTGTGTGGATGTCTCAGGTTAGATTCCTGGTCAGGGCACACAGGAGATGTGACCATCTGTTTCCCCACCTCTTTCCCTCTCTGTTCTCTCTATCTCTCTCTTCCCCTCCTGCAGGCAAGGCTCCACTGGAGCAAGTTGGCCCAGGAGCTGAGTGTAGCACCATGGCCTCACTCAGATACTAAAATGGCTCTGTTTGCAACAGAGCAGCGGCCCCATATGGGCAGAGCATTGCCCCCTAGTGTGCTTGCCGGGTGGATCCAGGTTGGACACATGCAGGAGTCTGTCTCTGACTCCCTGGCTTCTCACGTAAGAAAAATACACACACACACACACACACACACACACACACACACACACACACACACACACAGAATGGATTGAATACATTCAAAAAGAGCAAGAATGTACTGTATATAATAAATAATCTCTTCAATTTTCTAGTTTTCTTCTCCAAAGGCAACAATTGTTGATAGTTGAGAATGGGGAGAGGAAGAGATGGAGAAACAGATGGTCTCTTCTCTTGTGTGCCTGACAAGGAATCAAACCTGAGACATCCACACACTGGACTGGTACTCTACCACTGAGCTAACTGGCCAGCCTTTGTCCATTTTTAATTGGATTATTTACCTTCCTGGTGTTGAATTTTATAAGTTCTTTATAAATTTTTCTTATTAACTTAAAAAAAAAGGCTGTAACAAGAGATAAAGAAAGATCCAGCAATTCCATTTATGGGTATTTATTCAAGGAAACTCAAAACAGTAATTTAAAAAGACATATATATACATCCAGGCCCTGGCCGGTTGGCTCAGTGGTAGAGCATCGGCCTGGCGTGCAGAAGTCCCGGGTTCGATTCCTGGCCAGGGCACACAGGAGAAGCGCCCATCTGCTTCTCCACCCCTCCCCCTCTCTTTCCTCTCTGTCTCTCTCTTCCCCTCCTGCAGCCGAGGCTCCATTGCAGCAAAGATGGCCCGGGGGCTGGGGATGGCTCCTTGGCCTCTGCCCCAGGCGCTAGAGTGGCTCTGGTCGCAGCAGAGCGACTCCCCGGAAGGGCAGAGCGTCGCCCCCTGGTGGGCGTGCTGGGTGGATCCCGGTCGGGCGCATGCGGGAGTCTGTCTGACTGTCTCTCCCCGTTTCTAGCTTCAGAAAAATACAAAAAAAAAAAAGACATATGCATCCAGATGTTGATTTCAGTATTATTTACAATAACCAAGATATGGAAGCAACGTAAATTTTCATTAGTAAATGAATGGACAAAGAATAGTGGTGCATATATACAATTAACTATGACTCAACCATAAGAAAATTGAAATCTTGCTAGCTACAAAAACATGGATGAATCTGGAGGGTATTGTGCTGAGTGAAATAAGTCAGACAGAGAAAGATAAAAGCCATATGATTTCACTTGTATTTGGAATCTAAAAAACAAAATAAATGAGCAAACAAAACAGAAACAGACTCATAGATACAGAGAATATTTTAATGATTGCCAGATGTGAGAGTGGTGTGGAGATTGGTGAAAAAAGAGATAGAGGTTACGAAATGTAAATTGATAGCTACAAAGTAGGTACAGGGACATAAAGTATAACACAGAAATGTAGTCAATAGTATTGTGTTAATTATGTGTGATGCCATGTAAGTACTAGATTTATCAGGTTTATCACTTTATAAGATATATAAATGCCTAGTCACTATGCTGTACACCTGAAATTAATACAATATTGTATGTCAGCTATAATTGAAAAATAAGTATTATTAAAATAATATTTAAATAAACATAGAAATTCAAACCAATGTTGACAAAACCTTGGATTCATTGTAACACGTAATAGTGATGGCAGTGGTAATAAAATGGAGTATATAGGATAGATGTAAAATATTGTAGTGAAAGAGTCAATACAGCATTCTAATTGACAATAGGCAGGAGGTAAGATGTATGAACTAAAAAAATAAAGTTTAAATTTCAAGCATGGGTTATTGGGGCCAATGGTCAAGCCACTAGCTGAAGGAGAAGGGATGTAGTAGAAGATCATTTTAACTAAGAGTTTCAGAAGTTCAGCTTTGTGAATGTGGCCTTTGAGATTTTGCTATGGTCTTAAAGTAGATTAAACAAATAGGTAGCTAAAAATAAAGATGAAAAAAATAAAATAAAAAAAAAATAAATAAAAATAAAGATGAGTAAATAAGATAGTAGACTTGCTAGTGGGCCATAAAAATTATTATGAAAACCTTGAAATTTAGTGAAGGATAGCTAAGAGAAAAGAAAAACCAGTAAGAGAGGAAAAGATAGGGGAAAGAAGGTGAGAACAGATTTTAAAAGGTAGATTGAGGTAAAGTAGCCAGTAAAGAAGACAGGAGAAAAATTAGTTATAGCAGGTCAGAGGTGACTCAGAAAGGGACAGAGACAGACAGGCATCGGACAGAGTGAGTCTCCAGTGGCAGCTCAAAGGTAGAGTAAGAGGATAGAAGAAAAAAAAATTATATTTGAGTTGATAACTATGTTATTGTTAAACTTCAACATAAGAGTTTATATTCTGTAGCAAGAATTATAAGGAGATAAAGAAAAAATAGGAAGAAAGAGAAAAAAATAAAAGGTAGTCTATTTTTTAGAGAAATTTGTAAATAATGCCAGAGGTATGCATAAAAAAGCACTCGTTGTTTAATCCCAATAAATCTTTTATTAAATTTTATTTTATTGTGGTATGAACACTTAACATGAGATTGATCCTCCTAGCAAGTTTTTAAGTGTACAATCCAGTATTATTGAATACAGATACAATATTGTAAAACAGAACTTTAGAACTTGCTCAACTGAAACTCTATTTGAATCTATGCTAAAATATCAGGGATATTTTAAGGCTTTTGGATATCTTGGTCTATAATTCTTTTGTCTCAAAGAAGCCTGTTTCTCTGAGTTTCAATCAATTGTTCTTTCTTCAGTCAATTTACAGAGTGGCACTGTGGAATCCATCTGAAATGACAGGCAAAGTGTATGAGAGTTAATTAAGGAAAGTATTGATGAAAATGTGATTTGTTTCTGAAGTTTAACCAAAATGAATATTAATCCAAAGTCTTGCAAGACAGCAGACTGATACATACATCTACTGGTGTACCAAATTATATTTATTTTTGAAAGTTTTTATATGACTATTCAACTCAAAGTGTCTTTTTAAAAAATTTCAATGTATTGAGGTATATTTGACATTGTAATTGTATATATGGCTCTGGCCTGTTGGCCCAGTGGTAGAGCATCAGCCAGCATGTATATGTCCCAGGTTCAATTCTTGGTCAGGGCACACAGGAGAAGTGACAACCGCTTCTCTACCCCTTCCCTTCTTTCTCACTCCCTCTCTCTTCTCCTCCTACAGCCATGGCTTGGTTAGTTTGAGCAAGTTGGCCTCGGGTACTGAGGATGGCTCCATGACCTTGCCCAGGTGCTAAAAATAGCTCTGTTACCTTGCAACGAACTAAAGGCCACAGATTGGCAGAGTATCGCCTGGTAGGGGGCTTGCCAGGTGGATCCCAGTGGGGGCTCATGTGGGAGTGTCTCTCTGCCTCCCTGCCTCTCATTTAATAAAAAAACAAAAATTGTAAAATATTGAAAGGGTACATTGTGGTGATTTCATTTATATATACATTGTTAAAGGATTCCTTCCAATTAATGCAATTTCCTTAATGGCATGATCAATAAACTATTTTTTTATGTGAAAGGATACACTCAATTCTCAAGGATATAGCATTGTAGTGAGTTATTAAAGTCTAGTAGAGACTTAGGCCACCAGTTGGTAATTCCGCTTCTGTGAGGCAAATTGTCATGCATCTGTCTGCTTGCATGAAAGGAATCCTTTTTTAGGTTTCAACTACTTTAATATATTATTTTCCGTTTATTCATCAAAATACATGTAACTCAAGTATTTATTGTTTGAACTATCATTTTTAGGACCATTAAAATTTTCAAGTAACATCTTGAAGGTATTTCTTAATGTTAAATAAAAATGTCAGAAAGAAGCTTGTGTATTTATAACCTCAGCTGGAAGCCAAGGAAGTGTTATATGCTTACCATTGCAGTGAGTAACACTCTTTACAATAAAGTGAGGATTCACTACTAAATGAGCAATCTCAATAAGCAGTGTTACCCTATGGCTTACATATTCTGCTTTTTTCAGCTCACTGCTTTGTTGTAAGTTCAATAAAATTTTTTCATATAACTTCTGTAAAAAATAAAGATACTGATATAATTAAATCTTGGCATAGTAAGATTTAAAATTTTTAAAAATTGCTAGTATAGTAAATGAGTGACAGAAATAGATGTCATGAGTACTATTTCTTTGCTTTTGAGATTAGGAAATTCTTTTATAGTTAGGGCATTTTAGCTAAACTATTTGTATATATTATATATAATCATTTATATAAGCAATTAAATTTGGAATGATAGACATTAGATGTAAATCCTCATGAATAACCTTAGTTTTTATCATAGTAAAATAAGCAAGCAAATGTTAATGCATATATCAATATTTTTAGCCCTCAAAAATTTATGTATATATACTCTAATTACATGAATCTATATTCCTTAAAATATATCTCAGAAGTTACAATTTAAATGTATATCCTTAAAGAAACCATGTTACCATGTAAAGTCAATTCTTGATAAAAAAAAACAACAAAAAACTAGTTGCCTAATTTCTAGAAGAAATGACTATTTTGTAGGTAATGAATTGAAAATAATATGACCTAAGCTTTACATGGGAAACTTTCTAAAGCCTGACTGGTGGTGGCGCAGTGTATAGAGTATTGACCTGGGAAACTGAGGTCTGTTCTGGGTTTGAAACCCTGAGGTTGCCAGCTTGAGTGTGGGCTCACTGGCTTGAGGGCAGGCTCACCAGCTTGAAGCTCAAGGTTTCTGGCTTGAGCCCAAGGTTGCTGGCTTGAGCAAGGAGTTACATACTTGGCTTGAGGCCCCCCCCCATCAAGACATGTATGCACAGTAATCACTGAACAACTGAAAATGGCGCAACTACAAGGTAATGCTTTTCATCTCTCTCCCTGTCCTCTCCCTTTCTCTCCACCCCAACCTCGGGGAGAAAAATCTTTCTAAAGGGCACACACATTAGTTAAATAGGGTGGTGCAATTGCAAGTTTTAAACTTAATATATTAAATAATCAATGGCAGTGGATATACAGGTGAAGGACAGAAGGTGGAGATAGGAGGAACAGCCAGAGTAAAGGCTAGAATATAGAAAGTTTCCACAAGAAAGCCAGGTCTTTGCAATGCTACATGGCAGAAACAAGTGGTCATGATATAACTTATAAATTCTTGCTGGTGATGCCTTTAGTATTTTTCATGTTTTTAAACTTTACCTGCAGCCATTATACTGTAGATATGCATGTGTTTTGGAAAAATATACATGGCATTTTATATGTGTGTTTGTATGTATATATGTCCTTTATATTTACCTAAATGCTTCAGATTATTTTCCATTCTAATTTTTTAATTTTACTATAAATTTTTTAGATTGCACCATATTGCTCTAAGTGATTTAGTTTCTTTTGTATATATGCTGTTTAATATATTAATGTAAATGCTGCCTTTTACTCTTGTTTCCATAAGTATACTTGAATCTGGGAAGTGAGAATTTCTTCAGTGAACTCTTCTTCTGTTTTATAAACCTAAATGATTATTGAAGGTTATCTGAATCTGAGTTATCTGCATAAAATATTGAAATAATAGGAAATATTTAAATGAACTTCTAGAATATTTTTGCAACACTTGATGCTACAGCTTGATTTTTTTTTTTTTAATTTTTTATTTATTCATTTTAGAGAGGAAAGGGAAAGACAGAGAGAGAGAGAGGAGAGAGACAGAGAGAGAGAGAAGGGGGGAGGAGCAGGAAGCATCAACTCCCATATGTGCCTTGACCAGGCAAGCCCAGGGTTTTGAACCGGCAACCTCAGCTACAGCTTGATTTTATTTTACTGAAATTTATTTAGAAATTAAATATCTGTCTTAGATTCACCATTTTATTATGCTATTATCCTTTCTAAAGCCATGTTTCTCAAGATTGATGGTGAACTTGATAGGTGGACTTAACCCTCAGGATTTCAGTGTAATCTATGTTTGGGAAACTTACGTAGAATGTCATAATTCAAATATATTTGGCATAAAACCAGTGAAATGAAAGCAAACATTAGAGTACTAGTGTAAATCTTAAGATAATGGACCAAGTTATTTAGATTCTAGAAACTAGATAGAGCTTGGGTTCATATTCTGGTTCCACCATTCATTAACTGTCTCATCTTTGATTAGGCTCTTTGTGTTTCTGTTTCTTTATATGTAAATACTATTGTTAAGACACATGTGTTAATTTTAGTAAAATTCTTAAAACAATGCCTGACATATATGATAAGCAATACATAAACATACGATGAATAAAAGGTGATTCACAAAAACACCTTTACTCCCTTGTGACTGATTCTCATTTTTTGTATTAAATTTTATTTTTCTATGACCAGTGGTGGTTATGATTAACTATATTGATATGATGAGCCATGATATACACCAAAACAGAGTATTTCCTTTTTGAAAAATAATGTACATAAACTGGTTAAGCATGTGGAGATTGTACAGAGATTTTAAAAAGACAAAACAAAACCCTGTGTGTCTTTTCTTAGACAGTATTTGCAAAGTTTACTTGTCCATAGAAACCTTTTTTATTCAAACCAGTTATAATAGATCGAATTCTAAAATGGACTCCCAGGCTTATCTGCTCTAACTCTTAGGATTGAGAATATCATGAAATAGCAGAGCATTTTCTTGGTTGGTGATAGAAAGTTGGAGATATTCAAAACACAATAAGACTATGTTACTGGCTTTGGAAATGGAGAGGACCAATGTGTAAAGGCCAAAGTGTGGCCAGTAGTTGCTGAGAGTAACTCCCAGCCAACACCTAGCAAGGAATTGGAAACCTCAGTCCTACAACTTTAAGAAACTGACTTCTGGCAATGACCTGAATCAGCTTAAAAGTGTATTCTTACCTATAGCCTGGAGATAAAAGCTCAGCCTGGCTGATACCTTGATTTGGCCTTGGGAGACCCTACGCAGAAAACACAATCATGCCTCTCAGATTTTTGACCAATAGAACTGTGATATAATAAATAGATTCTACTTCAACTGCTAAATTTGTTGTACAGAAATAGAAAAATAATGTATCAGAACACAACTATAAATTATGATAAACAAACAATAAGAGAGTAACTATAATTGTAGCATGGAAGGAAAGGTGTAAGGAGGATTTTTGTTGATTTACAGTTATGTCTTAATAGTACAACTAGGAAAATGTCAGTTTGTGGATGGGTAACATTGTTCTATATTAAAAAGTAACAACAGTAGGGCAAAGCAAAAACAAAATTTCTAAAGATTCTTTGTGGGCTTATGCTGCTTCTTGTGTCTGGAAAGATTTTTTCTCTATTTCATTACCTCAAAAAAGAACCCTATTCCCTTAAGCTGTCATACTCTATCTACTCATCTCCCTCCCTATCCCTAAGCAATCAGTGTCACTATAGATTTCCCTATTATGGACTTTCATATGAATGCAATTCCAGAATAAGTGGCTTTTGTGACTGGCTTCTTTCACATAAGTGTAATATTTTCAGAATCCATCAGTGTTGTTGCATGTATCAGTACTTCATTTGTTTTTACAGCAGAGTAATAGTCCATTGTATGAATATTCCATACTTTCTTTATCACTTTGTTTGTTGATGGACATTTGGGTGATTTACATCTTTTGGCTATTGTGAATAATACTGTTTTAAACACTTGTTCTTAAGGTTTTGTGTGGACATGTTTCCATTTCTCCTGAGTATATACCTAAGAGTAGAATCTCTGAGTCAAATGTTAACCCTAAATTTAATCCACTGAGGAAGTTACTTGTCTGTTTTACAAAGCAGCTGTACCATTTTACCTGTCTACCAGCAGTGTATGAGGCTTCCATTTTTTTCCATATCCTCATAAACACTTACTTTTATCTGACTTTAAATTTCACCTATCTATGTAGGACTGGCTTATATGCTATCACTTCCATAGAGTTAGTCCCAACTCATTAGCAAAGTATAATAATTTCTTCTGTGGACTTGTACAGAATTATATTTGTTTCTTAGGGCTCACATCACTTCACTTGTATTGTTATTAGTATGAGCCTTACCTGTGTACCAATTTCAGTAGGATTTGTGTCTAATTCACTAATTTCACCTTTCAAAGAATGGCTTTATCATAAGAGAAGTTCAACAAGTACTTATTTTCTGAGGGTTCTGGATTTAAAAGGAACCAGATGACCTAGTTCCATGTAATATATGATGGTTTCTGCCAGTGTGAGCCTAGAGAGTTCGTGTGGCTTAGTCATGCATGCAGAGTTATACAATTTTAAATTTTGTGCAACCACTTATTAATCATGTGCTTCTACAAAGATTTCTTAAACTTTCTAAGATGTTTCTCTATCTACAAATGTGAATTGTAATGTTGTATAAGGTTACTGTGAAGCATAAATGTGATACTTTATGTAAAGTACCTGATATACTTCCTGGCACATTTTTTATGCTCATTACATAGTAGCACTAATATTTTATAGGTATAAAGGATGCTAAATATAAAATGTAGTAATCCTTCACCATAGCAAATTTATTTTAATAAAGGTACAATATATGGATCTAATATGAGTTATGTTTTATTAAATTGCAACAATTTTTGGATTCAATAAATGTGAATTGCACGTCACTTCAAATTGTAGAATCCGAAGCACTGAGTCTGGGTTTTCTGTGCCAGATAACCTGCTGCAAGATGGATTGCACACCTCTATACCTTTTGCTTCTATTCTGTTGCTCACCTTGAGGTACAACTCTAAAAAAAAATCTTAAAAAGTAAATAAGTAAAAAAGCCTGACCTGTGGTGGCGCAGTGGATAAAGTGTCGACCTGGAATGCTGAGGTCGCCGGTTCAAAACCCTGGGCTTGCCTGGTCAAGGCACATATGGGAGTTGATGCTTCCTGCTCCTCCCCCTGTTCTCTCTCTATCTCTCCCTCTCTCTCTCTCCCCTCTCTCTCTAATAAAAATGAATAAATAAAAAAAATCTAAAAAAAAGTAAATAAGAGGTACAACTCAATTATGCTAATATATCACATAAAACAAATTTCATTTGTGCTCTGTGCATTACTGTCTGGTTCTTAAATTCCACATGGTAATATTGCATGATACCAATGACACAACTTTTCAATAACTCTGAATCTTTATTAAGTAGGTGTGGAAAGTAGAGGTATGGTCACCAAGAAACAAACAACACAAGAGAGTAAGATGTGTCGTGTCTTTAGAAGACAAAAATTAAAGCACATGTGTACTTTCAAGATGCTGTTAGAGATGGAAAATGAATTGTTAGGCCTCCTGTGGCAAGCTTTAGTTGTTGGACTGAAAGATCATTGATAATTATTTTCTTTTATTACTCATTTGAGTGGATTTAAATGGTTTTAATTTTTTCTTCTAATTTCTATACAATATATAAATATTTAATATATGAGTTCAAATCATGTTAAAAAAACTTTAGTGTTTTGGGGAGGGAATATTATGTGGGGAGTTTTCATTATACTGGGTAAAATACACTAAGAACCAAAAAACAGGTTTTATCCAGCTACTATTTGTCAGTTATGATAATCTTTTTAAAACTGAATTTTCTTATCTAAATAATCAGACAATAATATTTCTCATATTTAGATCAATTTGTGTAGAGCACTAGCTAAATAATTCTCAGATGATTCCACTTTGTAAATTTCAAAGTGCTATACAACACAAGGATGTATTTTCATTAAATACTAGAAACTGGTCCCTGGAACTCTTCTCCATATCCCTCATCAAAATCTACCAGTGACTTGTAAACATTAGAGTATTTCCTTCCAGAAATCCTCTACCCCAAAATTTACTACCTAAGTTTTCTTTCTTTGAAAGATCCTTAGCAAAATCTTGACTCTCCCATAGTAACTGCTTATGCCCTAAACCTTACGGGTTCAATCCATTTACCTCCCTATCAAACACATAATTCTCTATCATAATTATTGTATCAGTTAAGGTTTTTATTCAAGAAAATGAAACCAAACAGAAACTTATTACAAAGAATTGTGTTCATAGGGAATTAGGTGATACAGAGAATTAGGAGTTCACACAGGGAATTAAGTATTTACAAAAATGTTGTAAGGAGGTTGCTGTTGAACTTTTTGTTACATAATCACAATACCGCAATTTTGGTAAAGAAAGAATAAAACCCTGCTATAGCCACAGCTATTCTCGTTGCCACCATACACTTGGAAAGTTAGTGACGAGGGAGCAGAACATTCAGCCTGAGGTAAGGACACTTCTATCAGAGCTTGCATGCTACCTTTAGTACCTCTCACACATAGTGTGAATGCAACTAATTCACTTATAGAACCCTAATCCAAAGGAGTCTAAGTTAAATGATTTTTAGTCTTCTAATGTCTCCAAGAGGAGAGTAAAGTGAGGTATGGGAAAGAGAGTTCAAGTTACCACTCTGTTTTCTGTGTAGTTAAGTTCATGTCTCCAGTGTTTCTCAGTGGTCTTGGAAATTCTCACCCTCAAACTGCATATAGTCCTTACATACACGGCCAATTCTGTACTCCTACCTTGGTCTTTTAAGAATTATGTGGAGGGAGATGCTTGGTTCTCTCCTTATGGGGCATTATCATTAATTAAGCTATACTTTATCTCCTCTCAATCAAGTTGGTATATATTTGTAAAAACAATACAAAGGCATTCTTGAGTACACATATTCTTAAGAAGCATGTTACCCCAACTGAAAAACTTATTCAAAGATATGCTTCATCAATCAAGGGAAAAATAAAGATATATTTATGAATGGGAAATAGAATCTTCAAGCTTTGTTTTTTTGTGGTTGTGGTTTTTTTTTAATTTCTTACATGAACAAAGAGATATAGTTATCCAAGTACAGTGTTTGTCAGCAGGCAATGTGCATAGTGTCAATATAATTCTCCTGTCACTGTAATGCTGATAGAATCCCTATTTCCAGTTGGAAGGTAAGTTGTTATACATATTCTTTCACATTTTGGACATTTATAAAGTGTCTTCACATTCTGGGACACAATTAAAATTTTAAAAAATGTAAGAAGAATTCAAAAATTACTACAGCAGTCATGGAAAGGCACCTTAGATCTCCTGCTGTGGAGGGAATAGTTGCAGACACTTTTAATTGCCACCATTCTAGGTCTACCATTATATCTACAATAAAGTCATACTTCCCTAAGAGATTCTCAGCCCATGGTTGAACATGGCAGGAATACTAGTATTGGCCCATTCTTATGCACCATTGAACTCCCCCAGTGGGCAAATCTGGCTTGGGAACTCCTAATTTTTTTGGCTGAGATTTTCTTAGTTTTATGCACTGCACTCTGAGACTGGTCCTGCCTAAGCTTTCTTCTTACCCCTGTCATTTCACAGATGTGTCAGAACTATATTGCATGCAGCCTGAAGGTTTTCTCTGTCTATTCCTATTCTATCTCTTTATTCTTTGCAAGCATTTCTACAAGTTTTGAAAAACTGATTTTATCTTGGTATCTGTTTCTCAGATGACTGATCAAATACAGTGACTTTAAATATTATACTTAGAAATTGTTTTTAAAAAGATGAACATGCAATTTCCATCTCTACTGATAATAGGAATAGAGGAAATTAAGAGCAAATAATTGAAGTTACTTCAAGAAGCATTATTTGCTCATATGTGAGATATAAAACTGAAATTCATAAACACAACAGTATGGTGCTTACCAGAGGGAAGGAGAAATGGGGGTGGAAGATAGTTTGAGTTTGGTGGTTGCATACATGCAATATACAGATCATGTATCATAGAAATATATACTAGACCTTGAAAGCTATATGATCTTATTAACCAAAGTCACCCTAATTAATTTAATAAAATAAAAATAAATGCAGAGGCTTTGGTCCAACACACAAGCACAACTTCTCTGACAGGAGCTGGCCAAAACCTTGGGAATAGGCGGAGACCTCAGGCTGAGCACAGGTGCTCACCCCTGCCCGTGGTGCCGAAGCTTGTGGCCCTGCTGCAACCCCACCCACAGGGGCCAGGAAAAGGCTAAGGCTTTTAGACACACTCATGTGAACACAGCCAGTCCCATAGAGGAGAGGCGGAAACTGCAGCAATAGCCACAGCTGGCCGGTGATGACAACACCCATACTCAAATGCCCAAGGCAGCAACAGAGGGGGTGGTGGGCCTGCAGACAGAGCTCATATAGAAAACACAGAGGTCATACCCATTGGACTTCAGTGGCCACACCCTTATACACAGACAAAATGGGAAGGCAGAGAAATACAACCCAATTAAATCAAAAGAAATCCCAGAAAAGGACTTGAATGAGTTAGATATAACCAAATTACCAAATGCAGAGTTTAAAATAATGATTGTTCGGATGTTCAAAGATCTTAGAACAACAATAGATGGTCATAACAAACAACTAAATAAAGAGATAGCAAGTATAAAAAAGGACATTGAATTAATTAAAAAGAACCAGTCAGAAATGACAATACAATATCAGAAATGAAGACCACAATAGAAGGAATTAAAAGAAGGGTTGTAAAGCCAGTAGCCATGGCCACCATCACAGCCACCTGGCCCATGCAGGTTCACATTTGATTTGGACAGACAGTAATGAAACTACAGAGCCAAGAACTGGTGGGCCATCATCTTTATTCTAGCTTGCACCCAACAGGCAAGAAATTCACACAGTGAGAAAACACTTCCCTTTCCATTCAGGGCTCCCAAAGCCACTGACTTATCCAAGTTTCCTAGAATCAAAGTTTCCTACCTCACTAGCCTTATTCACCTCTATTCCCATCTCCTTCTCTCTGCACAAACTGGATTCTCATTCAGCACTCCACAATCTTGGCTGCTTCTCCTCTCCTCCACATGGCCTTTCTCTGCTCTCCTTTCTCTGTTCTCTCCTCTAATGTTAATCTCAGGAATCGAGAGAGAGAGCAAGCTCCCAGTCTGCCCCATTTTATACTGTAGAAATCAAAACCTTTAATCTAATATAAAAATAAGGAAATCTCTGATACAAAGTCACTTATCTGTGGCATAATGGGATTTCTCATAAGAGTGCACCACCCCAGGGTGGGAAAGGCTTAGTCTTAAAACTAAGCCTTAGGCTATAACGACCCTGCCTGCTTACTGCCTGTCCCACACACCCAATGCAAACTATATGTGAGCAAACAAATCTATTATATTTACAAACTTATTTGACCAACAATGATAGATGAAGCTGAGGATCAAATCAGCGAGTTAGAGGACAAGATAAATGAAGTCATGGAAGCAGAGCAGCAAAAAGAAAAGAGACTTAAAAAGTCTGAGGAAATTCTAAGAGAGCTCTATGACAACATGAAGAGAAATAACATCAGCATCTTAGGATTCCTGATGAAGAAATGAAAGAACAAGGGATAGAGACTTTGTTCTATCAAATCATAGCTAAAAATTTCCCTAAATTGATGCAGGAGAAAGTCACACAAGTTCAAGAAGCACAGAGAATTCCATTAAAGAGAAACCCAAAGAAATCTACACCAAAATACATCATAATTAAAATACCAAAGTTAAGAGATAAAGAAAATTTTAAAAGCTGCTAGAGAAAAAAAGACTATCACCTACAAAGGAGCCCCCATAAAGATGACATTCGACTTTTCAGCAGAAACACTTGAGGCCAGAAGGGAATGGCAAGAAATATTCAAAGTAATGCATAACAAGAGCCTATAACCAAGACTACTTTATCCAACAAGGCTATTGTTTAAAATTAAAGGAGAAATAAAATCCTTTCCAGAACAAAAAAAAAAAAAAAAAACCTTAAGGAGTTTATTACAACCAAGCCAATGCTGCAAGAAATGTTAAGGGACCTATTGTAAATGGATCAAAGGAGAAAAAGAATATAGAAAAATAGGAATACAGTTTTAAAGAATAAAATGGCAAAAATAACTACATATCAATAATAACCTTAAATGTAAATGGATTAAATGATCCAATCAAAAGGTTAGCTGAGTGGATAAGAAAACAGGACCCATCATATGCTGTCTATAAGAGACACACCTTAAAACAAAAGATACATGGAGACTGAAGGGAAAAGGATGGAAAAAAATATTTCATGCAAATGGAAATGAAAAAAAAGCTGGGAGAGATGACGTCAGAGTAATGGTGCGGTAGGAAGTGATACCGATAAATCTCCCCCAAAACTCAACAAGATCTTCAACCAGAAACAGAAAAACTATCCTTGGAGCCTCCAGATGTTTCGCAATACACCCGAAGGTATGGTTGAGCAAAAAATTGGCTAAATATATAATCAAACCCCAAAGGAAATAGGGAGCAAGAAATGCTCCGCCTTCCTCACTAACCTAAACAGGGCGGCATTCACTGGGAACTGAGAATATAGAAACTAAGGTGGGAAAAGGGGGTGAATAGATCCAGGCTGTGGCACAAACGGCTGAACCAGGCTGTGGCACAGAGATCCAAGCTGAGAAAATACTGTTCCTATCACAACCCGGGCAATACAAGCTAACACACGCGCCAAACCCAGACAAAGAAAGACAAGCGGGGCAGCCATTTTCCCCGATCTCCGGGTCGGAGCGCTCAGATAGTGGGCAAGAGATTCCTTCCAAAGCCCCAGGAGTGGGCACCTGTGTTATCCCACAGAGAGACAGAGTCAGAGGCCTTTGTGTGGGCCAAAAGCAGAATCTCCAGGCTGCCCCAGCGCCCTGGGAAAGCTGCGCACAGGGAGGGAGCAAGAGCCAATTCCAATGCTGGAACTTTTCCGTGCAGGAGGGATTTCACTCAGAGGGTGAGGCAGCCAGCCTGATATCCTGTTCTGCGTGCACAGAGAGTGAGCGAGGGATTCCTCCGAGTGCCTCAGGAGAGGGCACCCGTGTTACCCCACAGAGGGGCAGAGTCAGAGGCCTTTGTGTGGACTGAAGGCGGAATCTCCGGGCTGCCCCAGCACCCTGGGAAAGCCGCGCACGGGGAGGGAGCAAGAGCCAATTCCAATGCTGGAACTTTTCCGTGCAGGAGGGATTTCACTCAGAGGGTAAGGTGGCCAGCCTGATATCCTGTTCTGTGCGCACAGAGAGTGAGCGAGGGATTCCTCCGAGTGCCTCAGGAGAGGGCGCCCGTGTTACCCCACAGAGGGGCAGAGTCAGAGGCCTTTGTGTGGACTGAAGGCGGAATCTCCGGGCTGCCCCAGCACCCTGGGAAAGCCACGCACGGGGAGGGAGCAAGAGCCAATTCCAATGCCGGAACTTTTCTGTGTGGGCAGGGGTTTCACTCAGAAGGTAAGGCGGCCAGCCTGATATCCTGGTCTGTGCGTGCAGATAGTGGACGAGAGATTCCTCCAAGTGCCTAGGCAGTGCCCGCCCATGTTATCACACAGAGGGGCAGAGTCAGGGGACCTTTGTGTGGGCCAAAAGCGGAATCTCGGGCTGCCCCAGGGCCTTGAAAAAGCCACGCTCAGGGATGGAGTGAGAGCCAATTCCAATGCCGGAACTTTTCCGTGCGGGCGGGGGTTTCACTCAGTAGGTGAGGCGGCCAGCCTCATATCCTGGTCTGTGCATGCAGATAGTGGGCAAGAGATTCCTCCAAGTGCCTCAGCAGTGCATGCCCGTGTTATCCCACAGAGTAGCAGAGCCAGAGGTCTTTGAGTGGGTGGAAGCCCCGCCTGATTATGCTAACAGCTCTGACTGACTGAGCCTCACCCAGAGCCCTGTGCTCAGTGGGAATAGAGTGGGGAGTTTCCAGCAATTTGAGCCTCTTACTATCCAGGCAGAGGGAGCAGCAACCACATAGCTGGATTATCAGGCTACTAATTGAGGAAGGAAAGACTAGGAGAAAGGCTCCAGGAACACGGACTCTCACTGGCAGAGCCTATAAATGCTAATGAGCCTCAACTGCCAACGAGACTGAAGCACAATACATGACATTGCCATAGAGACTTATCAACTGCAAACCTCTACCTGAGTGTGCCAAAGGGGCAGAACCCGGGGTACAGAGTCACTGACCCGGAAGAGGAAGAGAAAAGAAAAAGCAAGAAGATAACCTCTCAAAATCAAGAATAATCCGCAGACTTTATAACCTATCCCATTTTATTATATTTGTTCATTTGTTTCTCTTATCTTCATTGTTGATTTTTTTTTTCCTCTTCCAATTTGGTCGTTTAACTCTCTGCCAGTCTTACTCTCTCCTCTCCTTGAACTACACTACTCATAAGTGTTACATCTCCCATTATCTTTTCTTTCCTCTTTTTTTCTCTCTATGAGGGTTGCACTCCAAAACTCTTAACTCTCTCACTCTCTCTCTCTCCTCTTTTTCTTTTTTCTTCTTTTAGTGGTTCCCTCTTTTTTCTCTCTCTCTCTCTCTCTCTTTCTTTTCTCCCTCTATATTAGTTTCTTTCTTTCTCCTTTACGTCTCCTCTCATTCAAACCTCAATAACAAACAATATCTTATCTGGGACTCAAACTTATATTTGTGGCATTTTGGGGGGGTTTTAATTCACCTTTTTAACACACTAGCAGTGCTCCCATCCCTGGCTCTCCATTTTATCTAGTTCTTGTTCCACTAAATACAATAGTAATTTTTCAATTTGTCCCCCCATTTTCCTGTTTCCCTCTTATTCCTCTCATTATAACTCTTAGTCCACTAACACCTAAAAGCAAATCACTTTATTCTTGACCCAAATTTTTTTCTTATTTGCTTTTTGTGGGTCCATACACCTTTTTCTTTTTCTTTTTTTTTTTTGCCCCTTTGTTACTTCTCCCCAATTCAGGCCCTCCATTACAGGCATTGTTTGTTCTATTTAGTAAAATATAATTCACAGTTCACCACAAGATTTTCTCAAGTAAGAGGAGAGAGGAGAGGAGAGGAAAAAAGGAGGGTGGGAATAATTTCCTTTTTTAAAAAAAAAAAATTTATTTTATTTTAATTTTCTTTATTTCATTATTAATTTTTTTTTAAAAAAACAACTCTTTTCGATTTTTTATTTTTTTTAACTTTTTCTTTATTAAATCTCATTAATACTATCAACAAAACCACCCTCAGATGCCATTAAAGAAGAGAAAATCAAATATCATGAATACAAAAGAAAGAGAGGTAACACAGCTAGATGAGGAAAAATCTATGGAGAAAAAATTTAATATATTGGAAACCTTGGAGCTAAATGACAGAGAATTTAAGATAGAAATCCTAAAAATCCTCAGAGATATACAAGAAAACACAGTTAGGCAATTTAGGGAGCTCAGAAAACAACTCAACGAACAAAAAGAATATATTTCCAAGGAAATTGAAACTATAAAAACAAATCAAACAGAAATGAAAAACTCAATTCTCAAGCTGAAAAACGAGGTAACAAGCTTAGCTAATAGAACAGGCCAGATAGAAGAGAGGATTAGTGAAATACAAGACAAGCAACTTGAGGCACAACAGAGAGAAGAAGAAAGAGACTCAAAAATTTAAAAAAAAATGAGATAGCCCTACAAGAATTATCTGACTCCATCAAAAAGAATAACATAAGAATAATAGGTATATCAGAGGGAGAAGAGAAAGAAAATGGAATGGCAAACATACTCAAAGAAATAATAGATGAGAACTTCCCAAGCCTGTGGAAAGAACTAAAGCCTCAAGTTCAAGAAGCAAACAGAACTCCGAGTTTTCTTAACCCCAACAAACCTACTCCAAGGCATATCATAATGAAATTGACACAAACAAACAGCAAAGAAAAAATTCTCAAGGCAGCCAGGGAAAAGAAGAATACAACATATAAAGGAAGGCCCATTAGATTATCATCAGATTTCTCAGCAGAAACTCTACAAGCTAGAAGGGAGTGGACCCCAATATTTAAAGTCCTGAAAGAGAGGAACTTTCAGCCACGAATACTATACCCATCAAAGCTATCCTTCAAATATGAAGGAGAAATAAAAACATTCACAGATACAGAAAAGATGAGGGAATTTATCATCAGAAAACCCCCACTCCAGGAATTAATAAAGGGGGTTCTTCAATCAGATACAAAGAACAACAACAAAAAAAACAAAGCCACAAGTAAAAGCTCCAAGAAGAACACAATAAAACAAATTTAAACTGTGACAACAACAAAAAGAAAGGGGGGGAGAGGATGGAGATTAACAGTAGCAAAGGACGATGGAGTGCAAAAGTACTCACAAAATAGTGCTCTACAATGAACAGGGTAGGAACCCTTTTCATTACTTAAAGGTAATCACCATTGAAAAAACCACCACAGAAGCACATGAGATAAAAAAGATAGCAACAGTGGAAAGATGTATGGAATACAACCAAATAAAAACAAAAGATAGAAAAACGAAAGAGATGGATTAAATAAGACACAAAACTAACAGAAAGAAATCTACAAAATGGCAATAGGGAACTCACAAGTGTCAGTAATTACACTAAATGTAAACGGATTAAACTCACCAATAAAAACGCACAGAGTAGCAGAATGGATTAAAAAAGAAAATCCAACTGTATGCTGCCTACAGGAAACTCATCTAAGCAACAAGGATAAAAACAAATTCAAAGTGAAAGGCTGGAAAACAATACTCCAAGCAAATAACATCCAACAAAATGCAGGCATAACAATATTCATATCTGATAATGCTGACTACAAGACAGCAAAAGTACTCAGAGACAAAAATGGCCATTTCATAATGGCTAAGGAGACACTGAATCAAGAAGACATAACAATTCTTAATATATATGCACCAAACCAAGGAGCACCAAAATATATAAGACAGCTACTTATTGACCTTAAAACAAAAACTGACAAAAATACAATCATACTTGGAGACCTCAATACACCACTGATGGCTCTAGATCAGTCATCCAAACAGAGAATCAACAAGGATATAGTGGCCTTAAACAAAACACTAGAGCACCTGGATATGATAGACATCTACAGGACATTTCATCCCAAAGTGACTGAATATACATTTTTCTCCAGTGTACATGGATCATTCTCAAGAATTGACCATATGTTGGGCCACAAAAACAACATCAGCAAATTCAGAAAAATCAAAGTTGTACCAAGCATATTTTCTGATCATCAAGCCTTAAAACCAGAATTCAACTGCAAAAAAGAGGAAAAAAATCCCACAAAAACGTGGAAACTAAACAACATACTTTTAAATAATGAATGGGTCAAAGAAGATATAAGTGCAGAGATCAAAAGATATATACAGACAAATGAAAATGACAATACGACATATCAGAATCTATGGGATGCAGCAAAAGCAGTGATAAGAGGGAAGTTCATATCACTTCAGACATATATGAACAAAGAAGAGAGAGCCCAAGTGAACCACTTAACTTCACACCTTAAGGAACTAGAAAAAGAAGAACAAAGACAACCCAAAACCAGCCAAAGAAAGGAGATAATAAAAATCAGAGCAGAAATAAATGAATTAGAGAACAGAAAAACTATAGAAAAAATTAATAGAACAAGGAGCTGGTTCTTTGAAAAGATCAACAAAATTGACAAACCCTTGGCAAGACTCACCAAGGAAAAAAGAGAAAGAACTCATATAAACAAAATCCAAAATGAAAGAGGAGAGATCACCACGGACAGCATAGATATACAAAGAATTATTGTAGAATACTATGAAAACCTTTATGCCACTAAATTCAACAACCTAGAAGAAATGGATATATTCCTAGAACAATACAACCTTCCTAGACTGAGTCAAGAAGAAGCAGAAAGTCTAAACAGGCCTATTAGTAGAGAAGAAATAGAAAAGACATTAAAAACATTTCCAAAAATAAAAGTCTAGGCCCAGACGGCTATATCAGTGAATTTTATCAAACATTCAAAGAAGACTTGGTTTCTATTCTACTGAAAGTCTTCCAAAAAATTGAAGAAGAAGCAATACTTCCAAACACATTTTATGAGGCCAACATAACCCTCATACCAAAAACCAGGCAAGGATGGCACAAAAAAAGAAAACTACAGACCAATATCTCTAATGAATACAGATGCTAAAATACTAAACAAAATACTAGCAAATCGAATACAACAACATATTAAAAAGATAATACATCATGATCAAGTGGGATTCATCCCAGAATCTCAAGGATGGTTCAACATACGTAATACAGTTAACGTAATACACCATATCAACAAAACAAAGAACAAAAACCACATGATCTTATCAATAGACTCAGAAAAGGCTTTCAATAAAATACAGCACAATTTTATGTTTAAGACTCTCAACAAAATGGGTATAAAAGGAAAATATCTCAACATGATAAAGGCCATATATGATAAACCATCAGCTAACATCATATTAAATGGCACGAAACTGAAGGCTTTCTCCCTTAAATCAGGAACACGACAGGGTTGTCCACTCTCTCCACTCTTATTTAATGTGGTACTAGAGGTTCTAGCCACAGCAGTCAGACAAGACAAAGAAATATAAGGCATTCATATCGGAAAAGAAGAAGTAAAGGTATCACTTTTTGCAGATGATATGATCCTATACATCAACAACCCCAAAGAATCCACAAAAAGACTACTAGAAACAATAAGCCAATACAGTAAGGTCGCAGGATACAAAATTAACATACAGACGTCAAAGCCTTTCTATATGCCAAAAATGAAACAATTGATAATGAACTCAAAAGAATAATCCCCTTCACGATTGCAACAAAAAAAATAAAATACTTAGGAATAAACATAACAAAGAATGTAAAGGATTTATATAATGAAAACTATAAACCATTGTTAAGGGAAATCTAAAAAGATATAATGAGATGGAAGAATATACCTTGTTCTTGGTTAGGAAGAATAAATTAATCAAGATGGCCATATTACCTAAAGCAATATACAAATTTTTTTTTAAAATAAATTTTTATTAATGGTAATGTGATGACATTAATAAATCAGGGTACATATATTCAAAGAAAACATGTCTAGGTTATTTTGTCATTAAATGTTGCGTACCCCTTGCCCAAAGTCAGATTGTCCTCCGCCACCCTCTATCTAGTTCTCTGTGCCCCTCCCCCTCCCCCTAACTCTCTCCCTCCCTCCCTCCCATGTCCTCCCTCCCCCCACCCCTGGTAACCACCACACTCTTGTCCATGTCTCTTAGTCTCATTTTTATGTTCCACCAATGTATGGAATCATGTAGTTCTTGTTTTTTTCTGATTTACTTATTTCACTCCTTATAATGTTATCAAGATCCCACCATTTTGCTGTAAATGATCCGATGTCATCATTTCTTATGGCTGAGTAGTATTCCATAGTGTATATGTGCCACATCTTCTTTATCCAGTCTTCTATTGAAGGGCTTTTTGGTTGTTTCCATGTCTTGGCCACTGTGAACAGTGCTGCAATGAACATGGGGCTACATGTGTCTTCACGTATCAATGTTTCTGAGGTTTTGGGGTATACACCCAGTAGAGGGATTGCTGTGTCATAAGGTAGTTCTATTTGCAGTTTTTTGAGGAACCACCATACTTTCTTCCATAATGGTTGTACTACTTTACATTCCCACCAACAGTGAATGAGGGTTCCTTTTTCTCCACAGCCTCTCCAACATTTGCTATTACCCGTCTTGTTGATAATAGCTAATCTAACAGGGGTGAGGTGGTATCTCATTGTAGTTTTGATTTGCATTTCTCTAATAACTAATGAAGCTGAGCATCTTTTCATATATCTGTTGGCCATTTGTATCTCTTCCTGGGAGAAGTGTCTGTTCATGTCCTCTTCCCATTTTTTTATGGGATTGTTTGTTTGTTTGTTGTTGAGTTTTATGAGTTCTTTGTAAATTTTGGATATTAGGCCCTTATCTGAGCTGTTGTTTGAAAATATTATTTCCCATTTAGTTGGCTGTCTGTTTATTTTGATATCAGTTTCTCTTGCTGAGCAAAAACTTCTTAGTCTGATGTAGTCCCATTCATTAATTTTTGCCTTCACTTCTCTTGACATTGGAGTCAAGTTCATAAAATGTTCTTTAAAACCCAGGTCCATGATTTTAGTACCTATGTCTTCTTCTATGTACTTTATTGTTTCTGGTCTTATATTTAGGTCTTTGATCCATTTTGAATTAATTTTAGTACACGGGGACAGGCTGTAGTCGAGTTTCATTTTTTTGCATGTGGCTTTCCAGTTTTCCCAACACCATTTGTTGAAGAGGCTTTCTTTTCTCCATTTTGTGTTGTTGGCCCCTTTATCAAAGATTATTTGACCATATATATGTGGTTTTATTTCTGGGCTTTCTATTCTGTTCCATTGGTCTGAGTGTCTATTTTTCTGCCAATACCATGCTGTTTTGATTATCGTGGCCTTATAATATAGTTTAAAGTCAGGTATTGTAATGCCCCCAGCTTCATTCTTTTTCCTTAGGATTGTTTTGGCTATTCGGGGTTTTTTATAGTTCCATATAAATCTGATGATTTTTTCTTCCATTTCTTTAAAAAATCTCATAGGGATTTTGATGGGAATTGCATTAAATTTGTATATTGCTTTGGGTAATATGGCCATTTTGATTATATTTATTCTTCCTATCCAAGAACAAGGAATATTTTTCCATCTCATTGTATCTTTTTTGATTTCTCTTAACAATGCTTTGTAAGTTTCATTATATAGGTCCTTTATATTCTTTGTTATGTTTATTCCTAGGTATTTTATTTTTTTTTGTTGCAATCGTGAAGGAAATTATTTTTTTGAGTTCGTTTTCTAATATTTCATTGTTGGCATATAGAATGGCTATGGACTTTTGTATGTTAATTTTGTATCCTGAGACCTTACTGTATTGGTTTATTGTTTCTAAAAATCTTTTTGTGGAGTCCTTCGGGTTTTCGATGTATAGGATCATATCATCAGCAAAAAGTTATAGCTTTACTTCTTCTTTTCCAATATGGATGCCTTTTATTTCTTTGTCTTGTCTGATTGCTCTGGCCAGAACTTCTAGCACCACGTTAAATAAGAGTGGAGAGAGTGGACAACCCTGTCTTGTTTCTGATTTAAGGTAGAAAGTCCTCAGTTTTATGCCGTTTAATAGGATGTTGGCTGATGGTTTATCATATATGGCCTTTATCATGTTGAGATATTTTCCTTCTATACCCATTTTGTTGAGAGTCTTAAACATAAAATTGTGTTGTATTTTATCGAAAGCCTTTTCTGCGTCTATTGATAAGATCATGTGGTTTTTGTTCTTTGTTTTGTTGATATGGTGTATTACGTTAACTGTTTTGCGTATGTTGAACCATCCTTGAGATTCTGGGATGAATCCCACTTGATCATGATGTATTATTTTTTTAATATCTTGTTGTATTCGGTTTGCCAGTATTTTGTTTAGTATTTTAGCATCTGTATTCATTAGAGATATTGGTCTGTAGTTTTCTTTCTTTGTGCCATCATTGCCAGGTTTTGGTATGAGGGTTATGTTGGCCTCATAAAATGTGTTTGGAAGTATTGCTTCTTCTTCAATTTTTTGGAAGACTTTGAGTAGAATAGGAACCAAGTCTTCTTTGAATGTTTGATAGAATTCACTAGTATAACCGTCTGGGCCTGGACTTTTATTTTTGGGGAGGTTTTTAATAGTTTTTTGTATTTCCTCCCTGCTGATTGGTCTGTTTAGGCTTTCTGCTTCTTCATGACTCAGTCTAGGAAGGTTGTATTGATCTAGGAATTTATCCATTTCTTCTAGATTGTTGTATTTGGTGGCATATAATTTTTCATAGTATTCTACAATAATTCTTTGTATATCTATGATGTCTGTGGTGATCTCTCCTCTTTCATTTTGGATTTTATTTATTTGAGTCCTGTGCCTTTTTTCCTTGGTGAGTCTTGCCAAGGGTTTGTCAATTTTGTTGATCTTTTCAAAAAACCAGCTTCTTGTTTTATTGATTTTTTCTATAGTTTTTCTGTTCTCTATTTCATTTATTTCTGCTCTGATTTTTATTATCTCCTTTCTTTGGCTGGTTTTGGGTTGTCTTTGTTCTTCTTTTTCTAGTTCCTTAAGGTGTGAAGTTAAGTGGTTTACTTCGGCTCTCTCTTGTTTGTTCATATAGGCCTGAAGTGATATGAACTTTCCTCTTATTACTGCTTTTGCTGCATCCCAGAGATTCTGATATGTCGTATTGTCATTTTCATTTGTCTGTATATATCTTTTGATCTCTGCGCTTATTTCTTCTTTGACTCATTCATTTTTTAGAAGTATGTTGTTTAGTTTCCACGTTTTTGTGGGTTTTTCCCCCTTTTTTTTGCAGTTGAATTCTAGTTTCAAGGCTTGATGATCAGAAAATATGCTTGGTACAATGTCAATTTTTCTAAATTTGCTGATATTGTCTTTGTGGCCCAACATATGGTCAATTCTTGAGAATGTTCCATGTACACTAGAGAAAAATGTATACTCTGTCGCTTTGGGATGAAGTGTCCTGTAGATGTCTATCATGTCCAGGTGTTCTAGTATTTCATTTAAGGCCACTATATCTTTATTGATTCTCTGTTTGGATGACCGATCTAGAGCCGTCAGCGGTGTATTGAGATCTCCGAGTATGATTGTATTTTTGTTAGTTTTTGTTTTAAGGTCAATAAGTAGCTGTCTTATTTATTTTGGCGCTCCTTGGTTTGGTGCATATATATTAAGGATTGTTATGTCTTCTTGATTCAACTTCCCCTTAATCATTATGAAATGACCATTTTTGTCTCTGAGTACTTTTTCTGTCTTGTAGTCAGCATTATTAGATATGAGTATTGCTACACCTGCTTTTTTTTGGGTGTTGTTTGCTTGGAGTATTGTTTTCCAGCCTTTCACTTTGAATTTGTTTTTATCCTTGTTGCTTAGATGTCTTTCTTGTAGGCAGCATTTAGTTGGATTTTCTTTTTTAATCCATTCTGCTACTCTGTGTCTTTTTATTGGTAAGTTTAATCCATTTACATTTAGTGTAATTATTGACACTTGTGGGTTCCCTACTGCCATTTTATAAATTGCTTTCTGTTAGTTTTGTATCTAGTTTGATTCTTCTCTTTTGTTTTTCTATCATTTGTTTTTGTTTGTTTGTGTTCCATACTTCTTTCCTCTGTTGCTACCTTTTTTAAGTCAAGTGTTTTTGTGGTGGTTTTTTCAAGGGTGGTTACCATTAAGTAATGAAAAGGGTACCTACCATATTCATTGTAGTACCCTATCTTATAAGTATTTCTGCACTTCATCGCCCTTTGCTACTGTTAATCTCCATCCTCTCCCCCCTTTTTTTCCTTTGTTGTCACAGTTTAAGTTTGGTTTTATTGTGTTCTTGGTGGAGCTGTTACTTGTGGTTATGTTTTCTTTTGTTCTTTGAATCTGGTTGGAAAACCCCCTTTAGTATTTCCTGGAGTGGGGGCTTTCTGTTGATAAATTCTCTCATCTTTTCTGTATTTGTGAATGTTTTTATATCTCCTTCATACTTGAAGGATAGCTTTGATGGGTATAGTATTCTTGGCTGAAAGTTCCTCTCTTTCAGGGCTTTAAATATTGGGGTCCACTCTCTTCTAGCTTGTAGAGTTTCTGCTGAGAAATCTGATGATAATCTAATAGGCCTTCCTTTATATGTTGTACTCTTCTTTTCCCTGGCTGCCTTGAGAATTTTTTCTTTGTCATTGGTTTGTGTCATCTTTATTATGATGTGCCTTGGAGTGGGTTTGTTGGGGTTAAGGAAACTCGGTGTTCTGTTTGCTTCTTGAATTTGAGGCTTTAGTTCTTTCCACAGGCTTGAGAAGTTCTCGTCTATTATTTGTTTGAGTATATTCTGTATTCCATTTTCTTTCTCTTCTCCCTCTGATATACCTATTATTCTTATGTTATTCTTTCTGATGGAGTCAGACAATTCCTGTAGGGCTTTCTCGTTTTTTATTATTTTTGAGTCTCTTTCTTCTTCTCTCTGTTGTGCCTCAAGTTGTTTGTCTTCTATTTCACTAATCCTATCCTTAATCTGGGCTGTTCTGTTAGCTAAGCTTGTTACCTTGTTTTTCAGCTTGTGAATTGAATTTTTCATTTCTGTTTGATTTGTTTTAATAGTTTCAATTTCCCTGGTAATATATTCTTTGTGTTCATTGAGTTGTTTCTGATCACCCTATATTGCCTTTCTGTGTTTTCTTGTATATCTCTGAGTATTTTTAAGATTTCTATTTTAAATTCTCTGTTATTTAGCTCCAAGGCTTCCAATATGTTAAGTCTTTTCTCCATAGATTTTTCCACATCTATTTGTGTTACCTCTTTTTCTTTTGTGTCCATAATATTCGATTTCCTCTTTCTTATTGGCATCTGAGGGTGGTCTTGTTGATAGCACTAATTAGAATTAATAAGGAGTAAAAAGTAAAAAAAAAAAAAAAAAAAGGTATAACACCCCACAAAAAAACAGTAATAATTTATTATTTCCCCCTTTTTCTTTCTTCTCTTTCCCTCCTCTCCCCTCCTCAGGGAAATATCGTGCCTATAATGGAGGGCCTGATTTGGGGTGAAGAGTTCAAGGGGCAAAAAAATGGAGTAGGGACCTACTAAATGCAAAAAAAAAAAAAAAATTTTAGACAAGCATAAGATGATTTACTTGTAAGTGATGGTCAACTAAGAGATATAATGAGAGGGATAAGAGGGAACCAGAAAAAAGGACCAAAAAAAGAATAATAAAAAATAAAAATAATAAGTAAAAATCTGTTGTATTAAGTGGAGCGAAGACTAAATACAATGGAGACCTTGGGTTGGGAGGAACCAAAATGCCACAAAAATAAACAAACAAGAAAAAAAAAACAAAAGCAAAAAAGAAAAATAAAGCCAAAAAAGCCTTGAGTCCCAAATTAACTAATTTGTTCGTGATTGAGGATTAAATGGGAGGAAAGTAAAACGAGAAAAGAAAAAACGAATAGAAAGGAAAAAATAAGAAAAAGAGAAAAACAAAGGAGGAAATAAAAAAGGAAGAGAAAAAAACTAAATAAAGCAAATCAAAAAAAAACAAAAGAGGAGAGAGTGAGAGTTAAGTGTTTTGGAGTATAACCTTAAAGGAGGGTGAGGATGAAGAAGAGAAATAAAATGTAACAGTTATGGGTAGTGTAGTTCAAGAAAAAGGAAGCATAACATGGGCAGAGAATAGAAGGACCGAGGTGGAGGAAATAAAGGCAATAAGATAGAAGAAACAAACAACAACAACAAAAAAATTAGTGGAACAAGTTGTAAAGTCTGTGGATTTTTCTTGATTTTGAGAGGTTAACTTCTCCCTTTTTCTTTTCTCTCCCTCTTCCTGGTCGGTGACTCTGTACCCCAGGCTCTGCCCCTGTGTCACACTTAGGTAGGGATTTGCAGTTGATGGGATTCTATGGCAATGTCATATAATTGGCTTTAGTCTTGCTGGTAGTCAAGGCTTGTTGGCGTTTGCAGGGTCCAACGATGAGAGAGTTTGCTTTCCTGGAGTCTCTCTCCTAGTCCCCCCTTCCTGAATTAGCAGCCTGGTGATCCAGCTATAAGGCTGCAACTGCTTCTGCCTGGGGAGTAAGAGTCTCAAAGAGCTGGGAAATCCCCACTCTATCCCCACTCAGTGCAAGGCTTTGGGAAAGGCTCTGGCAGTCAGGGCCTCCAGTGTAATCAGGCCGGGGTGGGAGTCAATTGTTGTCAAGGTGACTGTTCAGCGCCTAGCATTCAGTTGGACCTCTCAACCCAGGCTTTCCACACTTTGTAGCCTGTTTTGGCTGGGAAGAAGAGGCACTAGTCTCTGCTTGCGACTAGTGTAGTATAGATCTTATTATCTGCCAAGTCCTTCTTGTTAGCATTTATCCCTGAATATGGAGGCTCTATCAATCAGAAGTTGCCCCCGCCCCTTTAGCGAGAGGCACTAAAAAATATCACGCCTCTTGTCTTG
Organism: Saccopteryx bilineata; assembly: GCF_036850765.1. NCBI lineage: Eukaryota > Metazoa > Chordata > Mammalia > Chiroptera > Emballonuridae > Saccopteryx > Saccopteryx bilineata. The sequence goes on from NC_089493.1 coordinate 98,014,355, forward strand.
GGTCGCTGAACTGAGAGAGATCTTATCAATTAGAACCGAGGGTGCGCAGATTTCATGGGTTAAGCTAATTTCAGTGATTGGGTCGCAGCTGTGCTCCCGAAGGTATTTTAGGCTGCCAGTGCACGCCCCTCCCCCAACGCTTGATTGTTAGCTTGAATGGCTGGGTGAGGTGCCCCGCCCACGGAGAGAATCTCCCAAGTAGAAGACCACCCTGGAGCCTCTCCCGCTCGCCCTGCCGCTGGCGGCTGGATCGCACCAGGCGCAGGATAATGGGGCACTTTGGGTGTGCGGGCCAGTAGGGTGCTCTGGGCGCGTGGAATGCCCAGGGCACGCGCGCGAATGAGGTGTTCCGGGCACCGGTGGCTGGCGACTCTCACTCGCAGTGCGCTGGCCGCTGGGAACTTTAGCGTTGCTCGCTCTTCAACCGGATCGGGCACGCTCCGGTGGCTTCTCGCTGCTCCCGAGTGTGGGCGGTGCTCGCTCTGCAACCGGACCGGGCGTGCGCCCGAGGCTGCTCGCGGCTTTTGATTGTGGGCTGACTCACCACAGGCGCACTCCCTCGCGGCTTGAATGAATGTCCCGCACACGCTGGTCTCTCAGATTCAAGTGATAACAGTCCTTTCGCTTTCAGTTTGTGTGGAACTCCGGAATGCTCCGAGGATAAATTTTTCTGTTTCTAGTTGATAAATTTGTTGTGATTTAGGCGAGATCTGTCGGACGCGCTGCTCACGGCGCCATTTCCGTGACGTCCGCAGTATACAAATTTAATGCAATTCCCATCAAAATTCCAATGACATTTTTTAAAGAAATGGAGCAAAAATTTATCAGATTTATATGGAACTATAAAAAACCCCAAATAGCCAAAGCAATCCTAAAGAAAAAGAATGAAGCTGGGGGCATTACATTACCTGACTTCAAACTCTATTATAGGGCCACGACAATCAAAACAGCATGGTATTGGCAGAAAAATAGACATTCAGACCAATGGAACAGAATGAAAAACCAGAAATAAAACCTCATATATATAGTCAAATAATTTTTGATAAAGGGGTCAACAACACACAATGGAGAAAAGAAAGCCTCTTCAATAACTTGTGCTGGGAAAACTGGAAAGCTACATGCAAAAGAATGAAACTGGACTACAGTCTATCCCCCTGTGCTAAAATTAACTCAAAATGGATCAAAGATCTAAACATAAGACCTGAAACAATTAAGTACATAGAAGAAGATATAGGTACTAAACTCATGGACCTGGGTTTTAAAGAGCATTTTATGAATTTGACTCCAATGGCAAGAGAAGTGAAGGCAAAAATTAATGAATGGGATTACATCAGACTAAGAAGTTTTTGCTCAGCAAGAGAAAGTGATAACAAAATAAACAGAAAGCCAACTAAATGGGAAATGATATTTTCAAACAACAGCTCAGATAAGGGCCTAATATCCAAAATATACAAAGAACTCATAAAACTCAACAACAAACAAACAAACAATCCAATAAAAAAATGGGAAGAGGACATGAACAGTCACTTCTCCCAGGAAGAAATACAAATGGCCAACAGATATATGAAAAGATGCTCATCTTCGTTAGTTATTAAAGAAATGCAAATCAAAACTGCAATGAGATACCAGCTCACACTTGTTAGATTAGCTATTATTAACAAGACAGGTAATAGCAAATGTTGGAGAGGCTGTGGAGAAAAAGGAACCCTCATTCACTGTTGGTGGGACTGTAAAGTAGTACAACCATTATGGAAGAAAGTATGGTGGTTCCTCAAAAAACTGCAAATAGAACTACCTTTTGACCCAGCAATCCCTCTACTGGGTATATACCCCCAAAACTCAGAAACATTGATACGTAAAGACACATGTAGCCCCATGTTCATTGCAGCATTGTTCACAGTGGCCAGGACATGGAAACAACCAAAAAGCCCATCAATAGATGACTGGATAAAGAAGATGTGGCACATATACACTATGAAATACTACTCAGCCATAAGAAATGATGACATCGGATCATTTACAGCAAAATGGTGGGATCTTGATAACATTCTACGAAGTGAAATAAGTAAATCAGAAAAAACCAGGAACTGCATTATTTTATACGTAGGTGGGTATAAAAGTGAAATTAAGAGACATTGATAAGAGTGTGGTGGTTACGGGGGGAGGGGGGAGAGGGAGACGGAAAGGGGGAGGGGGAGGGGCACAAAGAAAACTAGAAAGAAGATGACTGAGGACAATCTGACTTTGGATGATGGGTATGCAACATAAGTGAACGACAAGATAACCTGGAGTTGTTATCTTTGAATATATGTATCCTGATTTATTGATATCGCCCCATTAAAAATAAAATTATTATTAAAAAAAAGATGGGGTAGCAATACTTATATCAGAGAAAGTGGACTTTAAAACAAAGGCATAGTAAGAGATAAGGAGGGTAACTACATAATGATAAAGGGAGCAATCCAACAGGAAGATATAACTATTATAAATATCTGCGCACCTAATATAGGAGCACGTAAATATATAAATCAGACTTTGATGGATATAAAGGGTGAAATTAATAGCAATACCATAATATTAGGGGATTTCAATATCCCACTAACATCACTAGATAGATCCTCAAGAAAGAAAATTAACAAAGAAACAGAAAACTTAAAGGACAAACTAGATCAACTGGATTTAATAGATATCTTCAGAACCTTTTACCCTAAAGCAGCAGAATACACATTCTTTTCAAGAGCTCATGGTACATTCTCTAGGATAGATCACATATTAGGACACAAAAGCGGTCTCAACAAATTTAAGAAGATTGAAATCATATCAAGCATTTTCTCTGATTACAATGACATGAAACTAGAAATCAACCACAACAGAAAAACTGAAAAATACTCAAATACTTGGAAACTTAATAGAATGTAATTAAATAATGAATAGGTTAACAGTGAGATCAAAGAAGAAATAAAAAAATTCTTAGAAACAAATTATAATAAGCATACAACTACTCAAAATTTATGGGGCACAGCTAAAGTAGTACTGAGAGGGAAGTTCATAGCATTACAGGCATACCTTAAGAAGCTAGAAAAAGCTCAAATAAACAACTCTGAATCTAAAGGAACTAGAAAAAAAAACAGCAAGTAAAGCCCAGATGTAGTAGAAGGAAGTAAATAAAAATGGCAGAGCGGAAATAAATGACATAGATGCTAAAGAAACAATACAGAGGATTAATGAAACAAAGAGCTGATTCTTTAAAAAGGTAAACAAGATCGATGAACCTTTAACCAGATACACCAAGTAAAAAAGAGAGAGGACTCAAATAAATAAAATTAGAAATGAGAGTGGAGAAATAACAACTGACACAACAGAAATACAAAAGATTTGTAAGAAAATACTATGAAGAACTATATGCCAAAAAATTAGACAACCTGGATGAAATGGACAAATTTCATGAAACATAATCTTTTAAAAATCAATCTGGAAGAATCAGAAAACTGAAATACTGATTACAACAAATGAGATCTAAACAGTTATCAAAAAACTTCCAACAAACAAAAGCCCAGGGCCCGATGGCTTCACAAGTGAATTCTACCAAATAAATGAAAGAAGAACTAACTTTTATCTTTCTCAAGTTATTTCAAAAAATGCAAGAGGAAGGAAGACTTCCAAGCTCCTTTTATGAGGTGAGCATAATACTGATTCCAAAAACAAGGCAAAGACAACACAAAATAGAAAATTTTAGGCCAATATCCCTGATGAATCTAGATGCTAAAATCTTCAACAAAATACTAGCCAATTGGATCCAGCTATATATGAAAAAAATCATACACCACGATCAAGAGGGATTTATTCTGGGGAGGCAAGGCTAGTACAATATTCGCAAATCAATCAATGTGATTCATCACATAAACAAAAGAAAGGAGAAAAACCACATGATAATTTCAACAGATTAAGAAAAAAATTTGATAAAATGCAGAACCCATTCATGATAAAAATTCTAGCAAAATGAGAATACAAGGAATATACCTCAACATGATAAAGGACACCTATGGAAAACCCACAGCCAAATCATACTCAATGGGCAAAAATTAAAAGCAATCCTTTTAAGATCAGGAATAAGGCAGGGGTGTCCCTTTTCACCACTCTTACTCAACATAGTTCTGGAAGTCCTAGCTACAGCAATCAGACAAGAAGAAGAAATAAAAGACATCCAAATTGAAAAAGAAGTAAAACTATCATTATTTGCAGATGATATGATATTGTATATAGAAAACCCTAAAGTCTCAGTCAAAAAACTACTGGGCCTGATAAATGAATTCAGCAAGGTGGCAGGATATAAAATTAATACTTAGAAATCAGAGGCATTTTTATACACCAACAATGAACTGTCAGAAAGAGAAATTAAGGAAACAATCCCCTACATTATTGCAACCAAAAAAAAAAAAAAAAGTACTTATGAGTAAATTTAAACAAGGAGATGAAAGACATGTACTGGGAAAATTATAAAATATTGATAAAAGAAATTAAGAAAGATACAAACAAGTGGAAGCATATACCATGCTCACGGTTAGGAAGAATAAACATCATTAAAATGTCTATATTACCCAAAGCAATTCATAAATTTGATGTAATACCAATTAAAATACCAATGACATACTTCAAAGATATAGAAGACATATTCCAAAACTTTATCTGGAACCAAATAAGAGCACGAATAGCCTCAGCAATCTTGAAAAGGAAGAATAAAGTGGGAGGTGTCACACTTCCTGGTAGCAAGTTACAAGGCCATTGTGCTCAAAACAGCCTGGTACTGGCATAAGAACAGGCATATAGATTAATGGAACAGAACAAAGAACATGGAAATAAGCCCACACCTTTATGGTCAACTGATATTTGACAAAGTAGGTAAGAGCATACGAAGGAGTAAAGACAGCCTCTTTAACAAATGGTGTTGAGAAAATTGGACAGCTACCTGCAAACAAATGAAACTAGACCACCAACTTATGCCACTCACAAAAATCAACTCAATATGGATAAAAGACTTAAATGTAAGCCATGAAACCATAAGAATCTTAGAAGAAAACATAGGTAGTAAGCTCTCCAACATTTATCGCAGCAATATTTGCTGATTTATCTCCACGGGCAAGGGAAATAAAAGACAGGATAAACAAATGGGACCATATCAAACTAAAAAGGTTTTGCACAGCTATAGACAATAAGAACAGAATAAAAAGACAAACTACACAATAGAAGAACATATTCAACAATATATCTGATAAGGGGTTAATAACCAAAATTTATAAAGAACTTGTAAAACTCAACACCAGGAAGATAAGCAATCCAAAAAAAAAAAATGGTCAAAAGAAATGAATAGACACTTCTCCAATGAGGACATACAGATGGCCAATAGGCATATGAAAAAATGCTCAATATCACTAATCATTAGAGAAATGCAAATTATAACCACAGTGAGATATCATCTCAGTCAGAATGGCGCTCATCAACAAAACAACACAGAATAAATGCTTGTGAGAATGTAGAAAAAAGGGAACCTTCCTGCACTGCTTGTGGGAATGCAGACTGGTGCAGCCACTTTGGAAAACAGTATGGAGATTTCTCAAAATATTAAAAATCAAAGCACCTTTTGATATAGCTATCCCACTTTTAGAAATATACCCCAAGAACACCATAGCACTGTTTCAAAAGGAGAAATGCACCCCCATGTTTATGGCAGCATTGTTCACAATAGGAAAGATCTGGATACAGCCCAAGTGTCCATCAATAGACGAGTGAATTAAAAAGCAGTAGTACAAGCCCTGGCTGGTTGGCTCAGTGGTAGAGTGTCGGCCTAGCGTGCTGAGGACCCGGGTTCGATTCCCGGCCAGGGCACACAGGAGAAGCGCCCATTTGCTTCTCCACCCCTCTGCCGCGCCTTCCTCTCTGTCTCTCTCTTCCCCTCCCGCAGCCAAGGCTCCATTGGAGCAAAGATGGCCCGGGCGCTGGGGATGGCTCTGTGGCCTCTGCCCCAGGCGCTAGAGTGGCTCTGGTCGCAACATGGCGACGCCCAGGATGGGCAGAGCATCGCCCCCTGGTGGGCAGAGCATCGCCCCATGGTGGGCGTGCCGGGTGGATCCCGGTCGGGCGCATGCGGGAGTCTGTCTGACTGTCTCTCCCTGTTTCCAGCTTCAGAAAAATGAAAAAAAAAAAAAAAAAAAAGATTTCCTTCCTTTTCCTGACCCCATAATATTCCATTGTATATATGTACTACTGCCTTTTTTTTTTTTTTTTTCATTTTTCTGAAGCTGGAAACAGGGAGAGACAGTCAGACAGACTCCTGCATGCACCCGACCGGGATCCACCCGGCACGCCCACCAGGGGCGATGCTCTGCCCACCAGGGGGCGATGCTCTGCCCATCCTGGGCGTCGCCATGTTGCGACCAGAGCCACTCTAGCGCCTGAGGCAGAGGCCACAGAGCCATCCCCAGCGCCCGGGCCATCTTTGCTCCAATGGAGCCTTGGCTGCGGGAGGGGACGAGAGAGACAGAGAGGAAGGCGCGGCGGAGGGGTGGAGAAGCAAATGGGCGCTTCTCCTGTGTGCCCTGGCCGGGAATCGAACCCGGGTCCTCCGCACGCTAGGCCGACGCTCTACCGCTGAGCCAACCGGCCAGGGCAAAGGAAGGAAATCTTATCTTTTGCGACCACAAGAATGGATCTGGAAACTATTATGTTAAGTAAAATAAGCCGAGCAGAAAAAGAAAAATATCATATGACTTCACTCATTTGAGGAATCCAATGAACAATGTGAACTGAGGAATGGATTTAAGACAGGGGCGAGAGAGATCAAAGGGACCAGAGGAAAAGAGAACAGAGGGAAAGGGAATGATAGGATGGGATAAAGCTGAAGGGAAAGGGCGAGGATGCTATTGGGAGGGGGATAAGGGAGATGTTGAAGGGAATACAGGGTAGTGGGGATGCATTCAGGGCAAAAATAGAATCTATGTAAACACAATAAATTAAAATCAATAAAAAAATAAAATACATGCAACTAAGGGCTTAAAAAAGAAGCATTGTTATGGAAAAGTCACATAGATCCTGAAATGGGATGATGTTGAAAGACAAGTTACAAATATACTTTTTTTTTTTTTTTTTTTTTTTTTTTTTTTCATTTTTCTGAAGCTGGAAACAGGGAGAGACAGTCAGACAGACTCCCGCATGCGCCCTACCGGGATCCACCCGACACGCCCACCAGGGGCGGTGCTCTGCCCCCCAGGGGACGATGCTCTGCCCATCCTGGGCGTCGCCATATTGCGACCAGAGCCACTCTAGCGCCTGAGGCAGAGGCCACAGAGCCATGCCCAGCGCCCGGGCCATCTTTGCTCCAATGGAGCCTTGGCTGCGGGAGGGGAAGAGAGAGACAGAGAGGAAAGCGCGGCGGAGGGGTGGAGAAGCAAATGGGCGCTTCTTCTATGTGCCCTGGCCGGGAATCGAACCCGGGTCCTCCGCACGCTAGGCCGACGCTCTACTGCTGAGCCAACTGGCCAGGGCTACAAATATACTTTTTAGAGAATATTAGAAAGAGAGTCAAAATCTAGATACATAGATTTGATGCCTAAATCTATAAACATTCCCCCTGAGTGATAGAAATATTTGTTTCAGCAGTGAAATTGTGCTATTAAACAATTGATACTAACTCTCCAACTTGAATGCTAGTGTAGGACAGGTTACCCACATTATGGGTTAAAATACTCAAGGCTGCTTATCATCATTTAATGCATTAAAGTGCATTTTGGATTTCAAATATGGAGCAGAATTTCATTGTAATATAAAGACCACCTGAACTTATTGTTGTTAGTTCTATAAATATAAAGTTTACCTTCTTCATGGCACTCCCTTCATGGTTACGGTATATTTAGGTTATCAAAACTTTCTTCTGTTTTCTGCAATGAATCCTGAGTATTCTTTTTGTTAATTGATCTGTTTCTTTGATGTGGAACCTTGTCAGTTCTGCCCTCTTCCTAGGATTTGCTGTTGTAGCTTGCATAAAAGAGCACTACTCCTTACCCAAGAATCCACGTTCCAGGCTGTGTGCCGAATTCTTTTGAAAGAAAATGAAATTGAGGCCAATAAAATGTAACAAGAACAAAGAAAAAAAATAAACTACTTATACTTAACTATTTTTCTTCAATAGTCATATTATAATTTGTGAACTTGTTCAGAATATGTGATTATTGTTTTCAAATATTGGCAAAACATTTTTTTCCATAAAAATATTAGTAGTTTAGATTGGTAATATTTTAAGTTATTATATATTTTGAGTGTAATCACTAAAAGAAATCAAATTGATTTTTATATGTAAAATCCTATTAGATGACTATATATTTTGTTTTTTAAATAATAACTTCAGAGATTTGTTATATTTGTTATTTTTTTCTACTGTCTTAGTTTATCATCAAGCTCATCCTAAGTGTGTAAGTAATCTAGAAGCAATTTTCCTTCAGTTTTATAAAGTTTGAGGAGCCTTAGCTACAGTATCTATTTTATTTGGAGGGCTTTATTTGTATAATTGTATTAAGCTTGATTGTTTTCTGAAAGCAAGTATGACAACATTTATTGTTCCTAGTTGGATAATATTATAAATCATAATCTCTATATAAAGACTTTTCCTCTCATAGTTTTAAATAAAAAAATCTGCTTCTCTGTTTACTTAACATTTGGTGGTGATGAAATAAATAAAACATTAGCCAAAAAGTGATGATAACATTCTCTGCTTTTTTTTTTTTTCCTACAGGTTATATGTCACATGAATGTGGGTATGGTGTGTTACAGCAACATGGCATCTTGATTAGGTAAGTCTTTCAAGACTACTTTAAAGAGCATTCACACTACCAAATGCCCAGATTGTGATATAATATTTTTTATAATTTTAGCCTAAAACTTATGAAAATGGGAAATTTTGTGTTCTTGGTGGCCTTCAGTAGAAAAATTGAATTCTAATTACTTTAGAAATACTGTTTGTTGTTGTTTTAATGCAACTTATATTAAATGTAAAATCAGAGAAATATCTAAAAGTCTGTTGAGGTGAGGACAAAGCAATTTCAGAACAGAGATTATGAGACTGAGCCTTATCTACTACACTGACAAGGCACCTATGTATTGAAAACCACAAAGCATTATTAAAGAAATTGAAAAAGACACAATGAAATATAAAGATATCCTGTGTCCCTGGACTGGTTGAATCAACATAGCAAAAATATCCATATTACCCAAAGCAATATACAGATTTAATGCAACCCCCATCAAAATCTCAGACATTTTTTAAAGAAATAGAACAAAAAAATCATTAGATTTTTATGGAAACACAAAGGATTTTGGATTGTTAAAGTTGTTCTGACAAAAATGAACGAAGCCAGAGGTATCACACTCACTGACTTCACATTATACGACAAAGGAATGATCATCAAAACGGCATAGTATTGGCAGAAAAAACAGCCACATAGACCAATGTAAAAGAGCTGAGAGCCCAGAAATAAAGCCACATGTGTATGGGCAAGTAATTTTCAACAAAGAATTCAAAATCATACAGTGGAGAAAAGAAAGCCTGTTTCATAAATGGTGCTGGGAAATTGGAGAGCCACATGCTGCTGTTTGTCCTCATATACAAAAATAACTGAAAATGGATGAAAGTTCTAAATATAAGACTGGAAACAATACATGTGTAGAACAAAACTTAGGTACTAAGCTTATTGATTTGGTCTTAGAGAAGATTTTATAAATTTGACCCTAAGGACAAGGGAAATAAAGGCAAAAATGAATGAATAACACAATATCAAACTAAAAAGCTTCTGCACAGCAAAAGAAACCACCAACAAAACAAAAAGGCAAAAACAAAATGGGAGAAGATATTTGTAAACAACTGTTAAAAGGAGTTAATATCCAAAATATATAAAAAAACTCACAACTCAACTCAACACCAAACAAACAAAGCAATTAAAAAAATGGGCACAAGACCTGAACAGACACTTCTCCCAAGAGGACATACAAATGACCAACAGATATCTGAAAAGATCTTAAATTTCACTATATATTAGGGAAATGCAAATCAAAACTGCAATAGATACCACATCACACCTGCCAGATTAGCTTTTATCAACAAGACAAGTAACAACAAGTGTTGGAAAGGCTGTGGATGTAAAGGAACCTTCATTCATTGCTAGTGGGAATGTAACCTGGTACAGCCATTATGGAAGACAATATGGATGTGCCTCAAAAAATAAGAATAAAGTACCATATAACCCAGCAACCCCTATTCTGGCATCTACCTGCAAAAAAAAAATTTTTTTTAATTTTATTTAGACAATTAATTTTAATGGGATGACTTGATCAGTTACAGTAAGTAGATTCAGAGAAAACATCTCCAGATCATTTTGACATTTGATTATGTTTTATACCCATTACCCAAAGTCAAATTGTCTTCTGTCACACTCTATTTGGTTTTCTGTGTGCCCCTCCCCTCCCCTTACCTCCTCCCTCTCTTTCCTTCCCTTCCCCCTGGTAACCACCACACTCTTGTCCATGTCCATGAGTCTCAATGTTGTCTCCCACCTATGTATGGAATCATACAGTTCTTAGATTTTTTCTGATTTACTTATTTCACTCGGTATAATGTTATCAAGGTCCATCCATGTTGTTGGAAATGATTCGATGTCATCATTTCTTATGGCATAGTAGTATTCCATACCATTTTTTCTTTATCCAATTACCTGTTGAAGAGCTTTTTGGTTGTTTCCATGTCTTGGCCACTGTGAACAATGCTGCAATGAACATGGAGCTGCATGTGTCTTTACAAACCAATGTTTTTGAGTTTGGAGGTATATACCCAGTAGAGGGATTGCTGGGTCATATGGTAGTTCTATTCTTAATTTTTTGTGGAACCAAAAAGTGTAGTGACACTTTCTTCCACAATGGTTGTACTGCTTTATACTCCCAATAGTGAGTGAGGGTTTCATTACACAATAGTGAATGAGGGTTTCTTTTTCTCCACAGCCTCTCCAACACTTGTTATAACCTGTCTTGTTGATAATAGATAATCTAACATGTGTGAGGTGGTAGCTCATTGTAGTTTTGATTTGCATTTCTCTAATAGCTAGTGAAGATGAGCATCTTTTCATATATCTGTTGGCCATTTGTATTTCTTCCTAGGAGAAATGTCTGTTCATGTCCTCTTCCCATTTTTTTTTATTGGATTGTTTGCTTGTTTGTTGTTTTATAAGTTCTTTGTATATTTTGGATATTAGACCATTATCTGAGCTGTTGTTTGAAAATATCATCTCCCATTTAGTTGACTGTTTTGTTGTCAGTTTCTCTTGCTGTGCAAAAGCTTCTTAGTCTGATATAGTCCCATTCATTTATCTTTGCCTTCACTTCCCTTGCCTTTGGAGTCAAATTCATAAAATGCTCTTATGGCCAAGTTCCATGAGTTTAATACCTATGTTTTCTTCTATGTAATTGATTGTTCAGCTTAAGTCTTTGATCCATTTTGAATTAATTTTGGTACAATGGGAGAAACTGCAGTCAAGTTTCATTCTTTTGCATGTGGCTCTCCAGTTTTCCCAGCACCATTTATTGAAGAGGCATTCTTTTCTCCATTGTGTGTTTTGGCTCCTTTATCAAAGATTATTTGACCATATATATGTAGTTTTATTTCTGGACTCTCTATTCTGCTCCATTGGTCTGAGTGTTTATTTTTCTGCCAATATTGTGCTGTTTTGATTATCATGGCTCTATAATATAGTTTGAAGTCAGGTATTATAATGCCACCAGCTTCATTTTTTTTCCTTAGCTATTCAGGGTTTTTTTTTATAGTTCCATATAAGCCTGATATTTTTTTGTTCCATTTCTTTAAAAAATGACATTGAAATTTTGATGGAAATTGCATTTAATTTGTATATCACTTTAGGTAATATGGTCATTTTGAAAATAGTTATTCTTTCTATTTAAGAACAGGGAATATTTTTCTATTTCATTGTATCTTTTTTGATTTTCCTTTGTAGTTTTCATTATATAAATCCTTTACATTCTTTGTTATTTTATTCCTAGGTTTTTTTGTTGTTGCAACCCTAACAGGGATTATTTTTTTTAGTTCATTTTCTGATATTTCATTATTGGCATATAGGAAGGCAATAGACTTCTGTATATTAATTTTGTATCCTGTGACCTTACTGTATTGGTTTATTGTTTCTAATAGTCTTATTGTGGAGTCCTTGGGGTTTTCAATGTACAGGATCATATCATCTGCAAAAAGTGAAACCTTTACTTCTTCTTTCCCAATATGAATGCCTTTTTTTTCTTTCTCTTGTCTGATTGCTCTGCTAGAACTTCCAGAACTATGTTGAATAAGAGTAGGGAGAGTGGGCAACCTTGTGTTGTTCCTGATTTTAGGGGAAAAGTCCTGAGTTTTATGCCATTCAATATGATGATAGCTGATGGTTTTTCATAAATGGTCTTTATTATGTTGAGGTTTTTTTTAAAACACTCCCATTTTGTGGAGCATTTTAAACATAAAATGATGTATTTTATCAAATGTCATTTCTGCATTTGTTGATGGGATCATATGGTTTTTATTCTTTGTTTTGTTGATATGGTGTATTACGTTAACTGTTTTACGTATGTTGAACCATCCTTATGATTCTAGGATAAATCCCACTTGATCATGATGAATTATTTTTTTAATGTGCTATTGTATTCAATGTGCTAGTATTTTTTTTTAGTATTTTAACATCTGTATTCATTAGAGATATTGATCTGTAGTTTTCTTTTTTTGTATTGTCTTTGCCAGGTTTTGGTATGAGGGTTACGTTGGCCTCATAATATATATGTGTTTGGAAGTATTACTTCTTCAATTTTTTGAAAGACTTTGAGTAGAATAGGAACCAATTCTTTTTGAATGTTTAATATAACTCACTAAAACAGCCATCTGGCCCTGGACTTTTATTTTTTGGGAGATTTTTGATAGTTGTTTCTATTTCCTCCCTGCTTATGGGTATGTTTAGGATATCTGCTTTTTCATGACTCAGTCTAGGAAGATTGTATTGTTCTAGGAATTTATCCGTTTCTTCTATATTGTTAAATTTGGTGGCATATAGTTTTTTATAGTATTCTATGATAATTCTTTGATTATCTATGATATCTGTGGTGATTTCTCCTCTTTCATTGTGAATTTTGTTTATATGAGTCCTTTCTCTTTTTCCTTAGTGAGTCTTGCCAAGTGTTTTCCAATTTTGCTGATTTTTTCAAAGAACCAGCTCCTTGTTTTTATTGATTTTTTATAGTTTTTTTCTCTATTTTATTTATTTCTGCTCTGATTTTATTATTTCCTTTCTTTTGCTGGTTTTGGGTTGCCTTTGTTTTTCTTTTTCTAGTTCCTTAAGATGTGATGTTAAGTTGTTTACTTGGGCTCTCTCTTGTTTGTTCATTTTAGGACTGTAGTGATATGAACTTCCCTCTTATTACTGCTTTTTCTGCATCCCAGAGATTCTGATATGTCGTATTGTCATTTTTGTTTGTATGTATCTTTTGATCTCTGCTTTTATTTCTTCTTTGACCCACTCATTTTTTAGAAATATCTTGTTTAATTTCCATATATTTTGGAGTTTGTTTTCTTCTTTTTTGCAGTTGAATTCTATTTTTAAAGCTTTGGTATAATGGTCATAGAATATGCTTAGTCTAATTTCAGTCCTTCTGAATTTGTTGTTAGTTTTTTATCCCAACATATGGTCAATTCTTGAGAATATTCCATGTACACTGGAGAAAAATGTATACTACGGCGCTTTGGGATGAAATGTCCTGTAGATGTCTATTATATCCAATTGTTCTAGTGTTTCGTTTAAGGCCCATATTTCTTTATTGATTTTTTTTTTTTTGATGAATGATCTAGAGCCATCAGTCATGTACTGAGGTCTCCAAGTATGATTGTATTTGGGTTGGTTTTTATTTTTAAATCAGTTAGTAGATGTCTTATATACTTTGGTGCTCCTTGGTTTGGTGCATATATATATTAAGAAATGCTATGTCTTCTTGATTAAATGTCCTCTTTATCATTATGAAATGACCATCTTTGTCTCTGTTTATCTTTGCTGTCTTGCAGTCAGCATTGTTAGATATGAGTATGGCGACACCTGCTTTTCTTTGGATGTTATTTATTTGGAGAATTGTTTCTCAATCTTTCAGTTTGAATTTGTTTTTATCCTTGTAGCTTAGATGTGTTTCTTGAAGGCAGCATACAGTAATTTTTCTTTTTTGATCCATTCTGTTACTCTGTGTCTTTTTATTGGTGATTTCAATCCATTTACATTTAGTGTAATTATTGACACTGGAGAGTTTTCTATTTCCATTTTATATATTACTTTCTGATAGCCTTGTATCTTGTTTGACTCTTCTCTTTTGTTTTTCTGTAATTTCTTTTTGTTTGGTTGTATTCCATACTTCTTTCCTCTGTTTCTTTTTTTTTTTAAGCCATGTGTTTCTGTAGTGGTTTTTCCAGGGGTGTTTACCATTGAGTAATAGAGAGGATATATATCATATTCATTGCAGTACATTATCTCATGCATGCTTCTGCACTCCACCCTCCTTTGCTACTGTTAATCTTTGTCCTCTCCCCTTTTTTGTTTTTGTTGTCACAGATTAATCTTGTTTTTATTGTGATCTCGATGGAGATTTTACTTGTCAGTTTGTTTTGTTTTGTTTTGTATCAGGTCGAATAACCCTCTTTAGTATTTCTTGAAGTGGGGGTTTTCTCATGATAAATTTCCTCATCTTTTCTATATCTGTTTTTATTTCCCCTTTGTATTTAAAGTATAATTTTGATGAATATAATATTCTTGGCTGGAAATTTCTCTCTTTCAGTACTTTAAATACTGGGGTCCACTTTCTTCTTGCCTGTAGAGTTTCTGCTGAGAAATCTGATGATAACCTAATGGTCCTTCCTTTATTATGTTGTATTCTTCTTTTCCTTTGTTGCCTTGAGGATTTTTTCTTTGTCATTGGTTTGTGATAATTTCATTATGATGTTTCTTGGAGTAGGTCTGTTTGGGTTAAGGTAACTCGGTGTTCTGTTGCCTCTTGGATTCAAGACTCTTTAATTCTTTCCACAGGCTTGGGAAGTTCTCATCTATTATTTATTTGAGTATGTTACCCATTCTATTTTCTCTCTCTTCTCCTTCTGATATACCCATTATTCTTATGTTGCTCTTTCTGATGAAGTCAGACAATTCATGTAGGGCTTTCTCTTTTTTTAAAATCTGTGAGTCTCTCTCCTTTTCTCTCTGTAGTGTCTCTAGTTGCCTCCTCTATGTACTCCTCTAATTCTCTCCTCTATATGGCCTATTCTATTAGCTAAGCTTGTTACCTCATTTTTCAGTTCATGTATTGAGTTTTTCATCTTTGTTTTATTCTTTCTCATAGTTTTAGTTTCCTTGGTGATGTATACTTTTTGTTCATTGAACTGTTTTTTGAGGTCTCTAAATTGCCTTTCCATGCTTTCTTGTATTTCCCTCAGTATTTTTAGGACTTCAATTTTTAATTCTCTGTCATTTAACTCCAAGGTTTTCAAGCAATTAAAATTTTTTCTAGAGATTTTTCATCATCTTTCTGAGCCACATATCTGTGTTTTGTATCCATGATATTTGATTTATTTTTTCTTAATGTCATTAAGAGTGGTATTGTTGATAACACTAATAAGAGATGATTTAAAAAATAAAGTAAAAATTGAAAAAAAAATGGAAATTTTATTATGATATATGATGCAAAAACTACATAGATTAAGGAGCCAGAGCTGGGGAAAATGACAAAGAGATAAAAAACTCACAAAATTCCACAAAGAAATATATGAATCCAGAATAAAATAATTTGTTTATAAATGATGATCAAATGAGAGAAAAAGTAGAAGAGGAAAGAAAAAGAGAAAAGAAGAAAAAAATAGGTTAAAGTTTTTGAAATGTAACCCTCATAAAATAAAAACAAGAATGAAAAATGTAACACCTATGGACAATGAAGTTCAAAATGAAAAGGAAAGAATAAGATGGAAAGAAGATAAAATGACCAAAGTGGAAAAAAAAAGATAAAAAAATGAAAAAAAAGTTATAAAAAATGTAAATTTTTTTTTGGTTTTGAGAGGTAGCGCCTTCTTTTTTCTTTTTTTCTTTTCAGCAGTTGGTGTTGTACTACAGGTTTTGCCCCTGGTGCTCTTGAATAGAGATTTGCTGATGTGTTGCTATGGAAATGACTTAAACTGGGCCTCAGTCCTGGTGGTGGGTGGCACTTGTTAGGGTTTGCAGGCTCGAACAATGAGAGAGTCAGCCAGTTTTCCAGGTGCCTCTCCTCACAACTCTCCCTCCTGAGCCAGCAGCATGGGTTCTCAGCTGTGAAGTTGCTCCAGCCACTGCTTGCAGAGCAAAAGGCTCTAAGAACTGCCAAGTCCTTCCTCCAGCACCGCTCAAAGCACAGTTCTGGGTAAGATTGTGCTAACCAGATCCACCAGTGAAAGCAGGCAGGGCATGGAGCCTATTGCTGATCAGGCATCTTCCTAAGGGTCCCCAGGCATGTCTAGTTCACCCCAGTGCTTTGCCAGTCTAATCTCCCGAGGCTTTTCTCCCTTGTGCCCTGTTTGGAAACCTGCAGCCCCATCTCCATGACTTCAGCATTGTACTTGGAGTTCTGTTCCGCAGGAATGTGCTTTGTGACCTGTATTGGCTCGTGGAGGTGCCCCATCCAGACAGGTCCAGGCCTAGGGATCCTGGCTCTTGTGCACTTCCTGTGCTGTTGGTCGGGGACCCGGGACCACACAGAAACTCTGGCTACAGCCCATGCAGAAGTCTGCTGCTGACAGTCTCCGGCCTAGCCCTTCTTCCCACTAACAAATGAGTGCACCCATGCCAGAGGCGCCAGGTAGAGCCACAAAGTCTGTGCCAGGTTGCAGACTGGGAGCACACAAAGCCCAAAGCTACTCTGGCACTGGCCTCTGCAGATGAACAATCTGCTTGGGCCACCTCTGTCAGAGTCTGCTGCCTGAGCTAACCCCGTTTTTGCAATCTCAGGCTGAGCCGGTGTGCTCTCTCCATTCCTTGATCATCAAATCTAACCTAGCCCAGCTTCTTCCCTCTGTCCCAAATCCTCCATTTCTCTCATTTCCAGGTGAAAGAGGCCCTTCCTCAGATCAGTGAGGAAAGTGGAATACTCCATCCTCCATCTTATTTCATTCAGAGTGGATTATATATTCAGCCACCTTTTTGCCCAATCATACCTTTTTCTGCTGTGTGTATGTTTCAGATGTTTTTTCCCCCCTTTGTTTCTTGGCCCTTGTGCACACCCTGCACTGGAAATCATGGAGCTGGTAATGCCTAAAGATGCTGGTGCTCCTACAGGTGCCCAGTGCTGTGGATCATGGAGCCAGGAATGCCCCAAAATGCTGGTGCTTACGCAGGTGCCCAGCATTGTTAATCTTTGACAGAGCAACTCATCCCACGTGGGTGCACCTGCTTGCTTCCTGTGCTGGTGATGCTAGTGAAGCCTAGCACCCCTGCATGTGCCCCATGCAGGAGATTGCGGAGCTGGAGCTGGGAGTATCCAAAAATGCTAGTGCTCACTCAGGGGACCAGCGTTGTTAATCTCAGGCAAAGCACCTAAGTTCATGCGCACACCCGCTCGCTCCTTGTGCTGGTGATGCTAGGTGGAGCCACTAGCACTGCTGGGAATACACAAAGATGCTGACGCTGGCCCAAGTGGGTACCCTGTGCTGGTATTTTTAGGTGGGTCCACCACCTGTGTGCACGCCCAATGTCCGCAATCTTAGCCAGAGCCTGTGTGTTCTTTACTTTAGGCGCCCACCCTATCTCCACTCCATCTCCACTAGCTCAGTATGTCCTTTTCCCATGGCTCCAAACAAAAGTGCCCTACCTCAGATCAGCATGGAAAGTAAAATGCTTCTTCCTCCGTCTTATATATTCAGCCACTTTTTCACCCAATCATACTTTTGTCTGGTGTGTGTAAATTTTGGGTGCTCCTAAGGTCTTTTGTGGGTTTTTTTCTTCTCTGTGTTTAGTTGTTAAATTTGTTGAAATTTCAAGGGGAGAGATTGGGAATCTCTCAGGATGCCATTTCTTTGGTTGCTCTGAATATCTGTGTCTGAGTCTTCTTGGGCTGGGTTCGCATATGGGTTGGCATCACCAGTTGTTTGTAACCCACTGTGGGCTACCTCTGGAGCTACTACTCTGCTCACTGTTTGTGTCTGCATTATCTGTGCCTGGGCAGTGGGGGGGGGGCAACCTATATATAAGGATCAGGTTCCTCCTGTTTAGAAGTGACAGCAGCTCTATAAAAGCCCCAACCTCCATACGATTTTTGTCCACTTTTCAGCCACTCCACCTTCTCTTGCAGCTTTATGGTCTTCCCACAGAGTCTTCTGTAGAAAGACTGTAGTATGAACTCAGACTGGCTGCACGCATCCAACCTCTCTACGGGTTACAATCTTGGTGAATTAAGGCAGCTGAGGTTGGGAATTCAATGTCAGTGGGACCCTGTATTTCTGGAGTCTCTTGGTCAAAAGCTCAGTATGAGAAAAATGGCTACTGTTCCAGAGCCTAATCCCTCAAACCTACTGGTTACCCCAATTCTATTCCCCCCAGTGAGATGAGCAACAGTTTCAGATTGGATGCAGCTGACAGTCCTCTCTGCAGAGGGTCTCTCTGGGGAGCCCCTGATCTCAGGCGGGTAGACTGGGAGAGTCCTCCCCTGGGGCTGACTGTGCCCCCCAAGAAAGTGGATAAGTCCCTCAAATGAACCCAACTTTAGGCTTCTGGAGACCCACACTCTGAATGTTCATATTCCAAGCTTCTCTCCGTCTTCCCTGTGGAACCTAGCCCAGTGGGGCAGGATATCTGGAACCTGGACCAGTAAGCTGTGAAGCTCCACCTAGTCCAGTGGGTGCATGAATTTCTGTGCAGATGTTTGACCACTGAAAGCGAAATACACCTCAGCTTTTCCTGGTGTCCGATGAACTCTCCCTTAGGACATGCCATTAGCAAGGTTAGTTGTGTTCTGCTCCAATGCTTTCCACAGCTGGACATTGGATGTGACATCCCTGGGCATCCCTGGCAGGAACCCAGCACATATCAGTGGGTGACAGTGCCTGTGACTGGCATACAGCAATCTTCTTGGAGCTACAAGAAAACCAGAGTTTTTGGCTGCTTCTACTGGGCCCTGGTGCACATGGAAATACCAAGTTGCACACTTAGGCTGGCTTTTACCCACTCTGGGCCTGGAGGAAGGTCAGGAAAAGCAAGATTTTCTGTGAAGTGCTCTCTGCTGCCTTTGTCTGCTGGCTGCTTGTTCAGCTTAGCCCATGAAAAAACTTTCAGTGGAGTCTAGAGCCTGGGACAATTCAGATATTGGGAAGGGTGGAGGGTGTGGCTCTGCCGCTCGGCCCCAGGTATCAGTCTTTCCTGAGTTTTATCACAGCCCTCAGTACAGTGTGGCCCCCAGGAGTCTGGTGGATGTAGCCTCTGAGGCCAAGAAGTGTAGTCTGCCCATAGTTCAAACAGTTTCTTCTGTGTCTCCTCTGATGCTGAAGCACCAGTCATAGACTCAGGAGCATGGGGACAAGCGGAAAGCTCCAGCTTCAACACCAGGAAACTGAATCACTTATGTGCCCCTTGCTTTCGAACTTCTCAGAACGTTCCAGTCTCCATAGGGCAGGGGTCCCCAAACTACGGCCCGCGGGCCGCATGCGGCCCCCTGAGGCCATTTATCTGGCCCCCACCACACTTCCGGAAGGGGCACCTCTTTCATTGGTGGTCATTGAGAGGAGCACATTGACCATCTCATTAGCCAAAAGCAGGCCCATAGTTCCCATCGAAATACTGGTCAGTTTGTTGATTTAAATTTACTAGTTCTTTATTTTTTTAAATTTTTTAATTTTTTGTATTTTTCTGAAGCTGGAAACGGAGAGACAGTCAGACAGACTCCTGCATGCACCCAACCGGGATCCACCTGGCACGTTCACCAGGGGGCGGCGCTCTGCCCACCAGGGGGTGATGCTGTGCCCCTCCGGGGCGTCGCTCTGTCGCGACCAGAGCCACTCTAGCGCCTGGGGCAGAGACCAAGGAGCATCCCCAGCGCCCGGGCCATCTTTGCTCCAATGGAGCCTTGGCTGTGGGAGGGGAAGAGAGAGACAGAGAGCAAGGAGAGGGGAAGGGGTGGAGAAGTAGATGGGCACTTCTCCTGTGTGCCCTGGCCGGGAATCGAACCCGGGACTTCTGCACGCCAGGCCGATGCTCTACCACTGAGCCAACCGGTCAGGGGTTGTTCTTTATTTTAAATATTGTATTTGTTCCCATTTTGTTTTTTTACTTTAAGATATGTGCAGTGTGCATAGGGATTTGTTCATATTTTTTTTTATAGTCTGGCCCTCCAACGGTCTGAGGGACAGTGAACTGGCCCCCTGTGTAAAAAGTTTGGGGACCCCTGCCATAGGGTATGGCAGGAGAAACTCCCAAGGGTGGGGCGGTTGCTTTTCCCCAGGCTGATGCTGCTCAGAGAAGACTGCTCCACCCAAGAAAGAGGGAGACTACAATACTGGAGAATGGCTCAGCACAGTGGTTTCAGTGGCCATCCCTCACTGTTCTTCTCCCTGGGCCACCAACTTCACACTCTACTCATCAATCTCTTGTCCTCTTAGCTCTCCCTCCACCAGAGCCCTGGGCAAGTGGCTATGAATGAGAGTTTCTGCACTGGCCCTTTAAAACAAAGCCTGCGTCTCTGAGATCCCCTGTTTCTTTTTCACAGACAGATACCTCGTTTCTTTTTTCTGCCAAATGCTATGTGGGCATCTCTTCTAGGCTCTGGCACTTTATGCTGGGACACCCAGCCTGGTGCTTGGGACTCTTTTCTCTCAGGGCAAACCATCCTGCAGTGAGAGGCCCTCTGGGCCATCAGTTGCCACTCACTTCTGGGAGCGGCGCAGCCCTTTCCATATCTCCACTCTTCCTACCAGTCTTGGTGTGGCTTCTTCTGTGATCCTTGGTTATACACTTCTCTTCATTTAGTCCAAAGTTGGTTATTCAAAATGATTGTTCATATATTTATTTGTAATCCAATTTGGTCCTGGGAGGTGGATGTTGGGACAACTGCTTACTCTGTTGCTATCTTGGAATTACTGATCATGAGTCTCATTCTTTTTACAGAAAATCTATAGTTAATATTTAGAGAATACCTGTATTATGTTGAAACAGTCATTATTTATATATGTGATAAATAATGTCTTAAACAATTTTACATAATCTTATATATGTAATATTTTGCTAATATATATTGACCTTAACTACATAAATTTGAACATTAACTTTCAAAAATTTTTTGATTTGGATATAATTATTAGCATTCTTCTACTGCAGCAGGTGAAGTTACTATAAGAGCAGGCTGGCAAACATCTGAATGAATGACTTTTCTTGTATCATGTCTGTCTTATGACCAGAGGGTAACATATTGATTCTCTGTGGCTAGTAGAGGAAAATATCCTAAAACAAAGGAAACTGTATAATTATCCTGGTGCAGTAAGATGAATGTTGACCTGCCAGGTAGGGTGCTTCTATTTGAATCTTGACCTTTTTCTGACTATCTGTGTGACTATGGGCAAAACAAGTCATTTTTATATAGTCATAGTCTCTTCACTGGTAAAATGAAGTGTTCCTATCAATGACACTGAGCCATAACTTTATATTTGTGATTCTATGGATTTTTAATGAACTAATTAATTTTTTTATCTCTGAAGAATTGCAGAGGGTTTCTACCTGCTCTGCAAAATGATTACAGTGTACACAAGTGGGCACATCAGTTATGAACATGATAAACATTTAAAGTAAGTGGTTTTCCTGTGTCTGGAATATTTTTAAATAAAAGCAGAGACTAATTAACTGACTTTTTAAAAATTTATGACATGGTAGTTGTCTCTGTTTATTGGCATTGATATAAATGGAAACTTTTTCTGCTTTTTATTTCACTTTTCTCTTGCTTCTTTCTATCCTAGAAAAACAGCATTTCTTTCCTGGATGATCACATCTCTTTGTAGTGCAGAGTAATTAAATATTCAAAAGCAAAGTTACTTGCTGCTAAGGCCTCAGAAGAATGTTCAACCATATTTTAGTTGAATTTGAATGTTTATAAAAATTTCCTTTCACACTCCTCATACAACACTAAAATATTAACGCTGACCATGATGTGACTGTATTAGTTTTAGTAGGAGTACTTTCTGATGCTAAGTAATTAGTCTTGCAAAATAATTGATAAAAAGCACTACCATATCTATAAGAATTTGAGAATCTTGTAATGCTACTTCCTGTTTTAAGTGCATGCTCAAGTAGTTATTATTTTTTAGTGAAAAACACAGTTGTCTCAGGATGTTTATAACTTTATCTGAGAATTATGTGTTGCTAAGCATACTAAATATCTTTAATGCTTTATAGTTAAAATCATATCAAGGTGCTTAGATTCTTTCTAGAGTTAGGGTAAAAAAGGCTTTACTTGCCTCAGGAGACAGAGGGAACCAATTAGGAGAATCAGTCAATGAAGCAATTATATAACATTTTGGAAACATTCATTTCCCACCATTTGAATTTTACAGCCGGAAGACTGTTTTTCCCATACTGGCAGATTAAGATAGGTAAGATCTTTGTACCCACTTCCCTCTGTCATTGCTTTTTCCCCATAAAATTATGTCCTTCTACAAAAATATTTTTATAAAGTTAATGATTACATCAAATTTTGCCAATTTAAAAATATGGAATTAGAATGTTTTATTTAAAACAATTAAGATAAAATAATTTTTAAAATACAAGTTTTTAAAAGTATTATCACCCCCAAGTTGTGTCTTATTATCACTCCCATATGTTCAGGATGAGAAGCAAAAGAAATGAATATAATCTGTTATGAAACAAGATAAAAAAAACTCTTCAGTATATATTGGTGAGGGAAAAGGCAGGTGGAAAAAGTAGATGAATACATACATGCCATTTAAAATTAATCCAAAAATTTCATTACAGTCTATAACGTCAATCTCTAGAAATACAATAGTTGCCAAAATTGTTAGTGAGTGCTAGCACTAACCAAATTAAAGGATGCAATTCTCCTTTCTGCTAGTCTTCTTTTTCTGTGTACACTATAATTACTATTAATTAGCAATAAAATTGAAGGCAACAGAAACAGGAAGAAAAATAATCTTGGAAAATCTACTAAATTGATCACCATTTTCTAACAGTTGTTTACTGGATAGTATTTGTTATGTGGTTGTATGGTGACATCTTTCTCTTGGCTTCCTGTAGGTTATGCTCTGTGCTATATTTGTCTTAGGCAAAACATCTAGCATCTGATAGGAATTCTGAATAGCAAATGATGACATGGTAATTGTATAACCTTATAATAATTCTTTTATCTTAATAGCCCTAGCAAATAGCAAAATTTGAAAACTTTATTTATTTATTTACTTACTTATATTGATTTTTAATGGCATTTATTGGGGTGATATTGGTTAATAAAATTATATAGATTTCAGGTGTATAATTATAAAACATCTTCTGTATATTGTATTGCATGTTCATCACCCTAAGTCTCCTTCCATCACCATTTATCAGCCTTTACCCCTTCTACCTTACTGCACACCCTCTTGTAATCACCATACTGTTATCTGTGTATGAATTGTTTTCTTTGCTTAATCCCTTTATCTTTTTCATCTAGACCCCAACCCCTTTTCCCTCTGAAAGCTGTTAGTCTATTTTCTAAAGCTACAAGTCTGTTTCTATTTTGTTAGTTTGTGTTGTTCATTAGAATCTAAGTAAAATCATGTATAAGTAAAATCATGTTACTTGTTTGACTGGTTTATTTCACTTAACATAATACTCTCCAGGTCCACCCATGCTGTCTCAAAAGGTAAGATTTCCTTCTTTTTTACAGCTAAGTAGTCTTTCATTGTGTAAATGTACCACAGCTATTATATCCACTCCTCTACTGATGGGTATTTTGGCTTATTCTAAAACTTGGCTATTATAAATAATACTACAATGAACATAGGGGTGTATATATTCATTTGATTTAGTTTTTCTGTTTTCTTTGGCTATATTCCCAGAAGTGGAATTATTGGGTCAAAGGCAGTTCCATTTTTAATTTTTTGAGGTAACTGTATACTGTTTTCCACAATGCCTGCACCAACCTGCATTTCTACCAACAGTGCATGAGGGTTATCTTTTCTCCACATTCTTGCCAATACTTGCTGTTTGTTGATTTATTTTTCATTTTTATTTTTTTTATTTTTCTGAAGTGAGAAATAGAGTGGCAGAGAGACAGACTCCCGCATGCGCCCAACCAGCATCCACCTGGCATGCCCACTAGGGGGCGATGTTCTGCCCATATGGGGTGTTGCTCCGTTGCAACTGGAACTATTCTAGTGCCTGAGGCGGAGGCCATGGAGCCATCTTCAGCACCCCAGGACAACTTTGTTCCAATGGAGCCTTGGTTGTGGGAGGGGGAGAGATAGAGAGAAAGAGGAGGGGGAAGGGTGGAGAAGCAGATGGGAGTTTCTCTTGTGTGCCCTGACCAAGCACTGAGCCTGGCACTTCCACATGCCAGGCTGATGCTCTATCACTGTGCCAACCGGCCAGGGCCTGTTTGTTGATTTATTGATGCTAGCCATTGACAGGTGTGAGGCAATATCTCATTGTGGTTTTAATCTGCATTTGTCTGATGATTAGTGACATTGCACATCTTTTTACATCTGTATCCCAAATAGCCACAGTAATCTTGAGAAAGAAGAACAAAGTTGAAGTTATCAAACAACTTGATACCAAACTATACTGCAAGGCTATGGTAATCAAAATAACATGGTACTGGCATAAAAACATATAGATCAATGGAATAGAATAGAGAGCCCAGAAATAAACCTATGCCTTTGTAGTCAATTAATATTTGAAAAAGAAAGCAAAAATATACAGTGGGGTAAAGACAGTCTACTCAATAAAGGGTGATGAGAAAAATGGACAGATACATGCAAAAAAACTGGACCACCTTCATACACCATACACAAAATCAACTCAAAATGGATTAAAGACTTAAATATTAGAGTGAAAACCATAAGAATCATGGAGGAAAACATAGGCAGTAAAGTTTTCAACATTTCTTGTAGCAATATTTTTTTCTGATATATCACCTTTGCCAAGGGAAACAAAAGAAAAAATAAACAAGTGCGACTATATCAAACTAAAAAGTTTTTGCACAGCAAAGGAAACAATCCACAAAATGAAAAGACAGCCAACTCAATGGGAGAACAAATTTTCCAATACATCTGATAAAGGATTAATATCCAAAATGTATAAGGAACTTATAAACTCAACACCAAAAAATACAAACAATCCAATTAACAAATGAGCAAAGGACCAGAATAGACACTTCTCCAAAGAGTACATATATATTGCAAATAACACCATTTTTTTTTCTCCTAGAAGAGGAAGATAGATAATAGCAGCTTAAGTGGTTGAGTGACATAACATGGTCACATAAACTCTTCTATATAAATAGCCTTTTAAGGAGTTGTCATTTTATGAAAAGAAAATGAGAGTTCTGATGAGGAAACCTGGATTTGTTTCTCAGCACTGACAATGTGAAAATGTATCTTTGAGGAAGTTACCAAAAACCTCTTTGTGCTTACCTAACAGTAAAATGAGAGGATAGGATTAAAACATCTCAAATAAAAGTGCAGTGATTATCATGGGGAGGAGAAGAGAAGAGAGGGAGGGCAGTGGGGGGAAGGGGAGGGTCTTAAAGAGAAATAAAATATATGGTGACAGAAGATGATTTGACCTTGGGTGATGAGTATACAGCATAATCCACTGTCCAAATGATGTGTTGATGTTTTCTCTAAATCTATGTACTCTAATAATTGACCAGTGTCACCCTGTTAAATTCAATTGTCTAAATAAATAAATAAATAAATAAATAAATCAAAGCTCCTTTTCAATTCAGGTAGTCTGTGAAATAATAAGAGTACCTAACACTTACTTAGCATTTATTATATGTCAGACCCTTGGGATACTATCACTTTAAGAGTTTTACATGGTTTGTATAATTGTCAAACAATCCTGTAAAGCATGTGCTATTATTAGTGGGATTTTATGAGGAAAATGAATGTTAGGGATTTAAATTTTTTAAAATATCACATGTCTGGGACCAGAAGAGTTGCATTTTAAAAGGAATTCTGACTCCAGAGTCTTATCAGCTTAAGGGCCATGTTCTACATTCTCCCCACAATGCTATTCACAAGCCAGTCAAGAGTTATAAAGTCAAAAGTATGTGAAACCTGTGTTCTTTCCAATTTTACTTTTCCTGAGTAGATGGTTTGTTTTCCATCAGTCCAGTTTGTGCTATAATGAAACATACTTCCTCTTTGGTTTGCATTTTCTATCTGGTCTTACTCTTTAGCTATGATCAAGAGAGTGGCATATCTTCCAATGGAATATTTCTACTGAGTTTTTCCAGAGACTGCCCATGCAGTCATTGAACATGGATCTGAGGGAAATTTCATGGAAATTATAAATGAACAGTCAAGGGAGAGTCTTTTGTAGCAATATTATAGGAGTGTCTGTTTAGGTCAAAGTCAAAGTAAGGATGAATAAACTCCCGAAGCAATTTTGAAAAGGTGAAATTCAATGATATTGCAGTTGTTGGACCAGGTGTTAAAATGTTATTGGGTGTTAATTTAATTTTCATCCTGTCAACACTCATCTGAACTGTAACAGCTGCTAAACACGGTTCCACAAGAGCAAACCATCCTCACAGAGGAAGCAGATGCCTAATCAATAGGGCCAATAGAAATGTATGGCTCAGCTAAGCAAACTGCACAAGGGGGAATGAATCCCATAGGGCTCTGTCTTACCTGAATGGAAAATAACTTAAAAGGTAGTGAGACTGTTCAGGCAGTAAGAACAGGAGACTGGAAGTCTTAGGTTGGCTTCCCATCGACTATTTTCCTTTTTAATTCTGCATGACCTTGGATTAGAAAATGCCTTGATTTCTCTATCCTCCTCAGTTTACAGAGATTTAAGATGTTGTTTCAAGTGTAGTGCTATCTTTACTGCAATTATCATCCAACATCCTGTGCACAGTTCAAAATAAAGCTGCTTTTAAAGAAAAACTACCTTCCTTCAAGTTCTAACATTAAAGATATAATAAGGATAATGTAGTAATATGTAATAGCTATTCTTCATTTCATCCTTGGGTGGATAGGAATAGATGACTTATAATCAGGAAAGGCATTTTGGATTTGCATAATTTCTTGACCACTCGATTTACTAACATTGTATGACATGTCACTTTCTGGAGATTTTTCAAACAGAAGGGTAGATTACTATGTCTACACCCAATGTAAGCTTACCTAGAAACTGGGGTAAAAAAAAATGTAAAAACTCTTAAGGTTGATTATATCATTCATTTAATATTTTTATGTAAGTTAGTATGTTTCACTTAGAATATTGCTTTGTTTATGCACTTCAGAATTGGCTATACCTCTTTTTTGGATTATGTGGCGGTATACCAGGGATTGTCTATACTTTCCTGAATAGGAGAATTAAGGTACCCTGGAATTTCAATATTGTTAAGTTTAAGAATTTTTTAAATAAATGAAAACAATTGGATTTAAAGGAGTAAAATGCCATTTTTACATGGATGTTAAAATACTGCATCTTTTAAACAGATTGAATGTTGAGATAGAACTCTTTGGCTTATATAAAAACTTTTGGCCTGACCAGGCAGTGGCGCAGTGGATAGAGAGTTGGACTGGAATGCGGAGGACCCAGGTTGGAGACACCGAGATCACCAGCTTGAGCGCAGGTTTATCTGGTTTGAGCAAAGCTCACCAGCTTGGACCCAAGGTTGCTGGCTTGAGCAAGGAATTACTTGGTCTGCTGTAGCCCCACGGTCAAGGCACATATGAGAAAGCAATCAATGAACAACTAAAGTGCCACAGTGAAAAATTGATGCTTCTCATCTCTCTTCCTGTCTGTCTATCCCTATCTATCCCTCTCTCTGATTCTCTCTCTGTCTGTCAAAAGAAACAAACAACAACAAAAAAAACCTTTTGGTGATTATCAGGAGAAAGGTTCACTATGGTTGCTTGTTTAGTAGTATCTCCTGGAGAAGATATTTCATTTTTCTGGTTTTGTTAAATGTCAAATAAAGCGAAACAACACAAAACAAAGAAATACCTGTCTTCTACATATAATTGCACAGTGCTTGCAGTGTTCTTTACTTTCTGCTCTCAACTCATATAGAAAGTAAAAAGTTTAAGGAAGTATGCAGTGGAGGGTATTTTATCCTATGTTTTAACAGTGGTTCTGTGCTGTTACGGTAAGAAAAAGAATACTAGTTTTGAGAAGATAAACTAATTGTGATATTTGGGTTGATGAACTGACCTTTTACATTTTTTAAAGATGAGTTATTATTGGGTAAAATTTAAAACACCATCTGGGGCATATTGAGAATTTTTTATCATGAAATTCTTATCACAAACACAAATGCAAATAAAGCAGGTAAGAGAAACTGAGTCAAGCTTTTAATAGAACAATAATTTTGAAATGGTTCTTTGGAGCTTTTAGTAGAAAAACAAAAGGTAAAAGCAAGAATTTTATTTCTTAGCATTTACCTGTTAATGGGGACAAGAGTCACTTATGTTAGTATGACAATATAGTAATGTTTCCCATTTTGTGTTAGGTATTTGAAAAGCCTAAAATTTGGAGCAGGAATATATCAGGAATTCCTTCTTCTTTTGCTCTCTCTTCTTCCCATTTCTTCTCTCTTCCTCCCCCTTTCTTGTTTTTCCTACTGGTAGGAAATGAATGTAGATGGAACACTTTGATGAATGGATTTTGTACAATTTCAGTGAAGAAATATGTACTTACAAGCTAAATCAGGTTTCTCAGTGTGTTAATACATTATCAGAGTCATATATAACCTGTATTCTTATGGCTGTAAATGATTTTCATTATATAATTTATATAAAATAGATAATAGATTAATGAATGTTATTATTTCTTTACTTTCACTAATTAGGTTATTACTAAATGA
This sequence comes from Saccopteryx bilineata, assembly GCF_036850765.1. Lineage (NCBI taxonomy): Eukaryota > Metazoa > Chordata > Mammalia > Chiroptera > Emballonuridae > Saccopteryx > Saccopteryx bilineata. Next base: position 98,043,500 of record NC_089493.1, read on the forward strand.
AATCAGCTAAATTCTGAAGCTTTTAATGAAAGGTTGATGTAGCTTTTTTGAGCCCTAGAAATCTTATTGCTTTGTTTCATCACTAATATATATCTGCATTCATCATTAAAATTTGATATTTAGATCAAACTCGTAGGTATTTTTAGTGACATAATCAACCCTATAAATTAAAAAGAATTGTTTTTAACAATTTTTTCTCTTTCAACTAAGTCTTTCTAAAGTGAAACTACTTACAAGCTATTTATACTTTTTCTAATAACTTCAGTACAAAAATGAATAATTTCAGGTGCCACTTCGTTTTGACCATCCTGTCTAGTAACTCATGTGGGTGTGTAAGAGAGTGAAGTAAAAAACAAGAAGCAAAGAAGATATAGGGAGAATGTTCGCAACACATTGTGTGAAAACATCTATGAGACTTAGATATGTTTTAAATTTTAATTGGTTGGTTCACATTATTACTCTGTAATTTAGTAGGGAAGATATTAACATCTATGTCTTCACTTATTTTTATATACATCATTTATATAGGGTTTGGGCTTATTGTGAAATTTTGATATAATAATAAGATTCCCACTGTTGTTTTCATACAAATAAATATTCATTGCCTTTCTTCAGGGAAATGAAGCTATTCTTTAGAATAGCTGATCTTTCTTATAGAATAAGATATGGCTCTACTTTTCTAATACCTATAATAAATTATTTAGTGTGTGTTGTCCTCTTCAATATATCTTTATGCTAATTACAGTACCTGGTACATGATGTATTGAATTACGTTGAGTAGAAATTCTCAAATACTCCTTTATTTTTATTTGAAACAGCTTATCTACATTTGCTAGTTGGAGAAAAACAACACCAAGAGATTAAGATTTGGTTATAATCCCTTGAATCTCTAGAATCCTCATTTACTGAGTTTTTTCTAATACTCTTCTTAAGGTAATACTATAATCCACCTTAAATGTACCCTTTGGCTAGTGAAAGCTGAAGGCTAAGACATACATCTAAGCACAAACCTAGAATTAAGAAATGTTGGATTTTGCACTAATCCTTCTATGAATAAGTTTGAAAAAGTTACCTTATGTAAGTATGAGATCTCTGCAAAAGTAGTCTTTTTGTTTCATACCTCTAAAAGTATGTACTAAATTTGTTTAAAAATATATTTCTAAGAGATGTAATGCAACACGGTTGTTGAGATTTCCATACTTCGGTTTTTCTTCAAAGCACTTGTCATTTACTTTATATATGTATATATCTTTTGTGTACACTGTTCTATCCAAAATTAAAGTGCCACAGTTTTCACTACTGTAATTCTTCTTAGAACCCTTCCTGGTGCAGCACTGGTGCTGGGTTAGTGTCGGACAACTAACTGAGTGAATAATGTATACTTGTGGGTGATCATCAATTGTTCTACAATGTAGCCTCAGTCTTGGTGAATTCTGTGGCCTAACTTAAGTGACCCTAATGCAAGCCTTGAATTATACTTTCTGGTAATTGTGCTGGCAGTATATTCATTCTGGTTTTCACTTTTATTGTTTCTTATGTCTTTTGTCCAAATGAATTAACTGAAATTATATTGTGGCTAGACATTAATATAGAATTCTCTACCATATAATCACTGTTTTTATAGGATTTTAAGGCTGTGCCATTTGTTGTTGCTTATAAGGAATGGTTTCTGTAGGCTAGACCAGTCAAAGATGAATCCTTGCTAAGGCGCTATGCTCAAAATCAGAGATCTTGACCAAAATGGGCTTGCTTGTGTAGGCCATCTACTGGTGAGGTTTACCTCAGAGTTGAAATAATACAGATGTACTGTACTTCAAATAAAATAATAGTAAAATGCATTAACCAGTCTCTGGGGAAGATCAACTATTTTGTGGAACAGAAGCATTCAATATAAATGAAAGAGCTTACTATAAGCTGTTATTACCTACTACTGTAATCTAATTTTGACTTTAAATCTGAAGCCTAAGTGTTCTACTCCCTAGAGATCTTTTAATAGTATCAGATGTCCCTTGGTTTTTCTAAAATTTAAGATTTTCTTTCCATGTACACATGTTCAAGATTTACTTTATTAGGTAGGTAGAATCAATTTCTTTGTTTTAAAAGACAGGTACATACTATCACAAGAATAATGTAAGTTCAGCATGTTACCAAGAAATTATTTAGGAATAGATTTTATTGAACAAAATATATTCATAGCATGTGACTACTCTGTAAATTTTGGTGGATAGTAATAAAATTTGTGTTAGTTTGCAGATGCAAGAAAGAAAAAAATTTTCTGCTACACTATTGTAATAATAAGTTCCTAGAGAGACATCAGGCTAAAAATAATTTATTGAAACTACCCTCGATTCCTAAAGACATTCCTGGGTTACGTTCAGAACATTGCCATTGATTACAAAATGTGATTTGAGATGGCAAAAGAGGCCAATTTTCCTTCAAACAAATTAAGAGATACATATTGACTGCAGGGAACTATGTCATCACTGAGAAATCGAAAGCAATGGGACTTTAGGAAATCAATCAGCAGTCCAGTCAAATTAGATTTTTCCTATGCTTAGTTGCTGGAACCCTATGTGGAATGTACATATTTTCAACAGGTATATATTTTTGCTTTTATAGTAAACCTAGGTCAATAAAATGAATAGAGGGACAAGCTCCAGGCTCTAACTCATTCATATTATTTTTACAATTCTAAAAAACACAGAAATCCCTTGAAACCTTATGTAAATGTACATTCTCCTATGATACATTTTGTCCCTGTGACCCATTTTTCTTAGCAGTCCAGTTTAGGTGCTCTTTGGGAAGGTATGACTATATAATCTTAAGTCAATAACCAGTTTGCCACATTTATTTTAACTTTCTTGGGAACGCGGGCGGGGGGAGGGGAGGAACAGTATCTTTTCAATAAATAAAAATATAATAGCACTACATTGTACTTATTTCTACATGGAGTTGTATGCTGTGAGATCTCAAGTTCATTCTCTTTTTCCCTAAAATAATGATAGGATTTTTAAAAATATATGAAATTCAAATAGCATGATTAGTTAGATCTGAAACGTAATGATTCACTTGAGCATACATATCTGCTTGTAGAGCATATAGTACTAGATGTTACTTGTATGTTCCTTACAATAATAAAACAGAGTTTATAGTTAACAAGTTCACAGTATGTCTCAAATTCCTCATCTTAAACAAAATGGTATACACCTTTTTTTCAGAAATTAAAAAAAATAATTTTAAAGAGTTAAAACATAGGTGAGTTTAACATAGAGAGTTAAATTAGGTGTTTGATAAAATGGGATAGAGGTAAAAAAATGGGATTGAGGTATATAGTAAGTCAGTCTTAAAATACTTTTTTTTAAACTTTTTTTTTAGCATGTATTCAGGTTCACCAGCTTGACTGCAGTGTCATTGGCTTGAGCGTGTGATCATTGAAATGATCCCATTGTCGCTGGCTTGAAGCCCAAGGTCACTGACTTGAGCAAGGGGTTAATAAACAACAAAACTGCCACAATTATGAGTTGATGCTTCTCCTCTCTCTCCCTGCCTCCTCTCTCTCTTTCTCTTTCTCTCTCAGATCAAGCCAGCAACCCCGTGCTCAAGCCAGGTGAGCTGGTGCTCAGGCCTGCAGCCTTGGAGTTTTGAACCTGGGTCTTTAGTGTCCCAGATCAATGCTTTATCCACTGCACCACCACCAATCAGGCCATTTTAAAACACTTGAGTTAAATTCAACTGTTTCATTGAGTGCTATTTACAACACCCTGCGCTGGCTACACTAAAGAATATGAAAATGCATTTGACACAGTTTTTATTCTCAAAGATATTATGCACTAATACTGTGTTCAATCAGCCTCACAAATCAGTGGTGGCACAGACTCGAGTTTATTTTTTAAGAAAATGTCCATTTTCTTTCTATAACTTAGCTCCATAAAAGTAAAAATATTAAAAAATATTTTTAGTTTTTCTTTATTTTAGAAGGTATTATTAGAGATTATAATTACAAAAATAATTCATGTCAAAGAAGATTCGTATAGCATGAATTAGCTGAAAAACATTTATGATTCTATGAGCACGGCAATACAGAGGTAAACCCTAGTAACTGCTGTTGACAAAATGTATTTTTAATATTTTCATTATGTTTTATGAGGAAAACATAATCTTTTGTTTCAAGATTATGGAAAAAACTTATGCTATAACCTTCCTTAGCTCAAAACTTTAGCAATGACAGATATAAAAATAAACACACGCACATTTATAAGTATTGAACAAAAACTACGATTATTCAATTAAATGGAATCCTGAACATAGAAATGCTTGGGAGGGGCCAGCTATGAAAGTTGAGGATTGCTCAAAGACTTCTTTAAACAGATAGTGAATAGCCCTCTCTACTTCCATCTTGGTAGATTTATCTGCTCTCAGGGAAATAGTGAGGGTTTGGACCAGTGGTTTTCTAACTACAAATACTGATAACTATTATGTATAGCCAGAATCTTTTCAAAACAAAAATCATCATTATAATGTACATACCATTTTTGTAATTTACTTAACAATGTATTTATTGTGAAAAAATTTAATGCCTAAAAATTATAGTCATCAATACCATTATAAATAATGTAAATATTTAAATAATCTTATTTTCTCACTATTTTCAACACTGCTGCATTGAACATCCTTACAGAAAAACCTTTAATTTATTTTATCAATATACCCTTTAATAAATTTTAGTATCATCTCATAAGATTGAGATTTTGATTAAATTTTCTTTACACTGAACTAAATTTGGAGAAAAATATTAACTTTTTAAAAAATATTTAAACTTACAAATGTGCAGCGATATCTCTTACTTTATTTGTTATTTTATTCAATACTTTTGAAATTATCTCTATTTTAATCATAGATATTTTAGATCAATTTTATGCATATGAATTTTCATATTTTTCATTGTTATAATTTTTCCATTTTCTAAAGTTTTTGATACTTATTTTAACTTTCTCAGTTCTCTAATTAATTAAAAAATTTAATTTTACTATATTGATTATACTTCTTCATATACTCTCAGCGTGTCTTCTGATTGCTAAGATTTTTTTCCCTCAACAGGCATTCTGGCTCAAGGTGTATACATTTGCAATATCTGATTTTCAACCACACACTTTTCATCCTGTTGACCCAAAGTGAAAATTGATACTCTTAGCTGAAGGACTGTTCCCTTGAGTATATTTAAACCATACCAATCTCTCTGTTTAATCTGGGTTCATCAGGAACCATTAGCCTTGATTGGTTTGTTTTTCTTCCCCTCCATCTCAGGAGTTGATGCTATTGAGTTAACAACAATTCTCCCCAGTGAATAGCTACTGCAGGCCTGTTTCAAGTAATTCCGATATCTTGCTTATAGAAATTGAACTGATGTTTTTTTTCTTTTTAGTTTTATTTGAAGAACTGCTGTAATAAATTCTGTATTTGTTCAAGATTTTGACAATCTGTGAGGACAAAACAGTCATTCAAATCTCTATCATGTTAGCATACTATTTATTATAGTTTCCATTCTTCATTGTAAAATTGTGTAGCCAGTTAAAAAGAATAAACATGATTTATTGAAGACTCATATGTTGATATCTAATAAATCCTCATTAATCATGATTTGACTAACTTAAGATTTATGGTATTTCAGAAAAAAAGTAGTCATATGTTTATTTTTACAAAAAATCAGAAAAATAGATTAGTAAGCATTTTAGTAGTGTAAATAAGACTGTGAATATTATTAAAACAGATTATATTTATTTTAAAATATTCTAGGATAACACATTACTCAGAAAAAAAGGTTCTCTATTGAAACCCTAGCAAATTACAATCTATGAGCCTTATCACATCATTTATAATAGTGCATAGTTAAGTTGTGCTGTTAATATGTGGAATCCATCTCTAAGTACAGTTAGACTCTCATTCAGATTTTGTTACTATAATTCTGAGGTAGAGAAACCATTGTGTTATTATTCAAAACATATAGTTCTACTTTTACTTTTGAATATCTGTGACTTATGATATCAAGTAAATAATTTACCTCCTCAGAGTCTAATTGCTGCATTTAAATGAAAAAACACCATTATGCATATCTTACAGAGTTACTTGTGAGAGTTGAATGGCTTGAGTCTGCAAGCCACCTTGAAAATTATAAATCAAAATTCTACCTACTCATTACTATGTACTAGATTACTTTTATTATAAATTCAAAAAATGAATTTGTCTACAATTTTTGAATTCTGTATGGCAAGGAGCAGAATTGCCTATGCTAGCTTGTCTATAAAATTATAATTGGTATAAAGCAGCTTTGATAATTGCCTTGGCTGCAATATTTTGAATAGTTCTCAGTTTCACTTAAATATTTGAATGAGTGCTTATTTATGAATAAATACAACTGATACCTTGGAAAAATAATAAGATTACTCATTTTCACTCTCAAACCTTTTCTATTCTATAAATTAAACACATCGATTATATTTAACAGTAAATTCTGGTAAGCCCACATTTAGCACAAGTTTTCCCTGTGTCTGGTTTTAAGTTTGTGATGCTATTTTTTGATATACTGTATAAGCAAAAGGAAAATCCTGCATAAAGCTAGCTCAAATTATATTTTTATAAGAGTTCTATAGGCACATAATGTAAAGGTTAATATTCACTAAGCTGTTATTAGTTCAATGATTAAGTTCAGAAATCTAACCTCATTATTGTTGTTGATGACTAATACAGAATAAATGTAAAGCATTAAATATTGTGTTTTTGTATACAGTGGCACTATTTTTTCTCATTCCAGAGAGTTGCACAAGAAACACCTATTGTTTTAGGGAAGGATAGTCTTGAGAATAACAGAACAAAGCCACAGACCTAATTGTCTTGCCTTTTATATTTTAAAGCATACAATGTAAGTATGTATAAGAAAACAAATTTAAGGGAAAAATACATGATTGCACAAAAACCATTCTCTCCTAGAACCCTCCACAGACTAGAGAAGGATCCTTAGAATAGAAAGGAAGGAGTTTAGCAATCTAGATGCTGATATATGTTTCTTACTGCCTTCTCTTTCATTTTAGATGATTCTAAACTAATAGGGACAAAATGGAAACCCCTAATAACCTTAGGATATGCAATTAGGTGAAATATTTGCTGCCAAAGTTTTATGTATCTTTTTGGAAGAAGAGAATAGAAATGAAATGGCTAGCTGGGTTCTCCGTGCACTAAGATGTACAGTAGAGACAGATGGTTTTTCTAAATGATATTGGTATAGCTTTTTAAGCAAAAAAATTCGAGGATACTTGCATATGAGGTATAGATCTTTGATGAGACCACATGAAATTTGGATACTTTAGATCAGGCGTCTCCAAACTACGGCCCGCGGGCCATTATCCGGTCCCTCGCTGCACTGTATGTGGCGGCCCTCCAACTGTCTGAGGGACAGTGAACTGGCCCCCTGTGTAAAAAGTTTGGGGATCTAATGTTTAGTTAATGCCATTGTGAGGATTTAATTCCAGAAACTAGATTGGAGGATAAACATTAGTGAATGTCATAGGCAGATGGTGATATATGACAGAAAGCCACCATCTCCCATGCCACCTTTCACTAAGATGACCTTGGTATTTAGACATAATACCAGTAAGGAAGTGAAAGGTAAGAAGAATTCTTGAGTTTACCTTAAACTGACAAGATGATCTGTTTTTCTTCTGGTTGGAATAAATTTAAGATTTATAATAGGTTGAGTTATAAAAATAAATAAAATAACTATTTTGTGCAGTTGAATTTGAAAATATTGTACCCACTGCACTACTTGTACTATTTTATACATTATTTTTTCTAATATAGAATACCTCATAGTAACTCATATTATGTATGTAATACATAAAACAGAGAAAGATAAGGACACTTGCAAATGGCATCACCTTAACAGGTTTTCTCCTTATTTTCTTTTGACATATACTAGAGTCATGTGCAAGGGGAGCAATGCTCCCAGTTCTCTCTAGTGTCATGTCTGGATGCCAGAAGAACACTTTATTTCTTCTCTTCCTATTCATCCACTTATAAATGATTTGAGGAAAGTTCTCACTCATCTCAGATAAGTAGAGAGAAACTTTGTTTTTAATATCCTTTTTAGGTACTGATATTTTGGTCTTAGATTTTGTTTTTTGGTTATAAAATACCTTTAACCCATGGTGACTCCTAAATTTCTATCAAGGCCCTTAAGGAAAGTAATCTGAAAGATGGGGAAGTGACTGCATTTTCATAGAAGGCCCACTGAAACATCATATATTATTTGGATAGAGATCATGGAAAAATTAACAAGGTTTAATCAATATTTCCCATCCAATGGCACCCCCACATGAACTCTTGGTGACAAAACCTTTAATTATTAGACTTTCTTCTGTGCTACCTTCTGCTTATTGCTTATGTATTTTATTTTATTGCTAAAGTATTCTGCTTCAAATTTAGGCAAGGATTAGATAAAGAAGATAATCCTCAGTGGTTTTATGTTGATAAATAGGCTGTCTAAATAAAATATGTCCATAGAAGGTGTTTTTTTTTAATTAGAGGAGGAGAGGCAAAGACAGACTCCCACATGTGCTCCAACCAAGATCCACTTGGCAAGCCCACTAGGGGGCAATGATCTGCCTGTCTCGGCCCTTGTTCCATTGTAAATGGAGATATTTTTTAGCTCCTGAGGTGAAGGCTATGGAACCATTCTCAGTGCCTGGGGCCAACTAGCTCTAATCGAGCCTTGGTTACAGGAGGGGTAGAGAAGAGAGAGAGACACAGGCAGAGAGAAGTGAGATAGGAGGGGTGGAGAAGCAGATGGATGCTTCTACTGTGTGTGCTGACCAGGAATCGAACTCAGGACTTCCATACACCGGGCCTATGCTCTACCACTGAGCCAACCGGCTAGGGCAGATGATTTTTATTGTTGTTGTTGTTTGTTTATTTGTTTTAATTTATTTATTGATTTATCAAGAGAGGAAGAGAGAGAGAGAGAGGAACATAGATCAGTTCCTGTATTTGTTCTGACTGGGGATCAAACTGGCACTTCCAGACAATGCTCTAACCAACAGAGCTATTCAGCCAGGTCTAGAGGGGTTTGGGATATATCAGAGCTAAGCTTATGGATGGAATCCTCAAAATTAGATTTTATTCATTTTTAGAATGAGAGGAGAGAGAGAGAGAGAAAGAGAGCGGGGGAGGAGCAGGAAGCATCAACTCTCATATGTGCTTGACCAGGCAAGCTCAGGGTTTCAAACCAGTGACCTCAACATTCTAGGTTGATGCTTTATCTACTGTGCCACCACAGGGCAGGCCAAATCCTCAAAATTAAAAAATAAAACTGAAACTTTTAAGTCTTTCATTTTTATTTTTAAGCTGTCTTAAACTACGTCGTAAGAGGCATTCTGGGTCAGCTTTTTACTTCTCTTTAGTGTACTCTATCTTCCCTAATCCAACTCTCACACCTTATTCTTCATTTAAATAAGATACAAATATATCAATGTATTTCATCTTAAAATGGCAGGATGGCATTCATCTATTTCTATAGTGCTTGCTTTATGTAATTCTGAACCTTGGACAGGGATATATTATAAAATCTGGTAACTATTTGACTTAATAATGAAGCAGATTTAACTCTTCAATGAAAATACTGAGGGCTTTGGTCCAATTACTAGAAAGCTCACCAGGCTATGCATATAATTACCATACTTCCCTATGTATAAGACACACCCTTTTTTGAAAAATGTGTGGTTTAAAAACTGGGTACGTCTTATACAATGGTTTTAGTTGGGTTTTTTTTACTTGCATTTGCCACTTTTTTCTGCATGTTTCTGCGCTAATTGTTGAAGACAGTGATTTGTCATCAGACACAGATGAGGACATGCTAATGGATGGGAGTTTTGACAGTGATGAGGAGTTGTATGAAATTTGTGATGAATAAAATTTGAGTTCAATAACTTTACATAATACTTTTTTTTTTTCAAATTTTGGACCCCAAAATTAAGGTGAGTCTTATACATGGGAGCATCTTATACATGGAGAAATATGGTAATACCTATTAAGCACATTCTATGAAAAAGGTATAAGGATATAGGACTAAAAAACATCAACTCTCTCTTTCTCAATATCCTAGTAAATAGACAGAAGGTATACTAAGTTTAAAAATAGCCAAAATTATGGTAAATACTATGAAAAAACAAACAGCCAAACCCAGGCATTTCTTTCTTATCTTTCTTTCACAATGATAACCAGGGAATGTTCTTCTATTAGTATTTAATATAAGCACTAAGTAACAAGAAGGAGCTAACTATGTGAAGATTGTGTGAGACAATTTTGGAGGCAAAGGGAAAGTACATGCACAGAAATTCCAGGGTGTCAATAGCCTTTTGGATGAGGGTGACTGCAGAATGAGGGAAAAGAATTGGAAGGAGTAGTTGTCGGCTGAAGCTCAGGTAACAGGGAAGTTGTATTTTATTACAAAGTGATGGAAATCTAGGGTGGGCTTTAGCACAAGAGCATAAAGTGATGTGTTTGATGATTTAAAAATACTACTTTATATTATAATATCCATGCTATAAAAGTAAATCAAAAATTAGCTTAAAACCCATTTGGAGAGGCATTGGGTGGGAACCAATGAAGTTCATACGAAACAATATTAACCATGAGTTTAATACTTGTTAAAGTTAGTTACATGGAATTCATTATACTATTACCTTTCTATACACTTGAAAATTTTCTTAATGCAAAGGTTTAAACATATATAAAATCATCACTTTTCCCCCTAGTGTAATAAATGATCTAGTACTTATATTTGGGTCTATAAAAATATCCCTTACTAAAAGTACAGTTAGTTAATAGGATAGGCTGCTAATGAATAGTGGTCAGAAACAGACTGAATGATGGTGTCATTTAGAGTCAGGAAAGACAAGTCAGGATTGCAGCTTAGAGAGGTGCAGTGCTCTAGATGGGATTATTTATTCATCAGAATTTCCCCCCTTCTTCTCCCTTGCCATCTTTCCCCAAGGTAGGACATACATCTTACCTCATTGCTTTGGGTTTGCCACATGTGTGGCTTTGGTCAGTAGGATTTGAACAAACTTGAAAGTTTCTGTATTTGAGCAAAAGTTCTAAATCTGCTACTGTGTTTTAATTGGTCCCTATATTTTGCCATTCACTATGAGAATAGCATATCTGAGTGACTCTCTGATCTTTAAACCTGGGGTCTGATATGAGATGACACTGACCTGCTTCCAATCCAGCCTATCAGAGTTCTAGCACTCAAGTAGTGGACACAAATAAATGTAGTTGAAAGACCTTGAGATATTACAGTTATTTGTTATCCTAGCGAAGTTCACTGACATAATTAGGGATGGAGATATAAATTTGGAAGTGATTAGCATATCAATTGTATTGGAAGCCCTGGTATTAGATAAAATAATCTAAGGGAAATGATGACTCCCCTCTCTTTTTTTAATTTTGAGAAATGGGCTCACCAAAACAAGACAAAATTAAGCAAAACGAATAACCAACCCCTCTTTGAAATTTATGGCTAACAGAGCATTTATTTATTTTTTCATAATGTTTAAGTTAGTTTGATTCTAAAAATTGGCACATAATACTTTAATATTTGAAAAGTATTTTTTCTTGTTGCATGTACAAATCAAACAAAACATAAAACACCCTTCTCAGACTATATATCACCATGAGATAGAAATTTCAGATAATTTTTAAAGTTTTAACACTATATTTGAAATTGGAGAAAATTATCACTTGAAATTAGTTGATCTCTATTTACTATGTTATGTCAACAGCTTTAAAACAATAAATACGATTTTAGATATTTTTATTGGTATAAATTTTTATCACATAATGTGTTAGGCTTTGTTTTAATTAGATGAAATAAGGCATTTCTAAATCAATAATAAGTGTCTTTTTAAAGTGCATATCCATATATGCTGGTGGTAATTTGTTAAATTATGGAAATTTTGCACTTCCAAAATATGTCTAATTTGCATTTGATTTAGAGTAAGTGTCCTGTCATAAACTACACAATTTATTTTCATATCTATGCTTTCTTTTCTCAGTCATTTCATGGACACCTATGCACACTTATATTTTCCCTAATGCTTAAGGTCCAAAACAACTCCTACTCAAGGTGGGTGGTGGACTTAGTAGAAAACTATTCTTGAACCAAACACATCTTTTTTCAATTTTCATATTACATTATTTTCTTTTGAGTGATTTTTTAGCTATGGTTTTAAATTTTATTATTGATTGGTATGTATCTTTAAGGCACTTCTCCCCCCCCCACCTTTTTTTTTTGTATTTTTCTGAAGCTGGAAACGGGGAGAGACAGACAGACTCCCGCATGCGCCCGACCGGGATCCACCCGGCACACCCACCAGGGGCGACGCTCTGCCCACCAGGGGGCGATGCTCTGCCCCTCCGGGGCATAGCTCTGCCACGCCCAGAGCCACTCTAGCGCCTGGGGCAGAGGCCAAGGAGCCATCCCCAGCGCCTGGGCCATCTTTGCTCCAATGGAGCCTCGCTGCTGGAGGGGAAGAGAGAGACAGAGAGGAAGGGGGGGGTGGAGAAGCAAATAGGCGCTTCTCCTATGTGCCCTGGCCGGGAATCGAACCCGGGACTTCCGCACGCCAGGCCGACGCTCTACCGCTGAGCCAACCAGCCAGGGCACTTCTTCCCCTTTTAATCAATTTTATAACAGGCTTGGAGTTCCTTTTATTTGTTTGCATCTATGCAGTTTATTAAAATCCCAGACAGAATACTAAAATGTAGTCTTATACCTCTATTATCCATCCTATCTAAATTTATTTAACTAAAGGTAGGGTTTGCCCCCACTTCTTTTTTCTCACATAAAAATTTTATTATATATGTTTCATTAAGGTAACAAAGGATTTTGGGGTGACTTTATGAATTATATATTTTTTTATCTATTTAACTGGTTAAAAAAACCCAATAATTATAACTGCCATTTTAAGTACTTAACTGTGTTTCAGATATCATTCTAAAAACACCATGATATATCAATATTTAATTCTTGTATAACCCTATGAGGTAGGTTTTTATAATATTCCCATTCAGTGGATTAAGGAATAGGTTAAATAACTTGCCCAACATTATGCAATTAGTAAATTGTGGAGTCAGGATTTAAACTTTGCTCTATCTAATGCTACAGAGTGTCAGCTTAACTCTATTATATATAGTGCCTGTTATAGTCGGTTAACAGCTCCATCAAACCATCTTCAAATCTCAGTAGTACATTTAATAAGGTAAAAACTTACTTCTTGCTCATGTCACAGTTCAATTAGATGTTTGGCATGCAACTTTGCAGTCTTATTCTATCTAGTGTTTGTACTTCCCTAGAACTTCAGAATTCAATATGGTAGTCATTAGCCATGTGGCTATTAAATTTAAATGGACCTAAATGAAAAAGTCCGCTCCTCAGCAGCAGTAAACACATTCTAAGTACTCATTAGACACATTTAGCTAGTAACTGTTAGGGATTAAAGGTAGAGAGCACTTCATCATCACAAAAATTCTGCTGGACACCCTTATCTAGAACCTCTGTGTCTTTCTCTGAGACCTCTGCTTATACCTCATGGAAGATTGTCAGGTAGACTTCTTGTGAACCATACTGAGCTATAGTAATTACTTTGTTTCCCTTTCCATTGGACAGAACTCAGACAAATGGCTGTACTAACTACAAGGGAAATTGTTAAATGTGGTTGATCTATGTATTCAAGAGCCAAAGGAAAATGGCTAATGAACAATCAGCTGTGTTCTGCCTTAGTGTTGCTCCAAATCTCTCTCTTTTGTAAGCCTTTGCTGGTAATTATTGTATGCCAGTCTCTAAACATATGAAATGCATTATAAAACCCTCACAAGATGCTGGGGAAGAAGAGATTATTGTTCAGAGATAATTGTCATTGCCTATGTTTACCATGGATGGGGAAGGAATTTCATTCCTTATCTCCTTGATCATGGGTGACATATGTTTTGGGTTGGTCAATCAAATGTGAGCTAATGTGATATTGTGTAAAATTTGGGTCTAAAGCAGCAGTACCTTTTCCTGTTTAACACTCTGGAAACTTCAGAAAACTTGCAACCAGATAGCCACTGTCCATCTAACCCAGGCCCCAGAATGAGGCACATAGAACTAACCTAAACTATCCACCAATGGACTTCCCTGTCCAACCTGTAAACCCATAGCACAGACCCATGAGTGAGAAACTAATGCTTATTATTCTATGCCTATGTGATTTTTTTAGTTTTGACTTCACAGCAAAAGCTAATACAAATTTTTGAGGCAGAAACTCTTGTGAAGAAACTAAGGCCAGAATGTTACATGTTCTACATCACAAAGCTATTGAAAGTAGAACTGGGATTCAAATCCAGGACCTCATATATATATATATATATATATCTTTAACCATTATGCCACGTTACCTCCAAATTGTATTATTTTCAGGTATAAACAGTGTTTAGAAAATGTCAGGGGTATTTAATAATCTGTTACATATTTCTGCTATTAATAGTTTAATTTTTTCACTCTACTCTTTAAGCTCTTCATATCTTTAAACTTATGTTTTATTGTGTGCCTGTACCCATACATGCGTGTAACTATGAACAAAATTTTGATGTTTTCTACGACATAATTTCTTCAGGTGCAACTGCCAGACTGTGATTTCCAGAAATATTCTTTTTTTGAAGAGTAACCTTAATGGATAACATTGTATCAAAGCTGAATAAATACACTGCAGGAAATCAGGCAAGTATTTCTCCAAGTCAGGTTTAAACAAGGATCTCAAAGAAGTGGCACCTTTTGGTGAGAACTCAACAAGAGATGCCGTTAAGAATGCTCATTTTTTGAGAGAGAAGATGGCAGCGGAGTAGGCAGATGCACAGACACCCAGCTCTCAACACCAAACTGGAATACAAATCAATTTAGAAAAAATCAGCATGAAAAACCAACACTGAACTGCAAGAACAGCTCTCAAAAACCAAGGAGCAAAGAGGAAGCCACAATAATCCTGGTAAGGAGTGCCTGAATCTCCTCTGCTTACAGGAAGGGAAGGAGGGGGGTGAGGCTGAGAGCCCAGAGAGGATTTCACAGAGGAAAAAGAGCAGAAACTACTGCTCACAGCCACTTACCTGGCGACCAGGGAGCAAGGTGGGTTGAAAAGACCAGCTTATCTCCCAAGTGGAAAAGACAGGGAGAGGGACAGACTGTGAGGGGCTAAGGTATGCAAGAAACAAAATAAAAAAGCTGACTCATTCATGCTGGAGGCGGCCATAGCTGGGGGAGGGACTGAACCTTTCACAAAACAGAGCTGAAGTGCTTCCGGATCAGAGATCTCTGACATCTATCCAGCTCCAATCAGCACAACAAGACACAGCTGAAAACAAGAAGTGGGGAGGAGGGGCAGTAACTCAGGTCTCCATGGAGATCTGAGATACACCTCCCCCTACTGAAGCTGAGAGAAAAAACCCTGCCCCCAGTGAGATTAGTTGGAGGAAGAGACCTTCAGCGTCTCAGGTTACACCCACAACATTCCTGGATACAGTTTCAAGGAAGCCCCCTGCTGAGATCAGTTAACAAGACTATCACCTGTTAAGAAAACAAACAAATCAAGACTTCAAAGCTGCCCAAATCCGAAAGTGGATTACAAATAATAGCTGATACCAACCCACGAAGACCTAAAAATAACACAACTGAAAACTGGAGGCAGACAACACCAAGCCTAGACTCAATCAACTCTACAAATAAAAAAAAAAGAAGAAGAAGATGAGAAAACAAAGGAGTGCAATCCAAATGAAACCACAAGAGACACTTTCGAGAGATGAACTGAGTGATATGGAAATAATCAAACTTCCAGATGCGGAGTTCAAAATAATGATTGTAAGGATGCTTAGGGATCTTAGAACAACAATGGAGGGGGAGTTTGAAAACCTAAATAAAGAAATAGCAAGTATAAAAAAGAATCAGTTGGAGACGACAAATACAATATCAGAAATAAAGACCACAATGGAAGGAATTAAAAACAGGATAGATAGAGCAGAGGATCGAATCAGCGAGTTAGAAGACAACTGGAATGAAGGCATGAAAGCAGAGAAGAAAAGAGAAAAAAGACTCAAAAAGTCAGAGGAAACTCTTAGAGAGCTCTGTGACAACATGAAGAGAAATAACATCCGCATCATAGGGGTTCCTGAAGAAGAAGAAAAAGAACAAGGGATAGAGACTTTGTTCAATCATATCATAGCTGAAAACTTCCCTAAATTAATGCAAGAGAAACTCTCACAAATCCAAGAAGCACAGAGGACTCCATTAAAGAGAAACCCAAAGAAACCTACACCAAGACACATCATAATTAAAATACCAAAGCTAAGCGATAAAGAGAAAATATTAAAAGCTGCAAGAGAAAAAAAAGTTATCACCTACAAAGGAGCCCCCATAAGGATGACATCTGACTTCTCAACAGAAACACTTGAGGCCAGAAGGGAATGGCAAGAAATATTCAAAGTAATGCAGAACAAGAACCTACAACCAAGACTACTTTATCCAGCAAGGCTATCGTTTAAAATTGAAGGAGAAATAAAAAGCTTCCCAGACAAAAAACAACTCAAGGAATTCATTACAACCAAACCAATGCAGCAGGAAATATTAAGGGGCCTGGTGTAAACAGATAAAGTGGGAAAAGAATACAGAAAAAAAAGAAAGAAAAAGGAATACACCTTTAAAGAAGAAAATGGCAATAAACAACTACATATCAATAATAACCTTAAATGTAAATGGATTAAATGATCCAATCAAAAGACATAGGGTAGCTGCATGGATAAGAAAACAGGACCCATACATATGTTGTCTACAAGAGACACACCTTAGAACAAAAGACACACACATATTGAAGGTAAAAGGATGGAAAAAAATGTTTCATGCAAACGGAAATGAAAAAAAAGCTGGGGTAGCAATACTTATATCAGACAAATTGGACTTTAAAACAAAGGATATAATAAGAGATAAAGAAGGCCACTACATAATGATAAAGGGAGTAATCCAACAGGAAGATATAACTATTATAAATATCTATGCACCTAATATAGGAGCACCCAAATATATAAAACAGACTTTGATGGATTTAAAGGGCGAGATCAACAGCAATACTATAATAGTAGGGGATTTCAATACCCCACTAACATCACTAGATAGATCCTCAAGAAAGAAAATTAACAAAGAAACAGCAGACTTATTGGAAACACTAGATCAACTCGATTTAATAGATATCTTCAGAACCTTTCACCCTAAAGCAGCAGAATATACATTCTTTTCAAGTGCTCATGGTACATTCTCTAGGATAGACCACATGTTAGGGCACAAAAGTGCTCTCAACAAATTTAAGAAGACTGAAATCATATCAAGCACTTTCTCCGATCACAACGGCATGAAACTAGAAATGAATCACAGCAGAAAAGCTCAAAAATTCTCAAACACATGGAAACTAAATAGCAGGGTGTTAAATAATGAATGGATTAAGAATGAGATCAAAGAAGAAATAAAGAAATTCCTAGAAACGAATGACAATGAGCATACAACAACTCAAAATTTATGGGACACAGCGAAAGCAGTGCTGAGAGGGAAGTTCATAGCACTACAGGCACACTTTCAGAAGCTAGAAAAAGCTCAAATAAACAACTTAACCCTGCATCTAAAAGAATTAGAAAAAGAACAGCAAGTAAAGCCCAAATGTAGTAGAAGGAAGGAAATAATAAAGATCAGAGCAGAAATAAATGACATAGAGGCTAAAGAAACAATACAGAGGATCAATGAAACTAGGAGCTGGTTCTTTGAAAAGGTAAACAAGATTGATGCACCTTTAAGTAGACTCACCAAGAAAAAGAGAGAGAGGACTCAAATAAATAAAATTAGAAATGAGAGAGGATAAATAACAACTGACACAACAGAAATACAAAATATTGTAAGAAAATACTATGAAGAACTGTATGCCAAAAAACTAGACAACCTAGATGAAATGGACAAATTCCTTGAAACGTACAATCTTCCAAAAATCAATCTGGAAGAATCAGAAAACTTAAACAGACCAATTACACCAAAGGAGATCGAAACAGTTATCAAAAAACTCCCAACAAAGAAAAGTCCGGGGCCCGATGGCTTCACAACGGAATTCTACCAAATATTCAAAGAAGAAATAACTCCTATCCTTCTCAAACTATTTCAAAAAATTCAAGAGGAAGGAAGACTTCCAAACTCCTTTTATGAGGCGAGCATAATTCTGATTCCAAAACCAGGCAAAGACCACACAAAGAAAGAAAATTATAGGCCAATATCTCTGATGAATATAGATGCTAAAATCCTCAACAAAATATTAGCAAACCGGATCCAACAATATATGGAAAAAATCATACACCATGATCAAGTGGGATTTATTCTGGGGAGGCAAGGCTGGTACAATATTCGTAAATCAATCAATGTGATTCATCACATAAACAAAAAGAAGGAGAAAAACCATATGATAATTTCAATAGATGCAGAAAAAGCATTTGATAAAATCCAGCACCCATTCATGATCAAAACTCTCAGCAAAGTGGGAATACAGGGAACATACCTCAACATGATAAAAGCCATCTATGAGAAACCCACAGCCAACATCATACTCAATGGGCAAAAATTAAAAGCAATACCCTTAAGATCAGGAACAAGGCAGGGGTGCCCCCTTTCACCACTCTTATTTAACATAGTCCTGGAAGTCGTAGCCACAGCAATCAGACAAGAAGAAGAAATAAAAGGCATTCAAGTTGGAAAAGAATAAGTAAAACTATCATTATTTGCAGATGATATGATATTGTATATAGAAAACCCTAAAGTCTCAGTCAAAAAACTACTGGACCTGATAAATAAATTCAGCAAAGTGGCAGGATATAAAATCAATACTCAGACATCAGAAGCATTTTTATACACCAACAATGAACAGTCAGAAAGAGAAATTAAGGAAACAATCCCCTTCACAATTACAACCAAAAAAATAAAGTACCTAGGAGTAAACTTAACCAAGGAGACTAAAGACTTGTACTCGGAAAATTACAAAACATTGATAAAAGAAATCAAGGAAGATACTAACAAGTGGAAGCATATACCGTGCTCATGGTTAGGAAGAATAAACATCATTAAAATGTCTATATTACCCAAAGCAATCTATAAATTCAATGCAATACCAATTAAAATACCAATGACATACTTCAAAGATATAGAACACATATTCCAAAAATTTATATGGAACCAAAAAAGGACACGAATAGCCTCAGCAATCTTAAAAAAGAAGAATAAAGTGGGAGGTATCATACTTCCTGATATCAAGTTATACTACAAGGCCATTGTACTCAAAACAGCCTGATACTGGCATAAGAATAGGCATATAGATCAATGGAATAGAACAGAGAACCCAGAAATAAACCCACAGTTCTATGGACAACTGATATTTGACAAAGGAGGTAAGGAAATACAATGGAGTAAAGACAGCCTCTTTAACAAATGGTGTTGGGAAAATTGGACAGCTACCTGCAAAAAAATGAAACTAGATCACCAGCTTACACCACTCACAAAAATAAACTCAAAATGGATAAAAGACTTGAATGTAGGCCGTGAAACCATAGACATCTTAGAAGAAAACATAGGCAGTAAGCTCTCCGACATCTCTCGGAGCAATATATTTGCTGATTTATCTCCACGGGGAAGTGAAATAAAAGACAGGATAAACAAATGGGACTATATCAAACTAAAAAGCTTTTGCACAGCTAAAGACAACAAGAACAGAATAAAAAGACAAACTACACAATGGGAGAACATATTTGACAATACGTCTGATAAGGGGTTAATAACCAAAATTTATAAAGAACTTGTAAAACTCAACACCAGGAAGACAAACAACCCAATCCAAAAATGGGCAAAAGAGATGAATAGACACTTCTCCAAAGAGGACATACAGATGGCCAATAGGCATATGAAAAAATGCTCAACATCACTAATCATTAGAGAAATGCAAATTAAAACCACAATGAGATATCACCTTACACCAGTCAGAATGGCGCTTATCAACAAAACAACACCGAATAAGTGCTGGCGAGGATGTGGAGAAAAGGGGACCCTCCTGCACTGCTGGTGGGAATGCAGACTGGTGCAGCCACTGTGGAAAACAGTATGGAGATTCCTCAAAAAACTGAAAATCGAACTGCCTTTTGACCCAGCTATCCCACTTTTAGGAATATACCCCAAGGACACCATAGAACGGCTCGAAAAGGAGAAATGCACCCGCATGTTTGTGGCAGCATTGTTCACAATAGCGAAGATCTGGAAACAGCCCAAGTGTCCGTCAGAGGACGAGTGGATTAAAAAACTTTGGTACATATATACTATGGAATACTACTCAGCCATAAGAAATGATGACATCGGATCATTTACAATAACATGGATGGACCTTGATAACATTATACGGAGTGAAATAAGTAAATCAGAAAAAAAACTGAGATGAATCCATACATAGAAGGGACATAAAAATGAGACTCAGAGACATGAACAAGAATGTGATGGCAACAGGGGCGGGGGGGTTGGGGGAGGGGGGAGGGGGTGAAGAAGGAGAGAGGGGTTAGGGGAGGGGAGGGGCACAAAGAAAACCAGATAGAAGGTGACAGAAGACAATTTAACTTTGCGGGAGGGGTATACAGCACAATCAAATGTCAAAATAATCTAGAGATATTTTCTCTCAACATATGTACCCTGATTTATCAATGTCACTGCATTAAATTTAATAAAAAATATTAATATTAAAAAAAAATTAAAGAGTTCACAAAAAAATAATGAATAAATACAATTTTCATAAGTTCAAAAAAAAAAAAAAAGAATGCTCATTTTTCCATATGTGCAAAGGGGCTTTGTTATTACTTAAGTAGCATATGGCTGTGAAATGAGAGATGAGCTTTTGCCGAACTTCCAAGGGTACTTGTGGACACTGAAAATATGAAAAATGCATAAATGAGCAATATGCAAGGAAATTTTGTGGTTGAGAAAGTGTTAGTGTAGATGTGAAGTGTCAGAGTATTTGAAAAGTATTGGCCACTGAACTAGTTGTACAGTTAGAATGTGCAAAATATGTTCGAAGTATATAAAGAAGGTTTATTTTTCTATTTATTTTGCTAACTTTTAAAAAAGATTTTATTTATTGATTTTACAGAGAGGAGATGGAGTAGGTGATGAGTGAGAAGTATCATCTCATAGTTAGTTGCTTCACTTTAGTTGTTCATTGCTTGCTGGTTGTATGTTCTTTAACTGGACAAGCCCAAAGTTTCGAACCAGTGACCTCAGATTTCCAGGTCAATGCTCTATCCATTGCACTGCCACAGGCCGGGCTATAAAAAAGGGGTTTAAAAACACAGGTTATATTTCCCTCTGCTTGATTTTTTTCTTTTCAGATGTTGTTGTAGGTTAATATTGTATGACTCTATTAACATTGTCACCAGTATGAATTTAATGAAATAAAAACGGAATATTTCTAATATTTCTCTAATGAGACTACAGTCTTGTTATTAAAAGTGTGGTCCATGAACCAGCAGCATCGAAATCTCCAAGGAGATTAGAAATATGCCAATTACTGACAGGTGGTGGTGCAGTGGATAGAGCTTCGGACTGGGATGTGGAGGACCTAGGTTCGAGAACCCGAAGTCGCCAGTTTAAGCTGGTTTGAGCAAGGTTCACCAGCTTGAGTTCAATGTTGCTAGCTTGAGCAAGGGGTCACTTGGTCTGCTCTAGCCCCCTGTCAAGGCACATATGAGAAAGCAATCAATGAACAACTAAGGTGCTGCAATGAAAAATGGATGCTTCTCATCTCTCTCTCTTCCTGCCTGTCTTTCCCTATTTTATTTGTTCCTTTCTGACTCTCTCTGTCTCTGTCACAAAAAAAAAGAAAGAATGTGCCAATTACTGACCCTACCCAAAACCAATTGAAACAAAAATATTTATTTAAACAAGGTTCCCAGGTTTGATGAGAGATAATAACAGAGAAAATTAAAAGTTGTCCAGAAGTCACCAAAATTCGATCCTATTATTAACAAGGTTGATGTCTTTATGTCATCATAAGGACATGAGTTATTTACTAAGGTCAAGTGGAAAATAACATGAGAGGAAGTGCAAAAATATTAGTTGTCTTATCATGTGATATATATCTAGTAGTTAATATCTGGAGCAGAGTGAAGAGAGGTTTTACTTTTTATGGTCTAAATAGGGAAGAAAATGTAGCATTTCACTATTATTTTTCAGTTTACAATTTTCTCATAAAGTTAGCATACTTTTTTCTTAAATAATGTTAAGTACATAACCGAAGGAAATAGTATAAACTAACTTTATTTGACTAAACCTATGTTAACAAAGAATTATTAACAAATAAATGAATAATCTTGGAAATCAGGACACAACAGGAACATCATGTGCTAATTGTCTTTCTTTCTAGGGATTTTAGGAAGATTTGGGCTTACTATATTTATAAGATTGTGATGTAGTTCTGCCATTTGATGCCTTAATTTTATATCTTTGTAATAAATCAAAAACATATTTATTTAAATAATGTCCAAGTTAAGACAGATGTGACTTTACAGAAATTAAATAGGACTTGTGTTTGTTAAAATACCTGTAATGAATAAGCAGCTAAAAATACTCAATTTTATTGAAAATATTATGAGGTCTTTGAAATTTTTTATTGTTAGAATTTTCATAGGTCAGGTGCCATGTTCCTGCTGAAATGCTTTTAATTGACTACAGTTGAGTCAAAGGATAATCGGTCAAATAATAACTTCCTAATTTGTACTCTTGTCTTTTTTCTCTTATCTTAGGTCAATATAAGGGATATCAATTCTGTTATTTTAAAATGTATTTGTTGCACAAAGCTTGGTATAGATCCAAAATCCAGGCTCAGTGTGGTTCTTAGGCATTGCTTTTTCTGATACATACTTGTGTTTTATTTTCTGTTATTATTGATAATCAGTGTGAACCTAAAGAAGCTATTCCTATATGGAAACATTGGCAAAAAGTGTGCTTACTAGTATTTCCAATTTAGCAATTTTTTAAAACCAGTCACTATTTGATGCCATTTATCCATGGCATCAAAGCTGGAAGCTGCATGAAAATAGTCTTGTTCAAAAATAAATACCTAACTCAACTCATGGACCTGGGTTTTAAAGAGCATTTTCTGAATTTGACTCCACAGACAAGAGAAGTGAAGGCAAAAATTAATGAATGGGACTACATCAGACTAAGAAGTTTTTGCTCAGCAAGAGAAACTGATAGCAAAATAAACAGACAGCCAACTAAATGGGAAATGATATTTTCAAACAACAGCTCAGATAAGGGCCTAATATCCAAAATATACAAAGAACTCATAAAACTCAACAACAAACAAACAAACAATCCCATAAAAAAATGGGAAGAGGATATGAATAGACACTTCTCCCAGGAAGAAATACAAATGGCCAACAGATATATGAAAAGATGCTCATCTTCTTTAGCTATTAGAGAAATGCAAATCAAAACGGCAATGAGATACCACCTCACACCTGTTCGATTAGCTGTTATTAGCAAGACAGGTAATAGCAAATGTTGGAGAGGCTGTGGAGAAAAAGGAACCCTCATACACTGTTGGTGGGAATGTAAAGTAGTACAACCATTATGGAAGAAAGTATGGTGGTTCCTCAAAAAACTGAAAATAGAACTACCTTATGACCCAGCAATCCCTCTACTGGGTATATATCCCAAAACCTCAGAAACATTGATACGTAAAGACACATGCAGCCCCATGTTTATTGCAGCATTGTTCACAGTGGCCAGGACATGGAAACAACCAAAAAGCCCATCAATAGAGGACTGGATAAAGAAGATGTGGCACATATACACTATGGAATACTACTCAGCCATAAGAAATGATGACATCGGAACATTTACAGCAAAATGGTGGGATCTTGATAACATGATACGAAGCGAAATAAGTAAATCAGAAAAAACCAGGAACTGTATTATTCCATACGTAGGTGGGACATAATAATGAAACTAAGAGACATTGATAAGAGTGTGGTGGTTACGGGGGGGAGGGGGGAATGGGAGAGGGAAAGGGGGTGGGGAGGGGCACAAAGAAAACAAGATAGAAGGTGACAGAAGACAATCTGACTTTGGGTGGTGGGAACGACAAGATAACCTGGACTTGTTATCTTTGAATATATGTATCCTGATTTATTGATGTCACCCCATTAAAAAAATAAAATTATTAAAATAAAACATTATTTCTGTAAACAATAAAAAATAAATAAATAAATAAATAAATACCTATCTACTAATGTCAGAAGCCACCTTTATTCTTTTTTAGTGCCATCACTTTAGTGCTTCCTGAATCCATAATTTCAAGAATACCAGGAAAGTCACCTTTTCAGGGGCTAATAAATAGAATTTTTTTCTTTCAAATATATATTATTTGCATATTAAAATGAAACACCTTCTATTATTAAGAATGAACCTCACCATTTGTTAAAGAGACTGTCTTTACTTCATGGTGTGCTCTTGTCTCTTTTGTAAAATATTAATTGACCATAAAGGTGTGGGTTTATTTCTGAGCTCACTGTTCTGTTCCATTGATTTATATGCCTGTTCTTATGCCAGTATCAGACTATTTTGATTAAAATGGATTTATAATATAGTTTCATATCAGGTAGTATGATCTCTCAAACTTTGTTCTTTCTCAAGATTGCTGAGGCTATTCAGGGTCCTTTCTGGTTCCATATAAATTTTTGGAATATTTATTCCAGATCTGTTAAAATATGCCATTGGTATTTTCATTGGAATTATGTAGAATCTATAGATTGCTTTGGGGTATATGGGTATTTTCATGATATTAATTCTCCCAATCTATGAATGTGATATATGCTTCCACTTATTTGTATCTTCTGCAGTTTCTTTCTTCAGTGTCCTATAATTTTCTCAATACAGGTCTTGGTTAACTTTATCCTTAGGTACCTTATTTTTTGTGTTGTTTATGCAATGGGATTGTTTTTTTAATTTCTCTTTATACTAATTTTTTTTTGGTGTAGAAGAGTGCAACCAATTTCTGAATATTAATTTTGTGTCCTGCTACTTTGCTGAATTAATATATTAGATCTAGTAGTATTTTGGTGAGTCCTTAAGGTTTTCTGCATACAATATCATGTCATCTACTAGTCATGACAGTTTTACTTTCTCTTTTCTATTTTAGATGCCTTTTATTTATTCTTTTTATATGATTACTGTGGCTAGAGCTACCAGTACTATGTTGATTGACAGTGCTGAGAGTGGATGGACATCCCTTCCTTATTCCTGATCTTAGAGGAAACACATTTAGTTTTTGCCCATTGAGCATGATGTTGGCTGTAGGTTTGTCATATATGTCCTTTATTTATTTTTATTTATTTATTTTTTAAAATTAAAGTTTTCTTTTTCATTTAATTTTAATTTATTGACTTTAGCAAAAGAGGAAAGGAAGGAGAGAGAGACAGAGACAGGAACGTTGATTTGTTCTTCTATGTGCTCTGACTGGGGATTGAAGTGGCAGCAACTGTGCTTCTGGATAATGCTCTAACCAACTGAGTTGTCTGGCCAGGGCATATTTGGATTTTATTATATTGAGGAATGATCCTTCTATTTCCACTTCGCTGAGAGTTTTTTTTTTTTTTATCATGAATGGGTGCTGGATTTTATCAAATGTTTTTCTGCATTTATTGATAGAATCACGTGATTTTTATCCTTTTTTTCCTTTATGTGATATATCATGTTTATTAATTTGCAAATATTGTACCAGTTTTGCCTCACTGGAATAAATCGCTCTTGATCATAGTATTTAATATATTGCTGGATCCAGTTTGCTAATATTTTGTTGAAAATTTTGGCATCTATGTTCACCAGGGATATTGGCCTATAGTTTTGTTTCTTTGTAGTATCTTTACCTAGTTTTGGAATTAGGATAATTACTGTCTCATAAAATGAGCTTGGAAGTCTTACCTTCTCTTGAATTTTTGAAATAGTTTGAGAAGGAAGGATGGGTGTTAGTTTTTCTTTGAATGTTAGGTAAAATTCACCTCTGAAGCCATTTGGTCCAGGACTTTTGTTTGCTGGAAGATTTTTTTTTTCTACTACTGCAGTTTCATTGGTTGTAATTGATATGTTCAGGTTTTCTGATTTTTCCTAATTCAGCTTTGGAAGATTGTATGTTTCTAGATATTTATACATTTTTCCCAGGTTATTTAACTTATAGGCACTTAGTGGTTCATAGTATTTTCTTATAATCCTTTGTATATTTTTTAAGTTATTTTTTTATTCATTTTAGAAAGCAAGGGCGGGGGGAGAAAAGGGGAAAAGGAGCAGGAAGCATCAACTCCCATATGTTCCTTGACCAGGCAAGCTCAGGCTTTTGAACCAGTGACCTCAGTGTTCCAGGTCGATGCTTTATCCACTGTGCCACCACAGGTCAGATTCCTTTGTATTTCTTTGTGGTCAGTTATTACTTCTCCTCTTTCATTTCTGATTTTATTTATTTAAATCCTCTCTCTTTTTTTAAAATTTCTTTAAATTTTTTTTTTACTTTTTAAATTTTTCTTGAGTGAGAAGCAGGGAGGCAGAGAGACAGATTCCCACATGCACCCAACTGTGATCTACCTGGCATGCCCACTAGAGGGTGATGGTTTGCCCATCTGGGGCATTGCTCCATTGTAATTGGAGTCATTCTAGTGCCTGAGGTAGAGGCCATGGAGCATTCCTCAATGCCCAGGCCAGCTTTGCTCCAATGGAGCCTTGTCTGCAAGAGGGGAAGAGAGAGATAGAGAGAAAGGAGAGGGGGAAGGGTGGAGAAGCAGATGGGTGCTTCTCCTTTGTGCCCTGACTGGGAATTGAATCCACGACTTCCATATGCCAGACTGATGCTCTACCATGGAACCAACCAGCCAGGGCCCTCTCTCTTTTTTTCTTAATGAGTCTGGTTAAAGGTTTGTCAATCTTGTTTAGTTTTTTAAAGAACCAGCTGTTGTTTTTATTGATCTTTTGTATTTTTTTTTAGTCTTTATGTCATTTATTTCCAGTGCAATCTTTATTATTTTATTCCTTCTAATTTTTCTGAGATTTGTATGTTGTTGTTTTGTTTTTCTAGTTCTTTTAGGTGTAGGGTTAGATTGTTTATTTGAGATTTTTCTTGCTTCTTGAGGTAGGCCTTAATGCTTTGAACTTCCCTCACAGGACTGCTCTCTCTATGTTTATTAGATTTTGGTTTGTTGTGTTCTCATTTTCATTTGTTTCCAGGTAATTTTTTATTTCTCCCTTGATCTCATTGTTAACTCATTCATTGTTAATAATATGTTATTTAGTTTCCATGTGTTTGAATGGTTTTCAGTTTTTTTGTTGTAGTTGGTTTCTAGTTTCATAACCTTATAATCAGAGGTGATGAATGATATGATTTAAATATTCTTGAATTTGTTAAGATTTTGTGTATTTTAACATGAGTCTGTCTATGGCAATAATACATGTGCACTTGAGAAGAATGTATATTCTTCAGCTTTGGGATGAAATGTTATGTATATATCAGTTAAATCCCTCTGATCCAGTGAATTGTTTAAGGTCTCTGTTGCCTTATTGATATTTTCCCTGAAAAATGTACCCATTAATGTCAGTGGGGTGTTGAAATCTCCTTTTAATGTACTGCTGTTGATCTCTTCCTTAATGTCTACCACTATTTTCTTTATATATTTGGGTGCTGTTATGTTGAACCCATATATGTTTGCAAGGGTTATATTCTCTTATTGGATTGATTCTTTTTGTATTATGTAGTGACCTTCCTTGTCTCTTCTTATGGCTCTTGTTTTGAAGTCTATTTTGTATCATATAGGTATTGCTTCCCCAGCTTTTTCTTTCTTTGTTTGTTTGTTTTCATTTGCGTGGAGTATTTTTTCTATCCTTCACTTTCAATCTGAGTATCTTCTCCTCTGATGTGGGTCTCCTATAGACAGGAGATATATGGGTCATGTTTTCTTACCCATTTAGCTACCCTGTGTTTTTTAATTGGAGAATTTAATCCATTTACATTCAAGGTTATTATTGATAGCTACTTAATACCATTTACTCTTTGTACCTATGTTCTCTCTGTTTCTTTCTTTTTTTCCCTAAAGCAGGCCTTTTATTTTATTTTTAAATGTTTACTTTATTGATTTTTAGAAAGAGAGTTAAGGAGACAGAGAGACAGGAATATCAATCTGTTCCTGTATGTGCCACAACTGAGGATTGAATTGGCAACCTTTGTGTTTCAGTATGATGCTTTAAACAACTGAGCCATCCAGCCATGGCTAAAGCAGGCCTTTTAACATTCCTTGCAATACTGGTTGGTGGTAATGAATTTCTTTAGTTTTGTGGGGGGTTTTCTTTTTTTGTCTGGAAAGTTTTTTTATTTCACCTTCAATTTTAAATTATTGCCTTGCTAGATAGTGTAGTCTTGGTTATAGTTCTGTGCTCTTTATGACTTTGAGTATATTGTGCCAATCTTTTCTGGCCTAAAGTGTTACTGTTGAGAAATCAGCTGACAGCCTATGGGAACTCCCATCTAGGTAACTAACTTGTCTCTCCACTGCTGCTTTTAAGATTTTCTCTTTGTCTTTAACCTTTGCTATTTTAATTATGATATATCTTAGTGTGGGCCTCTTTTGGTTCTTCTTGATTGGGACTCTCTAAGCTTCCTGAACTTGTGTGACATTTTCCTTTATCAAGTTAGAGAATTTTTCAGCCATTATGTCTTCAAACAGGTTCTCTATCCCTTGCTCACTCTCTTTTCCTTCATGTACCCTTATCATGCAGATGTTATTATGCTTGAGTTGTCTCAAAGTTCCCTTAGACTTTCCTCACTTTAAAACAATTGTTTTTCATTAATTAATTATTTATTTATTTTAGACAGGAGAGACAAAGGGAGAGGGAAAAGAGGGAAGAGAAGGGGGAGGATCAGGAAGCATCAACTCCCATATGTGCCTTGACTAGGCAAGCTTAGGGTTTTGAACTAGTGATCTCAGCGTTCCAGGTCTATACTTTATCCACTGTGCCACCATAGGTAAGGCTTTCCTCTCTCTTTTTTTTTAATTCTCTTTTCTTTTTGGTAATCTGCTTGGGTGCTTACTGTTATCTTGTCCTTAAAATTGCTCATTTGACCCTCTGCTTCATCTAACCTGCTGTTGATTCCTTCTAGTGTATACTTCATTTCAGATATTGTATAATCATCTCTGTCTTTTTTTTTATATGGTTTCAATGTCCTTTTTAATGTTTACTAGCTCTTTGTTTAAGTTAAGCTCTTTGTTTAATTCTTCGCCTAAGGTCTTTGAACATCCTTATAACCATTGTTAAATTCTATACCTGCTATTTTGGTTGCTTCCATTTCTTTTAATTCTTTTTCTGAGGATTTCTGTTGTTATTTTATTTGAGGCATATTTCTTTGTCTTCTCATTTATTTTGCCTTTTGTGTTTGGCTATGTGTATTAAGTAGATATGTTATGACTCCCAAACTTGTTAATAGGGCTTTCAGTTATATGTGCCTTGTGGGTATCCCTAGCTTAGACCTCTAGATTACATGAGTTAGGTGCTCCCTAATGTGGGTTATGTGCCCCCTCTTGTAGTTGAATCTTGAATGCTGTTGACCTGTTCATGAGTAGAGTTAACCCTCAGGTTGGCTGACAATAAGGATAGATTTTATTCTTTGTGTATTAGTTGCTGTTAAGGGCTGCCCCCGAGGTAGAGTTGTTCTTGGCAGGGTCTTGTGTCTGCTGGAGTCCCTCTTTGGCTGTGCCTTCTGTGTGGTTAGTTGGGTTAGTTTCTGTTGTTATTCAAACCTGATTGTATTGGTTTTGGGCCCCTTTTCCAGGGCTCTGGTGCAGTGACATGATAACACTGTCATGTGACAAGGTAAAGAATGGATTCTCTATAATAAACTCTGGTATAGAGAAATTCTGAAACCTCTTGGTGAAAATTATGAAGGCTGTCTAGCCTTAATTAGGCCATAATTCCAGTCTCTGGGAGAAATTTCCTTTTATATTGTCCCCATAAAGCATCCCTGGCTCAACCTTCTGAAGGTTGTTCCTTGTCTGTCATTCTCCTTGTCGACATTTGAATTAAGTGTTGTGGAACTTGCTCTAGAGGATTGCATTGGTTTTGCCACCTGCTTCTTTGCCTGAAGATTGTGATTTAATTTTCCTACAAATCTTCTATTGTTTTAGATTAGGTTCATGTTTTCTGTCATTGTTAATAAAATCTTGCCACAGATTTTGTGTCTTCTGACTTATTTATTTCTGTCAGTTCCTTGTGCAAGTTGTTACACCTAAAGATCTTTGATTTAGTTCACAAATATGCTTGTTTCCATTCTTCTCCACCTTCAAGACTGAGTCTCTGTTAATGCTAACTCCCTTGAGTATATCAGGCTCTTTAGGAAGGTTGGATGAAAAATCTCAATTTGGGTACAAGACAGAGTTACTCTGTTCAAGACTTTTCTGAATCTTATCTGCTACTGTTTGTGGTCTAGAAGTACATAGCAAAGCCCTACATTTCAAGGTTTTCATCTCCTTTTATTTTTGCTTGCAAACCTAGGCATTTTTTTCTTAGTCCATTTCTTTATTAGAACATCTTACCAAATGCAGCAGAAGCAACCAACACGGAGATTCATTCAGCATGCAATGTTTGTTTTCTCATCATGCATCATCTGACCATTAAATCAATTCCACATATTTTATGCTTCTGTTATGGTAGAATCCTACTTCAATTAGCTAATTTCTGTATATTTAAAATAAGATATCTGCTGAAATAACATCCTTGAAATTCAGTGGCTTATTTATAAGCATTCATGTCACAGTCAATGCAAGTTGTTCCTCTTTATCAATTAGGGACCCAGACTCTTCCCAGCTTCAGATAAAGCTCCAAAAGACTGCACAAGGAGAACAGTGAAAATGCAGGATCAGAAAAGGAGTTTTCTGGCTGGGTATGGAAGTGATCTACCAAAATCCATTAGCCAGACTAAGAAATATAAACCCAACCTAAGAACAAGGGAGTCTCAGTATTACTGTATATCATTCTGTATTCCTAGGAGGTTTAAAAGGTTTAGGAGAACATAAAGCATTGTTTCAAATGTAATCTTCAGTATAATCATTTTTATTTTTATACTAAATATGTATTGATTTATAATTCTGTATACTGTGGAAATGCTTTAACACAGGGATCATCCCCTTGGTTTAGGCCAGTGAAATATTTGCTGTCTATTTTAACCAAATAGACTCACCACCACACACAATTTAACTGTAAGTATCTGTGAACTTTTGAACATTATGCTGAGCCAATTTATAGTAAATTCTATATCATGTTATTTATTATATCACATGAACATCCTTTACAGGAGCCACAAAATCCTGATTTCAAGATAACTTAAGTGAAGAAAACATTCATGTGTTAACATATAAAACAACATAATTATATAAAGTCTTATGAATTGCCATTTATTTTCCATGAAGCACATAGCTCACTTTATGCAAACACTGACAGGAAAGTGCTACAAGCACTAATTCAGAAATGATTTTCCTGTATGGGAGAAATGTGCTAGCAAGGAAAAAATTAGGGGCAGAGAAATTAACTTTCTTTCTTTTGAATTTCTTAGTCATGGAAATGTATGTTAAGGAAGGGGATTTCAAAAGCCTTTGAAGAAAAGAGAGAGGAAGAATGACGTGACTGAGCAAAAGAAATGGTAAGCACAGTTTCCAGAATGCTATGTGATCGGAACAATTGGAGAGAGGGAGGAAGTCTGTGATAATCCTGTGCAATCACACAGTGTTTTTAATGTTTTCTTTGCGTAAAAGAAATGTAACATGGAAATTAAAATCTAACCACGTATTAGGCAGAAATGACTCTTTTTATCTATTTAGTTATTCTCTGAAATTATAGAAGGCCTTTTTATACACATGCAAAATTGAATGAACTGACAAAACTTTTTTTTATTATATGCTGATTTTTATACAAAAAGAAGATATTCAAACTACCCTGAACTATGAACTAATAGGTTTGACAGTGTTTGGAGTGTAATGTTTGGGAACAGAATGAATTTTTTACTTCAGTAAGATTACATCGTAGAGTTGCAAAGATTGAAAATTTCATAATTCTGGGTCATGTTAAGTAAGTCACCTAAGCTTAACTAATTTTGTTTTAAATTTAATAATAGTCAATTTTCTACTCTTGAAAGGAGAAATGCTACAGCTTGTGTAATAGTTCTTGCTTATTAATAAATGTTAATTATGAGTAATGGAAATCAAATTAGTTTTTATTTCTCAAATAGCTGTACTGTATTTGTAAAGAATTTTTAAGAAATTGAATTAGTCTGTTTGTTTTAATTATAATTTGTTTTCATAACAGTCAACTGACAGGTGACACTTATACTTGCTTGAATTACATCCATGGGTAAAGTTTTCATGTTTGTAGCTGTATAAATTACTATAGCTCAATGATAATATTTAGGCATAAAATAAAACATACGTAAATTTTAAAAACAGACTGATGTTTATTCCCTAAATAGCATATTGCCTATTGAGAATGCACTTGACACCTGTGATTTCTAATATAAAAATCCAAATTACCTTGAACACTCACCACTACATTTCCTGAAGAGTTTACATTTTCCTCTTGTGAATTGTGTTGCCACTCTTACCTGTGATACTAAACTGTACTAATGTTCTCTTGAACAGAGTTAACATTTCTCACAGAATTGCAGTCTCAACATGACTGAGTTTTTAGATTAATTACATCACTGTATCAACCTTCTTAAATTTGGGTTTTCTTCTAGTGTTTTCATGTTCTAGGTTCATCTACCCACTTTAAGATTACCTTTGATCAGATGTTTGGATACAGAATTGTCAAAAATATTGAGATTTACTTTTCCTATAGAGTAGACATTTGGCATATAATTTAGTAGCTCTAAATTCTTTTAAAAACCCTATCATTTATTTTTTTTTTTGCCTCTCTTTCTCTTCCTTTTCTAAAGTCTTATGCTCCTAAATAAGGGATTACAAGTACATCTGTCATTTTTGCTATGTTTGCCAAATGTTTTATTTAAATACAAATTTTTATAAGTTTTCCCCTGATCATGGGAAAGGAACTGAAATGGAGTTCTTGCTATTGGTGTTTACTCTTTTATTTATGGAGTTTTTCTTCTGAAAACATTTTATTTTTATTCTTGTATACATTTCAAAAGAATATTACATAAAAGAAATTGGAAAAGAATAACTGGATAAGCATGGAATATATAAATAATTTACCTTCAGACCTGATAATTGCATAATTCTGTATAATACTTTTACTCTAGATATGTCATTGCTTAGTAATCTAGACATAAATATTTTTGAGCACCTACAATAGACAAATAAAAGATTTTCCTTGAAAATTTTTATTTATATAATTGTTTTTATTATCTTAACCAGATGGTGTTTTTTCTAAGAACACCACTTTTCTTTCTCAGATTGCTACTAACAAAAACATAATTATTCCTTAGAAACTGGTTTAAATTTCTCTCTCCCTAAAGTTTGCTTCTGGTACTTGCAGTGAACACCAGGAAAATGTTTATTTTTGAGGACAAGAAATTTATCTCTTTAGTCCCTGTTGTGAATGACTGCAGTGTCCTTACTCATTGGGTCAGCCAGACACACTCCTCTGTTCAGGTTGACGCAAGGTTTCAAGAACTCATTTCTAAGTGGCATTCATCATTCCCTGGAAGAGGAGTGCATAGTGTTTAATGATAAAAATAATGAAATCATCATGAGACTTAGATTACTTTAATGAATCAATACACAAAAATCTCTGGATGAGAGATCTTAATTTTCTTGTTTGTTTTTAAGTTTCTATGACATTCAGGAAATATTAGTATCATGGCTACTTCCTAGTAATAATTAACCTCCCTGTGAATATTCTCCCTTGCCTTTAATGAAGGCATAGATGACCAAGAGTTTTCTTATCAGTTTAATTTCATGAGATATAACAGGAGTAAAGTTAAAGAATCAAATTTTCCTTCCACATGTTTTTTCAGGTCTTTAGCATTCATCAGAATATTATTAGAATATTATTGCAACAAAAATTAATTTGCAGTTGTCCCTCAGAGGATTGCTTTCAGGAACCCCTGCTGATATTGTGGATGATCAAGTCCATTACATAAAGTGACACTGTATTTGCATGTAATGTATGAACCACCTTCCATATACTTAAATTATCTCTAGATTACTTATAATACCGAATACAATGTAATGACAAGAAAAAAAGTCTGTGCATGGTCTGTACAGGTTTAACAGTAGGAAACCTAACTGTATAGTAAATGTCAGCAACAATACAACATTTTAATATATACATATTTTTGATCCTTGGTTGGTTAAATCTGCAGATGCAGAACCTGTGGGTACATAGGGCCAATTGTATGTGGATGTTTCATTAGGAAAAAGTCGTATTGATATCATTTTTGCATTTCCGTTTTTTTTTTTCTTTTTGATGGAGACAAAGAGAGAGTCAGAGAGAGGGATAGATAGGGACAGACAGGAAGGGAGGGAGATGTGAAACATCAATTCTTCATTGTGGCACCTTAGTTCACTGATTGTTTTCTCATATGTGCTTTGATGGGGGGGAGGGCTACAGCAGAGTGAGAATCCCCTTGCTCAAGCTAGTGACTTGGGCTCAAGCCAGCAACCTTGGACTTTAAGCCAGTGACCTTTGGGCTCAAGTTAGCAACCATGGGGTCACATCTATGATACCATGCTCAAGCCAGCGACCCCATTCTCAAGCTGATGAGCCTGTGCTCAAGCTGGATGAACCTGCTCAAGCTGGCGACCTTGGGGTTTCAAACCTGGGTTCTCTGTGTTCCAGTCTGATGCTCTATCCACTGTATCACTGCCTGGTCAGGCCATTTTTGCATTTTTTTTTTACAAATGAGAAATTTAATAGAATGCTGAAAAATAATCTTTGAATTCTGATAAAATTCTACTTGAGGAAAATATTTGGGTGCTGTGTTATCAATATTGGCTGACTTTGTTTTCACACTCACTTTATAGTTACTATTCTCTCCATATCATATTTCTTAAATTGACAAAAAGACACTCTATTTTACCTAGTGTTAAATATTTCTTAATAGCTAGCTTGCCAAGATTGTCATTCACATGAATGCCTATCTCTGAAAATAATAGGCATTTATTAAAATACAATGGACTACCAGTTTTTAAAACTTTACTATTGCATAGCCATTGGGATAGTCACATTACTGGAAAATAATTCTTGAATGCTATTGAGGTTTTATCAGTTTCTTTCTGACAAGAAATAACTTGGATTGGCTATGAATGGAAAGGGCCAATAACCTAGATAAACATCAAATAATATGTGAATTCTTAAGACACTTTTGAGATATGATGAAACATGTCAAGTTGTGAAGGGAACTTATCTCAGTAACCTTCGAACCTCAGAGTATTAGTTTTGAAAGATAAATCTTAATAGATTTTGAATCAATTTATGCCATTCTCACATATAATGAGACAGCAAGGTGCTTCTCTCTATTCTATTTATATTCCCTGAAGGTTAACTTTCAAAATGTATGTGTACTTTGCATTTGGAGAGCTGTCAAATGATTTTTAAGACTAGGAAACAGATTAGATTTTGAGATTGAATTTCCTATTCCACAGAGAATTTACATTTAAGCAGAAAGTCAGGTTTTACATATAGAAGTGAAAGGAATTTAAAATTTTTACTTCACATTTTTTGAAAGATAAACACAGAGGTTGCATTAGTTAAATGTTATTTAGAAAAATAATTCTTTAATGTTTTAAATATATTTTAACACAACCTATGTGCCCTAATTATATTGGGTGTATAATTTAAAATACATGGGTTAAAGTTATTAAAGATATTCTGGGGCACATATTTTCGTGGAAATTCTTTAACTGTTTTTGTATGTTTTATGCATGAACACTTGCAGTGGCAAGGCAAAATGACTTATTGGAAAAGATGCATTTTTCTGTAAGCACCTGAGCATTTGGGTGAGCCATGCTTTTGGTACAACACTAGCTTAACTAGGTGTGAGAGGGTTAGATATTTTGGGAAGTATGGTCATTAGCATAATATGGGTTCCTCTGAGGCAAGGGGAATGTAGGTGATCTAAACATAATCAAGGTCACAAAACAGCAGCTGATGTTCAAGTCAGCTAACAATCTTTTTGATTTAGGCCACCTTGATAGAAAGATTTTTTTCCCTAAATATGTGTAACTATGCTAAGCCCATTACAAGATTATATAAGGAAAGTGTTTATTATATCAGCAAATATGCCTTGGTAGAGCCTATTCTTTGAATGTTTGTAATTTCACACATAGGCAATTAAGATAGGAAATAAGCCAGTTTAAAGATAAGGCAAATTCACTGTCACAGTATGAAGTCAATCTTAGTTCATAAATTTTCTTTCTAAGCAAAGATTTTTAATGATGCTGGATTAGATATTTTGTCTTTTTCAATATAGAGGCAGTGATAATAAGATGGCAACAGCATGATTTTGAAATTTTCTTATCAAAGCTTTTATAGTTAATAACTAAGCTTTATTTTAACTTTCTCATAATAAATTATGACAATAGAAAGTTGATGACTACTAGAACTCAGAAAATTTGTAGTGTTTTCCAGCTGCTATTTTGGATTTCTTTATGAAGGGTATGAAAAAATGATCAGCCACTCAAATCAGGATGACATTCATTTACAAGACTTTTGAGATGACTAAAAGATAGGTTTAAAGTGTAGTTCAATTATAAGCCTGTTTCAGAGAAATGATGGAGGTGTGCCCATTCATTTTTATTGCTTGTCTTCTAGGTCAGACATGATTTAATGTGTAAGCCCAAAGTTGAAAATTGCCCTTTAAAGAAGTACTAATGTAATATAAAATTACAAGAAAGAACAGAGAATCCTAGCTTTGCACTTCTGCCCTTTGATATTGTCATGAGAAAAATATAATTTATGCCATTAATTACCTTTAGATAATACTGCATGATTCCATTCCAGGCTCATGTGAAAATTAATGCTCAGCATAGATATTTTATTTGAGGGGGTAGAATTTCAAATGTCTCCTGAAGCTTCTCTCATGTTTACAAATATTAGCTTTAAAGAAAACTCAGATGTAGGCCAATCTTTAAAAAATAAAATTATACATATATATCTACAAGAGCTAGTCAGTAGTTCCACACAATTTTGTATCTAGGTCCATATGAATTCTTTTAACCTTTGTTCATAAATTCTCTTATCTAATCATTTCCGTTGCTCTTTTCTGGACACACTCCAAGTTTTCCACAGCTCTGTTAGTAGTGGAAGTACACGCACCAATAGTGATCTTTTTATGAGCAAAGCTGAACGGAATCTCACTTGTTTTTCCTTCTGCTGCAACAACTCTGTGGGACTGTCAAGGAGAAAATAAATATTTGGTACATTTGGTAATGAAAAAAGTATGTGTGACTCAGCAACACATGGGGAGCAGATGTGTTGTGTAAGAACCCACTCCTGTGTATCAGACCTTTCACTGAGTGAGGCTATAAATAGAGAAAAAATTAGGGAGAAGAAGCCATATCCTTGATTCTGCTCAACTGCATTGAAACTGGAAATACTAAAGTTTGGGTGTTAGTGTAACAATGAATCTGTTCCACATAGATGTCTGGTCAACACATATCTAAGTGAACCACATAGCTAGCTGAAAAACAACTGTCCCTCCACTCCAACCGACACATAGAATGGCAGTATGAGCAATGAGGATTTTTCAGATGTGGTGTATATACTGCATTAGAAATTGCTAGATTTGCCTGATTATGTTGACCATCTCTGCCTTTTCCATTTTAGCAGGTGAGAGCTGAAATTTTATCTTCATCATCCTGACAAATTGGACTTGCTTTGACACTTTTCATAGGCAAGGGGACTGAGCTTCCAGCTGACAAAAGTAAATGCCTGTCAATGGTATTTTCTACTGGGTAGAAAGAAATCTGTCCCTCTAAATTGGCAACATATTAAATTTTTCAGTCTTAGGTTAACAAGAAAGCTAGATTTGGATCAATATATCTAAGAATTCAAATGTGTACAGTTTACTATAATGGACCACTGCTTAGGCAATATCCTCTTTCCAGGTGTTGACTTCCTAGTAATAATACATTTTGCAATATGACTTTTTAAGCTCACGTGAGTACATCAACACTTAGGGGCTTTTTTTCTTAACACTTGTAAAATTCAATGGGAACTACCTGCTTTTGTCTCATAATTTTCTGGATAAATGCTCCACAAATACAAGAACTGACTGAAAAGAAGGCAGGGCAATTTGAGAAGTCTTTTGACAGAAGCCTACTACAATATATTATCACCTTGAAGTCTAAGAGCCAGCTTTGGTTGTCATTATGTATGACAAAGCATTACTATCTTGCTTAGAATATAATATGTGCTCAGTGTATATTTGTCAGACTTTACTAATAATTTTCTCACAGCTAACCACTATTAAAATGAAATTTTGAAGTTTTCTCCCAAAATCTAATTCAAGAGGATTCTCTTTCCCAAGCTTTCTCTTGGTCATTTTATGAGAAAGTTCCCTTCATCTGTAATTATATTTTATCAGGAAAAAATTGAGAAACTTGAATATTAAAAAGGATTTTTTTCTGTTTATTTAAGCAGATTGAAAATTTTATCTTTATCAATAAATTAAATTTTTATCTGTAGGCTTTGATAACATATCATATATGTCCTTTATTTCAAAATTAAAGTGATGGCTAAATTAAATAACCATGGTAACTACATTGTGATGGAACATATATTCACATTCTAAATAGCTGAGATATTGCTTTGATATCTCTACTGCAATGAAAAATTGATAAATTTTCTTTATATTGTGCCACTTAAAAATGCTGATTAATTCTCATATTATTTAGGTAGGAGTCTCAAGTACAGAGCAGAATTGATTAAAGTGGCATTGGCATTCTTTCCTTTGACTCTCTTCTTACTTTTTCTTTTCTATTTGGTTGCTAAGATTGCTTATTCACTGCAAATTATTAGCATTTTAACCTCTTGTTTGAGGATGCCTTACTGATAGACATAGGAAGGACCAGGTAATTTGCAGAATGATCCAACTAAATTGCATTTTAAGGATTCTTATGGCCAAACTTTGTCAACAGCGGACACCTGAGTTATTATCCTAGGAAGAGTAGATTAGCTCCCTGTGTCTGTGGATGATAGGCATTTTATAAGTTCATTATACAAATACTATAAGGTTAAAGTTAATACACCTTTGGGTAAACTATAGTCAAGAGTATTTTTTTTTCATTTTTTCCAGAGAAATAAAAACAAAAATACTCTCTCTTTATAAAAGTTTTTCTCTCTTATGTTTTACTGGTTCTTAGTCCCCAAATTTTCAGCCCCTTTCTCCTAATCTCTCATCTCACTCTTCTTTTTTATCTCTTTCTCAATTTATTTAAGGCACCAAAGTCTTCCAATTGAATATTTTTTCCCATAATTTAATGTACTATTCCACTGGAATAGTACATTAAAAAATCCCTATTTTTTTACTGTATGAAAAAAGGACTGGTCTCTTGTTGCTTAATTCTGTATAATACAAAATAAATATCTATGTACAAATTAATTAGAGACAGTGTGGAAAAAGTTTACCATAATATTTGCTTATTGGCATTAAAATACCTGGTCTAAATCATAAGTTTCACTTACAATTTTAATGATTGTTTTACTTTTCTCTTAAGATACCCTTGTTTTTTCATTCTTAAATTAGTTTTATTTTAAAGGGTTGATCTCTTACTGAACTTTTCTGGCATTTATGCATGTGATCTCTTATACCCTACTATTTTGTAATGTATAGTGTGAATCATCACCAGTTCTCCATTTGTCAACTGTCTTGTCCCAAACCAAGTCTTGCCCATGTTAAAAATTCTATAACTGCCATCATCTTGGAAATGTCATGACATTCATGGATCAATAAAATACTTTCTCAGAGAGAATGAGACATATAAAAAGAGCTTACTAAATTCAAACAGTTTCTTTTAAAGTTTCGATGGATGAGTAAGAGATTTGTATGAGAGTGTTCCAGGGACAAGTTATTGAATGATGATAGGATGAAACTGACAGGTAGGTTACAGCGGTGGGGGTATGAGGAGGTTCAATTTGAGATAACTAAAAGTTTCCTTCATTGGAGAGATACTTTTAAAGGAGTTCAAGTGAAAGGATGAAATGCAGAGGCTCCTCAGTGGGCATCACATCTCTGTAGTTTGCTAGGCCATACTACACAAAGCATGTAATGAGGTGCTTTGTATGTACTGTACATGAGAGAGAAAATCAGCTCACCAAATGACTTTTTGGAGGGGGTGATGACTTATAGACAAGTGGAATTTTGGTGAATTTGTGGCAACATAGGATGCTGTAAGGAGCACTATGTGTCCAGGGAATCCAGTAGAAAACAAAAAATATATTTTGATTCTCATGCTCTCAGTGTCACTCTAGAGCAAATAAAAAAAGAGGAGAATTGTATGATAAAGGCTGTCACATCAGGAGGATGAGCAAAGTAATTTTACAGTTATAGTTAGAAATTCATTAAAGTCTGATGTTTTATGGGTAGCTGAAATGAAGAACGTAAGCAGAATGTCAAAGTCCTTTTAAAGAGCTTAAAGATTACAAAACAATTCAAAGGTTCTGGCAGCTTCTCAGACACTGCAGGCTGGATAATTCACAGAGCAACAAGGTAGATGGGGTTTCTCTCTTCCTATTCTTGAACAAATGAAAATCTGAGCAGGAAGGGTGCAGTGTTCATGATGAGATATTTAAAATGTACCCATATTCTGAAATCAGGTTTAGATATCGTGGTTTATTACATTCTGAGGGTTTCAACAGGAACAATCCATATAGATATGCTGAGAAAGAGTCAAGGTCAACCAAAAGCATAAGACAGTTCTAAAATTCAATAAGATTTTACCCAAAAGCCAAAACTAATATTCTATAATTATGCCCTAAAAATTATAAAACATATGCTCTTCTACTAAAATATTATTGATTAGTAATGTATAAATTTACTTTTATATTATTGAAGAAGTTAGAAAATAATTGAGTTAAAATTAATTTTCATTTATTACTAAATAACATATATTTGTTTTTCTATCATACAGTAAGTGGAAATATTTTTAATTTCAAAAGAATTTAGCAATATAAGTTTTGAAATTATAAGAGTAATTTGTTATCCTTCTTCATTAAAAAAAACTGTAGTAGGCCCTGGCTGGTTGGCTCAGTGGTAGAGCATCAGCCTGGCGTGCAGAAGTCCCGGGTTCGATTTTTGGCCAGGGCACACAGGAGAGGCGCCCATCTGCTTCTCCACCCCTCCCCCTTTCCTTCTTCTCTGTCTCTCTCTTCCCCTCCCGCAGCCCAGGCTCCATTGGAGCAAAAGATGGCCCGGGCACTGGGGATGGCTCCTTGGCCTCTGCCCCAGGCACTAGAGTGGCTCTGGTCGCGACAGAGCGATGCTCCGGATGGGCAGAGCATCGCCCCCTGGTGGGCGTGCCGGGTGGATCCCAGTTGGGCGCATGTGGGAGTCTGTCTGACTGCCTCCCTGTTTCCAGCTTCAGAAAAATACAAAAACAGAAATAACAACAACAAACAAACAAACAAAAAAAAACTGTAATAAATTTTGTTAGCTTTCTCCTATTTAAATCAATAATAAACATTATACTTAAACACATATTTGCAGTATTTTGTAAGATAGAAGTCCTTTGATGTGTACTGTGATATATTTTGTTTCTTGATTAAATTGGTGAATAAATTACCAGAATTCCTTTCTGTGCAGGGGTCCAGTTCAGAGTTGGTTAGCGTAGGACCTGTGCAAAGTTGAGAAGGTAAATGTGAAATAGTAGTCATTACTCCTTGAAGATCATTTTGTGGTCAGATAATTGCAGACAGATACAAAGGTGCCCTGGAGGTTGTAGTTAGCATTTTATTTTCTTCTAGGTGACCAGCTCTTTACAAAGAGTGGATCCAGGTTTACCACTAATGTATAGCTGTGGACCCACTGAGGTGATAGCTATATAAAATTTGCAATTTCCTATAGATTCTCCCATGAGTTCCCCTGACTTTGGTGAGGTCACTTTTTTTTTAAAGATTTTATTTACTGATTTTAGAGAGAGGGGAGAGAAAGAGAGAGAGAGAGAGAGAGAGAGAGAGAGAGAGAGAGAGAGAGAAAGAGAATGGGAAGGAATAGGAAGCATCAATTCATAGTAGTTGCTTCTCATATGTGCCCAAAGTTTGAAACCGGCAACCTCAGCACTCCAGGTCGAGGCTTTCACCGCTTTGTCACCATAGGCCAAGCATGGTGAGCTCACTCTTAAGCTTGACTTAATAGGTTGGTGTAGCATCCACCGGGTACGAGAACAAATGTTGGAGACTTTCAGGAGTTAAGATGTTACTTTATTGGCCAGTTTAACCTGCGCAGGGGCGAACTCCCGAGATGTCCGGAGACACCTTGCCCACAAGGAGCTGCAAATGGGAGCCGTGCCTAGCGCTCACAGCTAAATCTTTTTATAAGCTAAGCAAGCAAGCCTCATACAGAAGCAGATGTGGCGGTAACCTATTTGCTAAGGGGACTGCACATAGCATAGCAACAGGGGCTGGGGTCTAGCTCATTGGCGAATTCCAAACCTAAACTTCTGATAAGGGTCTTTTAACCAATAGAATGCAAACCTTTGTCTCTTTTTCCTTTTTTTTTTTCTTCTCTCTCAGCTTCCCAGAGTCCCTATCTGTCTCTGCTTCTTGAACGACCTTGGGCATGTTACTCCTAACAGAACAGGAGCAGGACCTGCCTGTAACCCTTAAGTTCCCTGTTCCATTAGTACCCTGCTTATTTTCTGATTTTCTC
This sequence comes from Saccopteryx bilineata, assembly GCF_036850765.1. Taxonomy (NCBI): domain Eukaryota; kingdom Metazoa; phylum Chordata; class Mammalia; order Chiroptera; family Emballonuridae; genus Saccopteryx; species Saccopteryx bilineata. The sequence continues at coordinate 98,086,537 of NC_089493.1, forward strand.
TTGGTCCTTACAGTTGGCAGATTGGCAACTCCTTCTCTGTTGCTCCATGTTTTATGACTAGTCTTTAGTTCCCCAGCTCTTCTAACAATGAACATGATATAATAACCATAATATAATTAATTTCATTGGTAACTCTACTTCTCTGACACAGGAATATGTGCTATTGTTCCTGAATGGAAGTACCGTTATTTTTTGCTCCATAAGACGCACTTGACCATAAGTTGCACCTACGGTTTTAAGGAGGAAAATAAGAAAAAAATATTCTGAACCAAATGGTGTATTAAAATATTTAATAAAATATACCACAATAATATTTCAACAATGTAAACTCAATAGCAGTATTAGCAACCATTAGCACTGTTATTAACAAATGAAAAGAGACTTTAATGTTCAAATACTCTTCTAGTCCAGGAACCCACAGTAGCTAAAAAAATAAAATGAAAGAACATTTGCTCCATAAAATGCACAGGCATTTTCCCCTCCACTTTTTGGGGAAAAAAGTGCGTCTTATGGAGCTAAAAATAAGTAGATTGCATTCTTCCTCCCAATTATTTACCCCTTTCTGTTTCCCACCCCTTTTCCATGTGACTATAATTACTCCCATTTATTTCCACTACTAGACAGAGTATTTCCACTACTTCATTGACTAGTTACTTTGTCAAGTGAAATGCGGAGACCATGAAAGAATGCAGTTGCAGTTTTAGCTCTGAAGAGGCTATGTGTATTATTGTTCACTCCTATCTATTGCTGTGAATCAGAGATATTCTAAAAATGCTCTCTGGTCCTAGTTAGTCACTCCAGATGGTCTGCCGACTCACATTGTGAAGTAGAGCAACAAGCTACTCATAAATGCAACTGAGTTTCAATCATTATTTGTTATGCAGCAATAGCTAAGTGATACAGTAATAAGGGATATAGGTACTAAATGCATCAGTTTTACTCTACAGATGTAAGACTTACATATTTACTTAGCAGAATGAATTTTTTGAAGAAGGCCATGGCAGTATTTCTGATCCTCCAGGCTCTTTTATTTTTTATTTATTTATTTATTTACTTTTATTAATTTTAATGGGGTGACATTGATAAATCAGGGTACATATGTTCAGAGAAAACACCTCTAGGTTATTTTGACATTTGATTATGCTGCATTCCCATCACCCAAAGTCCAATTGTCTTCCATCACCTTCTAACTGGGTTTCTTTGTGCTCCTAACCCCCTCCCTCTCCTCCCCCCCACCCCATAACCCTAACACTCTTGTTCATGTCTCTGAGCCTCATGTTTATGTCCCACCTCTGTATGGAATCATATAGTTCTTAGTTCTTTCTGATTTACTTATTTCACTCAGTATAATGTTATCAAGGTCAATCCCTGTTGTTGTAAATGATCCGATATCATCATTTCTTATGGCTGAGTAGTATTCCATAGTATATAGGTACCAAAGCTTTTTAATCCACTTGTCCACTGACTGACACTTGGGCTGTTTCCAGTTATACGCTATTGTGAACAATGCTGCCATAAACATGGGGGTGCATTTCTTCTTTTCAAACAGTGCTATGGTGTTTGTTCTTGGGATATATTCCTAACAGTGGTATAGCTGGGTCAAAAGGCAGTTCGATTTTTAATTTCTTGAGGAATCTCCATACTGTTTTCCACAGTGGCTGCACCAGTCTGCATTCCCACCAGCAGTGCAGGAGGGTTCCCTTTTCTCCACATCCTCGCCACACTTATTCTATGTTGTTTTGTTGATGAGCACCATTCTGACTGGTGTGAGATGATATCTCATTGTGGTTTTAATTTGCATTTCTCTAATAATTAGTGATGTTGAGCATTTTTTCATATGCCTATTGGCCTACTATATGTCCTCTTTGGAGAAGTGTCTAACTCATTTCTTTCGCACATTTTTTTTTTTTTACAGAGATAGAGAGAGGGATAGATAGGGACAGACAGACAGGAAGAGATAGAGAGAGGGATAGATAGGGACAGACAGACAGGAACGGAGAGAGATGAGAAGCATCATCAGTTTTTCGTTGCGACACCTTAGTTGTTCATTGATTGCTTTCTCATATGTGCCTTGACCATGGACCTTCAGCAGACCGAGTAACCCCTTGCTCGAGCCAGCGACCTTGGGTCCAAGCTGGTGAGCTTTTTGCTCAAGCCAGATGAGCCCATTCTCAAGCTGGCGATTTTGGGGTCTCAAATCTGGGTCCTTGGCATCCCAGTCCGACACTCTATCCACTGCGCCACCACCTGGTCAGGCTTGCATATTTTTTTATTGGATTGTTTGTCTTCCTGATATTGTTTTTTACAATTCTTTATAAATTTTGGTTATTAACCCCTTATCAGAAGTATTGTCAAATATATTCTCCCATTGTGTAGTTTGTCTTTTTATTCTGTTCTTATTGTCTTTAGCTGTGCAGAAGCTTTTTAGTTTGATATAGTCCCATTTGTTTATCCTGTCTTTTATTTCACTTGCCCGTGGAGATAAATCGGCAAATATATTGCTGTGAGAGATATCAGGGAGCTTACTGCCTATATTTTCTTCTAAGATGCTTATGGTTTTACAGCTTACATTTAAGTCTTTTATCCATTTTGAGTTTATTTTTGTGAATGGTGTAAATTGGTGGTCTAGTTTCATTTTTTTGCAGGTAAAGTCTGTCTTTACTCCAATGTATGCTCTTACCTCCTTTGTCAAATATCAGTTGTCCATAAAAGTGTGGGTTTATTTCTGGGTTCTCGGTTCTGTTCCATTGATCTATATGCCTGTTCTTATGCCAGTACCAGGCTGTTTTGAGCACAATGGCCTTGTTGTAGTATAACTTGATATCTGGAAGTGTGATACCTCTCACTTTATTCTTCCTTTTCAAGATTGCTGAGGCTATTCGTGTTCTCTTTTGGTTCCATATAAATTTTTGGAATATGTGTTCTTTATTTTGAAGTAAGGCATTAGTATTTTAATCAGTATTGCATTGAATTTATAAATTGCTTTGGGTAATATAGACATATATTAATGATGTTTATATGATGTTTATTCTTCCTAACCATGAGCACAGTATATGCTTCCACTTGTTTGTATCTTCCTTGATTCCATTTACCAATGTTTTATAATTTTCTGAGCTACAAGTCTTTAATCTCCCTGGTTGAATTTATTCCTAGGTACTTTATTTTTTTGGTTGCAATGGTAAAGGGGATTGCTTTCTTAGTTTCTCTTTCTGACAGTTCATTGTTAGTGTATAAAAATGCCCTGATTTTTGAATATTAATTTTACATCCTACAACCTTGCTGAATTCATTTATCAGGTCTAGTAGTTTTTTGACTGAGACTTTAGCGTTTTTTATATACAATATCATATCATCTGCAAATAATGATTATTTTACTTCTTCTTTTCCAATTTGGATGCCTTTTTTTTTTCTTGTCTGATTGCTGTGGCTAGGACTTCCAGGGCTATGTTGAATAAGAGTGGTGAAAGACGGCACCTCTGCCTTGTTCCTGATCTTAAGGGGATTGCTTTGAATTTTTTCCCATTGAGTATGATGTTGGCTGTGGGTTTGTCATAGATGGCCTTTATCATGTTGAGGTATGTTCCCTGTATTCCCACTTTGCTGAGAGTTTTGATCATGAATGGGTGCTGGATTTTATCAAATGCTTTTTCTGCATCTATTGAAATTATCATGTGGTTTTTCTTCTTTCTTTAGTTTATGTGATGAATCACATTGATTGATGTGCAAATATTGTACCAGCCTTGCCTCCCAAGAATAAATCCCTCTTGATCAAAGTGTATGATTTTTTCCATATATTGTTGGATCTGGTTTGCTAATATTTTGTTGAGGATTTTAGCATCTAAATTCATCAGAGATATTGGCCTATAATTTTCTTTCTTTGTGTTGTTTTTGCCTGGTTTTGAAATCAGAATTATGCTCGCCTCATAAAAGAAGATTGGAAGTCTTCCTTCCTCTTGAATTTTTTGAAATTGCTTGAGAAGGATAGGAGTTAGTTCTTTGAATATTTGGTAGAGTTCGTTTGAGAAGCCATCAGGCCCAGGACTTTTCTTTTCTGGGAGTTTTTTGATAACTGTTTCAATCTCATTTGTTGTAATTGGTCTGTTTAGGTTTTCTGATTCTTCTAGATTAATTTTTGGAAGATTATATGTTTCAAGGAATTCATCCATTTCATCTAGGTTGTCTAGTTTTTGGGCATACAGTTCTTCATAGTATTTTCTTACAATATTTTGTATTTCTGTTCTGTCAGTTGTTATTTCTCCACTCTCATTTCTAATTTTATTTATTTGAGTCCTCTCTCTTTTTTTCTTGGTGATTCTGGTTAAAAGTTCATTAATCTTCTTTACCTTTTCAAAGAATCAGCTCTTGGTTTCATTGATCTTCTGTATTGTTTCTTTAGCCTCTATGTCATTTATTTCTACTCTGATCTTTATTATTTTCTTTCTTCTACTAGCTCTGGGCTTTACTTGCTGTTCTTTTTTTTTTTTCTTTTTTTATTTTTCCAAAGTTGGAAATGGGGAGGCAGTCAGACAGACTCCCACATGCGCCCGACTGGGATCCACCCGGCATGCCCACCCAGGGGCAATGCTCTGCCCATCTGGGGTGTCGCTCTGCCACAATCAGAGCTATTCTAGCGCCTGAGGCAGAGGCCACAGAGCCATCCTCAGTGTCCGGGCAAACTTTGCTCCAATGGAGCCTTGGCTGTGGGAGGAGAAGAGAGAGAGAGAGAAAGTAGAGGGGGAAGGGTGGAGAAGCAGATGTGTGCTTCTCCTGTGTGTCCTGGCTGGGAATTTAACCCGGGACTTCTGCACACTAGGCTGACGCTCTAGCACTGAGCCAACCAGCCAGGGCCTACTTGTTGTTCTTTTTCTAGTTCTTTTAGATGCAGTGTCAAGTTGTTTATTTAAGCTTTTTCTAGCTTCTTGAGGTATGCCTGTAATGCTATGAACTTCCCTCTCAGGACTGCTTTTGCTGTGTCTCATAAATTTTGAGTTGATGTATGCTTGTTATTCATTTCAAGGAATTTTTTATTTTCTTCTTTGATCTCATTGTTAACCCATTCATTATTTAATAACATGCTATTTAGTTTCCAAGTGTTTGAGTATTTTTTTAGTTTTTCTGTTTTAATTGATTTCTAGTTTCAGGCCATTGTGATCAGAGAAAGTGCTTGATATTATTTCAATCTTCTTAAATTTGTTGAGACCGCTTTTGTGTCCTAACATGTGGTCTATCCTAGAGAATGTACCATGAGCACTTGAGAAGAATGTATATTCTGCTGCTTTAGGGTGAAAGGTTGTGGAGATATCTATTAAGTCGAGTTGATCTAGTATGTTCTTTAAGTCTGTTCTTTCTTTGTTAGTTTTCTTTCTTGAGTATCTATCTACTGATGTTAGTGGGGTATTAAAATGCCCTACTATTATAGTATTGCTGTTGATCTCACCCTTTAAATCCATCAGTCTGCTTTAAATATTTAGGTGCTCCTATATTAGGTGCGTAGATATTTTTAAGTTATATCTTTCTGTTGGATTGCTCCCTTTATTGTTATGTAGTGACCTTTTTTTTATCTCTTATTATAGTCTTTGTTTTAAAGTCCATTTTGTCTGATATAAGTATTGTTACCCCAGTTTTTTTTTTTTATTTCCATTTGAGTGAAATATTTTTTTTATCCTTTTATCTTCAGTCTATGTGTATCTTTTGTTTTAAGGTATGTCTCTTGTAGACAGCATATGTATGGGTCCTGTTTTCTCATCCACACAGCTACCCTATGTCTTTTGATTGGATAATTTAATCCATTTACATTTAAGGTCATTATTGATATGTAGTTGTTTATTGCCATTTTATTCTTTTTTTTTTTTTTAATAAATTTTTATTAATGGTAATGGGATGACATTAATAAATCAGGGTACATATATTCAAAGAAAACATGTCTAGGTTATTTTGTCATCAAATTATGTTGCAAACCCCTCGCCCAAAGTCAGATTGTCCTCCATCACCCTCTATCTAGTTCTCTGTGCCCCTCCCCCTCCCCCTAACTCTCTCCCTCCCTCCCTCCCATGTCCTCCCTCCCCCCCCACCCATGGTAACCACCAGACTCTTGTCCATGTCTCTTAGTCTCATTTTTATGTTCCACCAATGTATGGAATCATGTAGTTCTTGTTTTTTTCTGATTTGCTTATTTCACTCCTTATAATGTTATCAAGATCCCACCATTTTGCTGTAAATGATCTGATGTCATCATTTCTTATGGCTGAGTAGTATTCCATAGTGTATATGTGCCACATCTTCTTTATCCAGTCTTCTATTGAAGGGCTTTTTGGTTGTTTCCATGTCTTGGCCACTGTGAACAGTGCTGCAATGAACATGGGGCTACATGTGTCTTCACGTATCAATGTTTCTGAGGTTTTGGGGTATATACCCAGTAGAGGGATTGCTGGGTCATAAGGTAGCAGTCCCACCAACAGTGAATGAGGGTTCCTTTTTCTCCACAGCCTCTCCAACATTTGGTATTTCCCGTCTTGTTGATAATAGCTAATCTAACAGGAGTGAGGTGGTATCTCATTGTAGTTTTGATTTGCATTTCTCTAATAACTAATGAAGCTGAGCATCTTTTCATATATCTGTTGGCCATTTGTATTTCTTCCTGGGAGAAGTGTCTGTTCATGTCCTCTTCCCATTTTTTTATTGGATTGTTTGTTTGTTTGTTGTTGAGTTTTATGAGTTCTTTGTAAATTTTGGATATTAGGCCCTTATCTGAGCTGTCGTTTGAAAATATCAGTTCCCATATAGTTGGCTGTCTGTTTATTTTGATATCAGTTTCTCTTGCTGAGCAAAAACTTTTAATTCTGATGTAGTCCCATTCATTTATCTTTGCCTTCACTTCTCTTGCCATTGGAGTCAAGTTCATAAAATGTTCTTTAAAACCCAGGTCCATGATTTTAGTACCTATGTCTTCTTCTATGTACTTTATTGTTTCAGGTCTTATATTTAGGTCTTTGATCCATTTTGAATTAATTTTAGTACAGGGGGACAGGCTGTAGTCGAGTTTCATTCTTTTGCATGTGGCTTTCCAGTTTTCCCAACACCATTTGTTGAAGAGGCTTTCTTTTCTCCATTGTGTGTTGTTGGCCCCTTTATCAAAGATTATTTGACCATATATATGTGGTTTTATTTCTGGGCTTTCTATTCTGTTCCATTGGTCTGAGTGTCTATTTTTCTGCCAATACCATGCTGTTTTGATTATCGTGGCCCTATAATATAGTTTAAAGTCAGGTATTGTAATGCCCCCAGCTTCATTCTTTTTCCTTAGGACTGTTTTGGCTATTCGGGGTTTTTTATAGTTCCATATAAATCTGATGATTTTTTGTTCCATTTCTTTAAAAAATCTCATAGGGATTTTGATGAGAATTGCATTAAATTTGTATATTGCTTTGGGTAATATGGCCATTTTGATTATATTTATTCTTCCTATCCAGGAACAAGGAATATTTTTCCATCTCATTGTATCTTTTTCGATTTCCCTTAACAATGCTTTGTAATTTTCATTATATAGGTCCTTTACGTTCTTTGTTATGTTTATTCCTAGGTATTTTTTTTTTGTTGTTGCAATCGTGAAGGGGATTATTTTTTTGAGTTCGTTTTCTAATATTTCATTGTTGGCATATAGAAAGGCTATGGACTTTTGTATGTTAATTTTGTATCCTGCGACCTTACTGTATTGGTTTATTGTTTCTAATAATCTTTTTGTGGAGTCCTTCGGGTTTTCGATGTATAGGATCATATCATCAGCAAAAAGTGATAGCTTTACTTCTTCTTTTCCGATATGGATGCCTTTTATTTCTTTGTCTTGTCTGATTGCTCTGGCCAGAACTTCTAGCACCACGTTGAATAAGAGTGGAGAGAGTGGACAACCCTGTCTTGTTCCTGATTTAAGGTAGAAAGTCCTCAGTTTTATGCCGTTTAATAGGATGTTGGCTGATGGTTTATCATATATGGCCTTTATCATGTTGAGATATTTTCCTTCTATACCCATTTTGTTGAGAGTCTTAAACATAAAATTGTGTTGTATTTTATCAAAAGCCTTTTCTGCATCTATTGATAAGATCATGTGGTTTTTGTTCTTTGTTTTGTTGATATGGTGTATTACGTTAACCGTTTTGCATATGTTGAACCATCCTTGAGATTCTGGGATGAATCCCACTTGATCATGATGTATTATTTTTTTAATATGTTGTTGTATTCGGTTTGCCAGTATTTTGTTTAGTATTTTAGCATCTGTATTCATTAGAGATATTGGTCTGTAGTTTTCTTTCTTTGTGCCATCCTTGCCAGGTTTTGGTATGAGGGTTATGTTGGCCTCATAAAATGTGTTTGGAAGTATTGCTTCTTCTTCAATTTTTTGGAAGACTTTGAGCAGAATAGGAACCAAGTCTTCTTTGAATGTTTGATAGAATTCACTAGTATAACCGTCTGGGCCTGGACTTTTATTTTTGGGGAGATTTTTAATAGTTTTTTCTATTTCCTCCCTGCTGATTGGTCTGTTTAGGCTTTCTGCTTCTTCATGACTCAGTCTAGGAAGGTTGTATTGATCTAGGAATTTATCCATTTCTCCTAGATTGTTGTATTTGGTGGCATATAATTTTTCATAGTATTCTACAATAATTCTTTGTATTTCTATGATTTCTGTGGTGATATCTCCTCTTTCATTTTGGATTTTATTTATTTGAGTCCTGTGTCTTTTTTCCTTGGTGAGTCTTGCCAAGGGTTTGTCAATTTTGTTGATCTTTTCAAAGAACCAGCTCCATGTTTTATTGATTTTTTCTAGTTTTTCTGTTCTCTATTTCATTTATTTCTGCTGATTTTTATTATCTCCGTTCTTCGGCTGGTTTTGGGTTGTCTTTGTTCTTCTTTTTCTAGTTCCTTAAGGTGTGAAGTTAAGTGGTTTACTTCGGCTCTCTCTTGTTTGTTCATATAGGCCTGAAGTGATATGAACTTTCCTCTTATTACTGCTTTTGCTGCATCCCAGAGATTCTGATATGTCGTATTTTCATTTTCATTTGTCTGTATATATCTTTTGATCTCTGCGCTTATTTCTTCTTTGACCCATTCATTTTTTAGAAGTATGTTGTTTAGTTTCCACATTTTTGTGGGTTTTTCCCCCTCTTTTTTGCAGTTGAATTCTAGTTTCAAGGCTTTATGATCAGAAAATATGCTTGGTACAATTTCAATTTTTCTAAATTTGCTGATATTGTCTTTGTGGCCCAACATATGGTCAACATTCTTGAGAATGTTCCATGTACACTAGAGAAAAATGTATACTCTGTCGCTTTGGGATGAAATGTCCTGTAGATGTCTCTTATATCCAGGTGTTCTAGTATTTCGTTTAAGGCCACTATATCTTTATTGATTCTCTGTTTGGATGACCGATCTAGAGCCGTCAGCGGTGTATTGAGGTCTCCAAGTATGATTGTATTTTTGTTAGTTTTTGTTTTAAGGTCAATAAGTAGCTGTCTTATATATTTTGGTGCTCCTTGGTTTGGTGCATATATATTAAGGATTGTTATGTCTTCTTGATTCAACTTCCCCTTAATCATTATGAAATGACCATTTTTGTCTCTGAGTACTTTTCCTGTCTTGTAGTCAGCATTATTAGATATGAGTATTGCTACACCTGCTTTTTTTTGGGTGTTGTTTGCTTGGAGTATTGTTTTCCAGCCTTTCACTTTGAATTTGTTTTTATCCTTGTTGCTTAGATGTGTTTCTTGTAGGCAGCATATAGTTGGATTTTCTTTTTTAATCCATTCTGCTACTCTGTGTCTTTTTATTGGTAAGTTTAATCCATTTACATTTAGTGTAATTATTGACACTTGTGGGTTTCCTACTGCCATTTTATAAATTGCTTTCTGTTAGTTTTGTATCTAGTTTGATTCTTCTCTTTTGTTTTTCTATCATTTATTTTTGTTTGTTTGTGTTCCATACTTCTTTCCTCTGTTGCTACCTTTTTTAAGTCGAGTGTTTTTGTGGTGGTTTTTTTAAGGGTGGTTACCATTAAGTAATGAAAAGGGTACCTACCATATTCATTGTGGTACCCTATCTTATAAGTATTTCTGCACTTCATCATCCTTTGCTACTGTTAATCTCCATCCTCTCCCCCCTTTTTTTCCTTTGTTGTCACAGTTTAAGTTTGGTTTGATTGTGTTCTTGGTGGAGCTGTTACTTGTGGTGTTGTTTTCTTTTGTTCTTTGAATCTGGTTGGAAAACCCCCCTTAGTATTTCCTGGAGTGGGGGCTTTCTGTTGATAAATTCTCTCATCTTTTCTGTATTTGTGAATGTTTTTATATCTCCTTCATACTTGAAGGATAGCTTTGATGGGTATAGTATTCTTGGCTGAAAGTTCCTCTCTTTCAGGGCTTTAAATATTGGGGTCCACTCTCTTCTAGCTTGTAGAGTTTCTGCTGAGAAATCTGATGATAATCTAATAGGCCTTCCTTTATATGTTGTACTCTTCTTTTCCCTGGCTGCCTTGAGAATTTTTTCTTTGTCATTGGTTTGTGTCATCTTTATTATGATGTGCCTTGGAGTGGGTTTCTTGGGGTTAAGAAAACTTGGTGTTCTGTTTGCTTCTTGAATTTGAGGCTTTAGTTCCTTCCACAGGCTTGGGAAGTTCTCGTCTATTATTTGTTTGAGTATATTCTCTATTCCATTTTCTTTCTCTTCTCCCTCTGATATACCTATTATTCTTATGTTATTCTTTCTGATGGAGTCAGACAATTCCTGTAGGGCTTTCTCATTTTTTATTATTTTTGAGTCTCTTTCTTCTTCTCTCTGTTGTGCCTCTAGTTGTTTGTCTTCTATTTCACTAATCCTATCTTCAATCTGGGCTGTTCTGTTAGCTAAGCTTGTTACCTTGTTTTTCAGCTCGTGAATTGAGTTTTTCATTTCTGTTTGATTTGTTTTTATAGTTTCAATTTCCTTGGTAATATATTCTTTGTGTTCATTGAGTTGTTTTCTGATCTCCCTATATTGCCTTTCTGTGTTTTCTTGTATATCTCTGAGTATTTTTAAGATTTCTATTTTAAATTCTCTGTCATTTAGCTCCAAGGCTTCCAATATGTTAAGTCTTTTCTCCATAGATTTTTCCATATCTATTTGTGTTACCTCTCTTTCTTTTGTATCCATAATATTCGATTTCCTCTTTCTTATCGGCATCTGAGGGTGGTCTTATTGATAGCATGCAGGCGCACTCCCTCGCGGCTTGAATGAGCGTCGCTGCTGCGGTAGCTTCCTCCACACCCTCGTCTCTCAGATTCAAGTGATAACGGTCCTTTTGCTTTCAGTTTGTGTGGAACTCCGGAATGCTCCGAGGATAAATTTTTCTGTTTCTAGTTGATAAATTTGTTGTGATTTAGGGGAGAGCTGTCGGACGCGCTTCTCACGGCGCCATTTCCGTGACGTCACTCCGCCATTTTATTCTTTAAAACTGTATTCCTCTTTTGCTATATTCTTTTTTTCCTTTGATCTCTTTACAACAGGCCTCTTAGCATTTCTTGCAGCCTTGTTTTAGTTGTAGTCAATTCCTTGAGTTTTTTTTTTTAAATCTGGAAAGCTTTTTATTTCTCCTTCAATTTTAAACGATAGCCTTGCTGGATAAAGTAGTCTTGGTTGTAGGCTCTTGTTCTGCATTACTTTGAATATTTCTTGCCATTCCCTTCTGGCCTCAAGTGTTTCTGTTGAGAAGTCGGAAGTCATCCTTATGGGGGCTCCTTTGTAGGTTATAGTCTTTTTTTCTCTAGTAGCTTTTAATATTTTTATCTCTTAGCTTTTGTGTTTTAATTACGATGTGTCTTGGTGTCGATTTCTTTGGGTTTCTTATTAATGGAGTTCTCTGTGCTTCTTGAAATTGTGAGATGTTTCCCTGCCTTAATTGAAGGAAGTTTTCCGCTATAATATGTTTGAACAAAGTCTCTATCCCTTGTTCTTTCTCTTCTTCTTCAGGAACCCCTATGGTATGGATATTATTTCTCTTCTTAGAGTTTCCTCAGACTTTTTGAGTCTCTTTTCTTTTTTCTTCCCTGCTTCTGTGCCTTTATATATCTTTTCCTCTAACTCACTAATTTAATTCTCAGCTTTATCCATCCTGCTTTAAATTCCTTCCATTGTGTTTTTCATTTCTGATATTGTATTTCTGACTGATTCTTTTTTTATTATTTCAATGTCCTTTTTTATATTTGCTATCTCTTTATTTAGGTGTTTGTAATGAATATCTATTGTTCTAATATCCTTGAGCATCCTAACAATTGTTATTTAAAACTCTGCATCTGGTAATTTGGTTATATCTGACTCATTCAGGTCCTTTTCTGGGGATTTCTCTTGATTTATTTGTGCTGCATTTCTCTGCTTTTTCATTTTTTCTTTGTAAAAGAAGGTTTTGGCCACTGGGTGTGGCCTCTGTGTTCCCAGGTGTGGTCTGTCTGCAGGCCCGCCACACCCTCTGCTGTTGCTGTCTAGGGCGTTCGGGTATGGGCATTGCTGGTGCCTGCCCACTGGGAGTGGCTGTGATCACGTGCTCAGGTGTACAAGCCTTGGTGGCCTTGGCCTTTGCCCTTCCCCCCCAGGTGGTGTTATGCATGGCCCTGAGAGCAGGGATGAGCACCTTTGCTAAGTAAGCTGCTGGGTCTCCACCTGATTCCAGTCTTTCACCTTGCCCTTGCAGGAGAAGCCCGCTCGTGAGATGGCTGCAAGCCTTGGCTCCACAGGCTTGGCGGGACTGCGTGCCCATGCTCAGTAGCGGGACTCCGCCTATTCTGGGCTTTTGGAGCCACCCCCATGGGAGGAGCCAGGTCCCAAGCCAGGCCACAAGCCTTGATTCCACAGGTGGAGCAAAGCTGTGCTCCTGCACCCTTGCTCAAGGGCAGGTCTTTACCCCTCCTGGGGTTTCCACCCTTCCCCCGCAGGCTGGAGTGCAGGTGGCCCGCAGCTGGGCTTGACAACTTTTGCACACCCCCTCCTCCACAGCTGGGCAAGACTGAGCTCAACCTGGGCCTCAGTAGTGGCCAGCTGGCTTCCGCCCTTTCCAACAGAACCGCGCTTCCATGTCCTGCTGCCGCCAGCCCTTGGGCGAGCCCTCAGCTATGTGGGTGGGGACGCTGCAGCTTAGACCCTAACATTCACTACTGTAGTCCTGAAAGCTCCCTCCTTCTAAGCGACTCTGCTCTGAGTGCCACGGGAGAGCTTGTTTGGCTGGTGTCCTGCTTCCCTTTGCTGGTATTGCCATTTTCAGGGGAAATATTCACTTCAGATTTGGGGAGTGACTCGTCCCAGAGCTTAGGGTGGCTGTCTCTCAAAATGTTTCTCCCTGTGCCTCCTAGATTACACTTTCTTCCTGCTACACCAGTCTTCTCCTCTCTCTCCATCCCCTGGAGCCTCAGGTGAGTGGTTGTGAGAGAGGTTTTCTGTGCAGTCCCTTTAAGAAGAATCCTGGGTCTGAGAAATCAGTCTCTTTCTCACAAACAGTATCCTGTCTTGTTTCGCTAAATACTGACCATATGCCTCTTCTATTCTCTGGGGCTGCAGGCTGGGGCTTTGTTCCTAGGACTCAGGACCCTCTCCTCTCTGCTAAACTCACTTCCCACAACGCAAGTCTCTCCCAGCTGCCGTTCCCTCCAGGCAGCTGGGCAGCCCTCTGCACATTTCCACTTTTCCTACCAGTCTCAATGTGGCTTCTTTAGTGTTCCTCGATTGAAGAGTAATCTTAGTTTAGTCCAAAGTTGGTTTTTTCAGATGATGGTTCTTAAAATTAGTTTATAATCCACTTTGGTTCTGGGAGGTGGAAGTTGGTACATCCACTTACTCCATTGTCATCTTGTCCCCTATTCCTATATGTGCCCTCCCTCCAGGCTCTTTTAGAATCTTGTTATGCCCCTTTCAAGATTTGGAATCTGTTTACCCTTCCATGAAAATGGGTGGCTATCACTATAAATAGTATGAGGCTGAAGGGATGCTTGTGTTGTCAAGTCTAGGTCATTAAAAAATAATACAGTTTTTACCTAGTGCGCGCACCCTCTCTCTGTCTCTCACTTGCTCTCCCTGTCTTCCCACCACCCACAGAACATTTAGTTTTGCAATTCAGCCACCATGTTCTGAAATCATGGAGAGGCCATCTGTATCTAATCTGATCAATAGCCCAAGCTAAAGTTTCACACAAAAGCCAGCATCAATTTTTAAATATATGCATATACAAAACTTCACGTAATTTCATCTCCAAGCCTTCAAGGATTTCAACTGAAGCCACAGATAGGCACAAAGAGAAGCCATTGCTGTGGCATCCTCTTTGATTTCCTTATCTATAGGATTCATAAACATAATAAAGAGTTATGACACAAAGTTTTGGAAAGTTTAGTACAGAGTCATAATAAGAAACTGTCTGTAGACATTATCAGAATAAATATAAATTTGAAGATATAGCTGCTCATGATGTGGAGTGATTGCTGGATCACATGGTTGTTCTATTCTTAATTTTTTGTGCAACCACAATACTTTCTTTTATAATGGTTGTACTAGTTTACATTCCCACCAGAAGTGAATGAGAGTTCCTTTTTCTCCACAGCCCCTCCAACACTTGTTATTACCTGTCTTGTTGATAATTGCCAATTTAACATGTGTGAGGTGGTATCTCATTGCAGTTTTGATTTTTGCATTTCTCTAGTAGCTAGCCAAGATGAGCATCTTTTCATATATCTGTTGGCCATTTGTGTGCCTTCTTGGGAGAAGTGTAAAATTTTAAGACCTCAGTAAATAAAAGATTGCCATCTGCATATATTAGAAGACTTATTCTTGTAAAGATTTTTAATTCTACCATGAATTAATATAGATTAAATACAATCCTTATTTTTGAAGAAATTAACAAACTGAATCTAAAATTGCCATGCAAAAGCAAGTAGAAAAAGTAATCATCAAAAACTTGATGAAAGAATAGAAAAACTGTGCAACTTACACTCTGAGATATAAAGGCATTTTAAAGCTATAATAATTTTAAAAGAACGTTATGGGGAAAATGATAGGAAAAACATGAAATAGTGGAGTGCCTACAGTCAGGCTTGTACATATGATCAACTGATTTATGACAAAATAATTTTAGGTCCATTGATGATATGATATCCTTTTGCATAAGTGGTGCTGTGCCATTTGGTACCAAAATAGAAAAAATATATCTTGATATACGTTTATCTTACACCAGACACAAAAGGTAATGCGTGGTAGATTGCTGATATAAATGCAATCAGTAAAACAATAAAAATTTTAGAGGAAAATATAGAACACTTCTGTGGTCTTACTGCAAGCAAAGATTTCTTCAGCAAGACAAAAAAAAAGCATTAACATTAAAAAGCAGAGAAATGATAAGTTCTTATAATTAAGAGCTTCTATTGATTAAAAATACCATTAGGAGAGTTTAAAAAGCAACAACATGTAGTGGGAGAAATTATTAACAATAGGACATATGACAAATCTATTCAGAATATATATTTTTTAAAAACTGAAGATAAACATCCTAGTTGAAAATGGCAAAAAGGGCTTGGATATATGTTATAAAACAGAATGTTCACATGAAGATTAGACTTTCAACTTTCGTATCAGAGGAAATGCACCATACTGGGGTGAACAAAAGTAGGTTTACAGTTGTGAGTATGTGAAACTTTATTCTGGCACTATTATTTATTAATTATTATATATTTTCTTTGTATTATAACTGTGTATGTACCTGTCCACCCATGTAAAACTCTCATAAGCCTACTTGTGCACTTGTAAAAATCCATCATGGAGAAAACTGGATAAAAACTATCAAGTTTTGGTGCTGGAGAAGTGTAGCAGCTGGAATTCTCATACCCTGCTACTGAAAATGAAAAATTAGGCCCTGACCTGCTGGCTCAGTGGTAGGTCCTTGGCCTGGCTTTGGATGTCCCAAGTTTGATTCCCGGCCAAGGCATGCAGTAGAAGTGCCCATCTGCTTCTCCACCTCTCCCCCTCTCACTTCTTTCTCTCTCTCTCTCTCTCTTACCCTCCAACAGTTGTGGCTCAATTTGTTTAGTTATTTGGTCTCAGGCGCTAAGGATAGCTTTATGGTCCCTGCCTCAGGCGCTAGGAAAATGGCTTGATTTCTGAGAAACAGAGCAATGGGCACAGGTTGGCAGAGCATCGCCCCCTAGTGGGATTTCCAGGTGGATCCCAGTTGGGGTTCATGCAGGAGTCTGTTTCTCTGCCTCCCCTCTTTTCACTAAAAAAAAAAAATGTAAGTTGGCATAACCAATTTAGAAAAACTATCTGTTTCTACTAAAAAATTAGTTGTTAACTTAATAAGTGAATGAATTTAATAACTAGTTACTAATTCAAAAGAATAAAGACTTTGGAAAATCAAGAACCATAGCAATTTTAGGCATTTAGTTTTTAAGAATTTTTGTAGTCTTTTCAGAATTCCCAGAAGAAATAGCTTCAAGTCTTTCAATCTTTGTCATTCAAGTTGATTGAAATTCTTTGGAGAGAAAGCCAGACTGACTTAACTTTGTTCATGTGCTCTGATCTACTAAAATTGGAGAATCTTTACAGAAAATCTCACAGTGACTCACAAAGGGAAGTCGTTTTTTTGTTTTTTTGTTTTTTTTTTTTTATAATTTTATTTTTTTAATGGGGTGACATCAATAAATCAGGATACATATATTCAAAGATAACAAGTCCAGGTTATCTTGTCGTTCAATTATGTTGCATACCCACCACCCAAAGTCAGATTATCCTCTGTCACCTTCTATCTTGTTTTCTTTGTGCCCCTCCCACCCCCTATCCCTCTCCCATTCCCCCCTCCCCCCCGTAACCACCACACTCTTATCAATGTCTCTTAGTTTCACTATTATGTCCCACCTACGTATGGAATAATACAGTTCCTGTTTTTTTCTGATTTACTTATTTCGCTTCGTATCATGTTATCAAGATCCCACCATTTTGCTGTAAATGTTCCGATGTCATCATTTCTTATGGCTGAGTAGTATTCCATAGTGTATATGTGCCACATCTTCTTTATCCAGTCATCTATTGATGGGCTTTTTGGTTGTTTCCATGTCCTGGCCACTGTGAACAATGCTGCAATAAACATGGGGCTGCATACAAAGGGAAGTCTTGGCTTCTGTATCAGTTATATATAGTGACAATAATATTGCATAACAAACAACCACACAATCTTGTTGTCTTATAACAGTGAATAGTTATCTCTTGTTCATATCTCAGTGGGTCATTTGGTGGCTGATTTTGGCTGGGTTTACCTGGGCTTGGCTCCAGGGCAAGAATTTAACTCTGCCCTAGGCATCTCTCACTTTTCTGGTGTGGGTGCACTGCATGAAGACATCTTTTTTCTTTTTTTATAACAATGACTGAAGGGCATAGAGAGCACTGATACATTTCAAGCCTCTGTGTCATATCTGCTAACATTCTGTTGACTAACATAAATAACAACCAATCATGCATCAATGAGGTGGGTAAGTATACTTTGTCCATTATAAGAAGAACTGCCAAAGGTAAGAATATAGGGATGGGGGAATATAGTTAAAAAAATACAATCTACTTTTGTTTCCTAAGGTTGCTTTATCAAACCACTGCCAAAGAACTACTTGACTGGGAAGCCTTCATATGTATACCACAGTGCCTAAGATATAATTGTAAAGGTGCACTGGATAAAGAGATCAATATGGAAAAAATTGAGAGAACCAATTTTAATTAACTATCTTCTAGAAAGAAAGCATTTATTTCTTTTAAGTTGTGCACAATTTAATTTTACAACATAATTATGTTTTAGTTGAGTCTCTTGGTGTGGGAAAATCTGGTAACAGAATTTAAAAAAAATTAATTAGAAAATTAAATTCTGTGGAGTGACATTGATCAATAAAAGTACATAGATTTCAGGTAACACGTTTTATAGCATTTGAACTATTGATTGTGTTGTGTGCCCATCACCCAAGTCTTATCATTTTCTGTCATATATTTGTCCCTCTTTACTCCCCTCCTTGCTCCCCAGTCCCCCATAGCCACTTCACTTTCTTCTGGGTCCATGAGTCAGTTTTATATCTCAGCTATGTGTGAAATCATATAGTACTTAGCTTTTTATGATTTACTTATTTCACTCAGTATAATGTTCTCAGGGTCCATCCATGTTGTCGTAAATGGCAATATATCATCATTTGTTATGGCTGAGTAGTATATTTAAAGGTCACAGGTAAGGCTGAATTTAGAGGGCTTTAGGATACTTTCTCCTTTATTGTCCTTACCATTGAAAACATTTATTCTGAATAAATCCTATTATAATGTACATGATTTCAATCATAATGGGCAAAGCAATGTTATGTATTTGGGGGAATTCTGAAATACAATCTTGGGAGTACTTACACACTAACTTTATGCACCAATTCTTCATTTTGCTATGGTTTCCTAATTTATACATACAAAACCGGGTTATTATAGAGAAGTACTTTTGAAAAAAATGATAGCTTGCATTTAAGATATGTGAATACCCCTTTAAGGGAAGTATTTTGAGAACTTGGCCTTTACATAAGGTAAAAGAAGAGAATTTAAGAGGTTAGGTGGAGAATAGGCAGAAACACATAGAAAAACACTTGAAGTGCATGCCCCTTGAAGGAGAAGGGCAATCTTTTTATTTTTTAATTTTATTTAGAAAATTAAATTTAACAGGTGGCATTGATTAGTAAGAGTACATAGGTTTCAGGTAAACATTTCTATAACATTTGAACTGTTGATTATATTGTGTGCCCATCACCCAAACTCAAAATCACTTTCTGTCATTGTATATTTGTCCCTCTTTACACCTTTCCCCCCACCTCTTCTCCCATGTCCCCCTTACCCTGGTAACCACTCACTTTTGTCTATGTCCATGAGTTCAGTTTTATATCCCACCTACATGTGAAATCATACAGTTATTAGCTTTTTCTGATTTACTTATTCACTCAGTATAATGTTCTTAAGGTCCATCCATGTTGTTGTAAATGACACTATGTCATCATTTCTTATGACTGAGTAGTATTCCATTGTATATATGTACCACAACTTCTTTAATCCTCTATCAAAAAACACTTTGGTTGTTTCTATGTCTTGGCCATTGTGAATAATGCTGTGAGGAACATGGGGGTGCATGTCTTTACATACTAATGTTTTCAAATTTTGGGGGGTAAATACCCAGCAGAGGGATTGCTGGGTCATATGGTAGTTTTAGTCTTAATTTTTTAAAATTCACTTGCATGGTGTCTTAATTGCCAGGACTCTGTACACTTGAGGTCTGTTAACCTTATTGAATTTTTTCTCTAGCGGACATATTTTCCACCCAATACCTGCTTACATGCCTGTAATAACCTAAATATTTTTTAGGCTTCTTCTCTTTTTAATTCTCCAATATCTGGGATCTGGACCTCTTGTCCAGGACAGTGTTTAGTACAGTATATGTGCTCTTTAGATTTTAGAGAAATAAGGAAAGTATTTTTTAAAAGTCTCCATTTCCAGTGTACTCTAGAGGGAAACATTCTATAAGTGCCCATACGTGGAGAAGCTGGATTTTCCAGGAGTACACAGCACTGTGTACTGTTAGAGGATGAGGGTTTGGCATAGATCTCCACTTAGAGATCCGCAGTGCTTGTTTGTTGTGACTGTCTCCTCCTGGGCTTGTCTGCCTCTTCATTCTCCTAAGCATGACAGGGCTATCAGTTGAATTTTATTCCAACTCTTCTGCTGCAATTGGAAAGCTCTGTATTTCCCCCTTGGCTCCAAGGATCAAATTTAAATGCTGCTTCAGCTTTTTGCTGCATAGGGAGCCCACAGGATATATTTCTGTCTTTGCCATGGAGAACAGGCCTGTCAAGCATGTGGTAGAAAACCTAAGGGGGTTGCTTGTACACTGGAATTGGCCAATGTAGTGAGCAGATTGCTTCAACCCTTATTGCAATCATGTTAATACAGGCTTAGTTATGCTAAAACCTCAAAGGCCTGCCCTTTAAAATTAAATCTGTTCTTTCACACAATTATTGGCTGAATGCAAATTACACTGAGGTCCTAACCTAAGCTTTGCCACAGCTGTAAGAATAGTTAAGCCCAAATCAGCCTGCTTAGCCTGAAAAACTGCCCATGGAATGGAGGAAGTAGAACTTTGTTCGCATGTGTTTTGCTTTGTAGTGTGTCCAATTGCTGTCATGGCAAAGAATTGTTTCCTGTAATATTTCAGAGCTCTGGACTATTGTCCTTTGAGAGTGATACACCTGCAGACTGGCTTATCAGAGAGATTTTAGGCATCCAAATCTGTATTTTAAAATGATTCATGGTTATTAGCATATTTGAATACTCATGGTTTGGGTTTCTTACTATATTTGAATTGGTATTGACAGCTTCATATATTAAGTTTAACCATATGAAGTTTCATTATTCAACCACTTTTGATCTATAAAATGACATTTTCTCATAGTTCAACCTGATCACTTTAATTTTTAAAACCACTTAAATAGTTGCTATTTTGTATTGTATGTTGGTCACTAAATTATCAATCAGTTGATAATATGAATGCGGATAACTGGCTCATCTTGAATTCTCTTTTTGAAACCCTAATAGCTTTGGGCCATTTTTGCTTTGACTGATGGAGTTCTTCAGAGAAGAAAAGAGTTTTTATGATATTTTTATTATTTATAGTTTACCAACACATACATCTTAAGGATTAGGGACTCCCTGTTTTTTCTCTTTCCTTTTGCTGGCTTCTTTGTTTCATGAAAAATCTTAATTCTGTTCTCTCTTCCTAATTGATAGTCTTGCTTTAGAAAAGAAACCAATTTTTTTCAAAGTTATTTGAACAGAGTTTTGAAAAGGAACCTAGGCTTCTCTATACATAAATCCTAGAAGTCAGGATAAACTCAAGCAGCCACTTCTTTCTTTTGAGCCAGTCTACTTCTCTGTCAAGATCTGGCCATTGAGTCAGCCAGAGCCGTCTTTTTATTAACGGTGTGTTCTTGAACAGGTCTAACCTATTTGAGCATCAGTTTTATCACTGGTAAAGTGGAGTTTGTAGCACCTACCTCACAAGATTAATGATTAAATTTATAATATAGGCAGTACCCAGGTATTGAATGAGATAAGTTCTATAGGTTTGAAAATGATTAAGTATTTATAAGCACAGAAAGGTAAAAATAAATATGATACTATGTTAAGACAATAGTATGTCTAAGTTGCATTTAACAGGTAAATATACCTGTTCCAACTTACATACAAATTCAAATTTAGAATAAACCTAAATAACCTATCTCAATTGTAACCCAGGGACTAGGCAGGGGTCCTTGGGTTATGACACAGTTCTGTTCCTACAACAGTGACGTAACCCGAATTTTGGCGTAAGTCGAAACACACCCCAGCCTAAGTCACTTATCTATTCTAATACAGTTGTAAAATCATATTCAGGACCATAAAATCACAACTAAGTCACAGAAAAAGGAAAAGGACAGAAATATACTGTACTGTACACTGCACCACACATTCTTCTACCTTGCACAACCAAACTAGTTCGCCCATGTAGTCCATAAGTACAGTGCTAACAGCATAAGCCAAAACACTCACATCTTAATTTTTTTAAGTATTTATGGGAGTGAGGCTTCATAAACTCGAAACACCAAATGTCGAGACTGTAGTAACCCGAGGACCCCCTATATATAAGCCATGAAGTGTTATGCTCTGTGCATAGTAGATACTAAGTAAATATTATCTCCCTTTTATTACCTTAGGTTCTTTGAACCCAACATGAATGTTGAGGGTAGGATCATGAAACTTCAGACTTTATTTTCCTGTATTTTGCCACAGCTGATAGGGGTAATTAATTGGGAAATTGTAAGAGATTGTCATCTGCACACCTTCCACTAAAAGGTCCTTTCCCCTAGCAGTGGGGCTGTGTTCTCAGATGGTTATTTTTAATGCCTTTGTTGTCTTCCAGAGACTTCCCTGAAAAGTTTGGACAAGGTTATGGAGTGTCAGGAGAAAGTGAATGTCAATATGACTTTCAAAATGTAAGTTCAAAATTCAAATAAGAGTCTTTGTGATTGAGTATACCATCTTTATGAAAGCACTTAGCAATGTAATGTTATACTATGACTTGAAACTGGTCTGTATAAATTACATTATTGACATTCTCCAAATGCTAATGAAATCAGGTGCAGATTTGTATATATATGGATGTATGTGTGTTCATATTATTCATTTTAAATATCTCCTTGAGGGTTGGTAAGGCCCCAGAGAGATGAAAAACTCCCAAACCAGAGACTCTGACTATACAATGCATAGGATATGGGAATGATTTTTATTCATTAATTTAGCATGTTTTGGAGTGTTTACTAAGAACCCAGCACTATGCAAGGTGCCCATAGTCTCTCTTGCTGTTCTTGCCCTGGTCTAAACTTACTTGTGTTTCCTTACTCAGCTCCCATTGAAAAGCTCTGAGAGACCTCTTTCAGCTGTTTGGAAAGTCTCTGCTTATAAATAGAGAGCTCTCGGTGTTGTATCTCTAGAAAACAGAGTGTGATGGTTGATGGTTGAACTGTGGAAAAACACAGCTATAGAGCTGAGTGAACTGCCAACTGGAAATAGCTCCTATCTAATTCAAATGAACTTCTATACGTGTAATATTGCTTTCAACTACTAGTATTGCTATGGGAAAATTCTATTCTCTTTGGAAACCCAAGGTTAGAAAAGATCCTAAGAGTGCAATATTTAGGGATGGAAATATCAATGAATCAATAACATTTATTGTCCAAATCATACTTTTTTTTCCCTTTAGGCTTTTGTATTCTCAGCCCATGAGAACAGCTGAAGAGAAGCAAATTTTCAATTCAAGCCTTTATAATAGATTTTACACATGTTGTATATAACATTTCCAGAGATGAGATTTAAACACTTTTGGACTTTGTAGTTAGTCTTGTGGTAATGCAATGAAGAGTCTTTGTGTAGTTTCAGTTTTATTTGCAATTTTTTCTTCTCATACTGTTACATTCTTGTTAAATTTTTTCTTGTATGAACTTTGGAATAGAATTAATGTTTTCTAGCTAAACTATAAAAGATAGCAATTGTTTCACTACAGTAGTACTATAACTATAATATACCCACTACTATGATGATGGCCATTTTTTTTAAAGGTTTCATAATGTAGATTCCATTATTGTTTTGGATATAAGAATGTCCATTACATTTTGTTTACAAATGAATCGAGAACATCCATTTTGGTTGAATACAATTATTTTACTGACATAGAAATAAAATTCTTATATTAAATTATTTATTTTCAAGCAAAAGCCTTTTTACCTTAAAAGAATTGTACTCTGACAAAAAGATAAATCAAACAACAATTGCACTATTATCTAAATGTAATTTTTTATATTAATCATTTTATATTTACAAAGTTCAAGTAGTTCTTTGGAGACACTTTCGTTAGTTCTCTAGAAATTCTTGTTACTATTGCTGATTCTATTTTGATAATGACACATTAAATATATACAGAAGATCTTAGGTTACCTAAATTTCAAAAGTAAATTTGTAAGTAGAGCATTTTCTTTGTAAGATAGCATTAATTTATTCTACTTTATGTTTTTCAGCTTATTTATAATTTTTTCCTATTGAACAAAATGAAGATCACTGATAAATGTAAATAGTTTTGATAAAACTGCATCCCTGTGTCTTTAATGTTGCTGTAGCTTTGAGATATGTAAGAATTGTATGCTCAGGAATGGGGTATGGAGGGTCAAGTTGATGAAGAAGGAAAAAGTCAAGAATGGTTTTGTTGTGAGAGAAGGGACAAAAAAGTATTTTACTATCAGAGTTGCCAATGGATGCAAATGAAAGCAAGTTTTATATTTGATATTTACAAGTATTTGGGAATGATAAATCATAGAACTTTAATGAAGTAAAACAAAGAAACTTGGTTTCTTACAATCACTTTATTAAATGTCATTGAGAAATAAAGATAGAAGAAAAAAACAGGTCATTTAGTAATCTAATAATACTCAATGTATTTTGGTATATAGTATTCTAGATCTAGGTCTTGGACCAATTCCCAGTGGATATTCTACATACACTTTTACTCTGTATTATTCAGCAAGAATAGCCTTTGTGCAGCTATGCTGCTGGACAGAATCACAAAGGTATATGCCAAAAATGTGTTGGATTGGTGAGTCATGACCTCTAGTCCTCATTAATTTTATTTAGAATTAGAATTC
The DNA here is from genome assembly GCF_036850765.1 of Saccopteryx bilineata. Classification (NCBI taxonomy): domain Eukaryota; kingdom Metazoa; phylum Chordata; class Mammalia; order Chiroptera; family Emballonuridae; genus Saccopteryx; species Saccopteryx bilineata. The sequence goes on from NC_089493.1 coordinate 98,110,808, forward strand.
CCTTAAAGAATTCAATCTCAGCATTTAGGTATCAGAATCTAATTTAGACAAAGAGTACTCAAAAAGGTTCTATTAAGCATGAGATATAAAAATAAAGAATGGGGTGGAAATAGCTGAGCACATTATATGAAATAGTTCATGTTGGTGATTCTAGTATTAACTTAACTGTCTTTATTGGGATGCTGCTGATATCCCTGGCCAAGTGCAGCTGAGACATTCATAGTTTTGAACATGGTTTCTTCTTTTGTCAGTTTTTGATGTGAATGTTCTGTCCTCAGTTTAAATACTATATTGTTCCTTTGAGAGAAGTCTTTTAAGTGCAGTCTGCCTTTTTGTCTCATCAACACATATTTCTTCAGTGCTACTAATATAGTTCTAGGTTTACCTAATGATATTTGCTACTTTATAAATGCACATAATGCAAGAAATTTTGGAAGTCTGAAAGATTGTGTCTCCTTATTGCAAACAGACTAATACTTACTGTAATAGACCTTCTATAAGAACTCAAGTGCTCTGGCTGTTGCCTGAAGCAGGAGAGTTTTAGCAGATTTCCCTGGCTTTTAATGGCAGAAAAGATCTAGGTGTTGTTTAGGTTTGTAAGTTCATTTATTCATATATACATTATGTTGTAGACATCTTTTTTGTCTCTCAGTTTAAGCTATTATTCAAACTATAAGGGCTGGTGGTAAACCTTATGTTATTAGAGAACAGTGGTGTCTTATTCAGCTTTTATGTTACACTATCTTATTCAAGCTTAACTACAAAAATATGTATTAACTACTTAATTATGGGCTATTTGATGGGTGAAAGTAAATAGAGGAGGACTAACATTAGCTGTGCAATATGGCAGTGAGTTAAAAAATATTATATTGAGACATATCAAAAAATGGTGGAATTTATATTATTTATTAAAAAATCTTTGTATGGTAAACATTTTATTCTCAGTTTTCTTCAGAAGAATTAAATTAAAAAAATCATATAAGCTAAATGTGCCAGAACCTATTTTGGGCGTGGAAATTGCATTTGTCACTCTCTTTTTCCTTTCCAGTGCCACCCACCACAGGCTGACTCAATAGGTGGAGCAGGTGTCATGAATTCCAGTGAGCTCATGAAGTGTTGATAGTTATTCCCACTGCAGGTCCCTACTGCACTCTTATTCTTCAGTCCCTGTGGGGACTCAGCAGTCTGTTAACTTAAAATTTAGTTGACTTGTCCAACAATTTAAACAAAATTCATCTTGAGTTAGTTTGTTTCTTCTTGTTCTGATTATTACGGTAAATGAGTCTGAGGTCAAGAGAGATGATGATATTTTTTGACAAGAGTTCAGGTACAGAAAGTCTCTTACAATTTAATTGGCTAAACATAGACTTTCACTTATTAAGCTTAATAGCTTATAAAATGGGAGCTATTTTCTTCGTAATTGTATCATGTAAAATTAGTCTTTTCCATGTAAAGTTTTAGGGAAGGTCTGGAAGAAGACTTTGTATATCTACTTATATTTGTTTATAAAATGTTGTGGCGAATTCACATTTTGAAATTTATTGATTCTTATTTTAAAATGAATCTCCTCTTTATTCATTTAGACTCCCTATGCTAATGAATTATTTTTATGTGGGTTAAGCATTATTATAAAACTTTATTGTATAATCAATAAACTAGGTGAAATCACACCTATCTGTATGCATAGGCAATGCATTATTTTCCTGCTCATTCCTAAACTTTATGTTAGATCATGATTTCAGCCTCTACTTTATTAACTAAAGTTATTGAATTTACATTAATTGTAGAGATAGCATGGTGTAGTGGAGGCAACAAGATTCTAGAGAGGTACTTACTTAGTTCCTAACTGTCCAGCTTTATTACATATTTGTAGAATAGAACATTGAAAATACTAAGAAAAATAAAGAAAAAGTTCAGATTCTTTATCTATAAATGAGGAAAAGATAAATACTGCATAGGAATATTTTGAGGATTTAATGAGACAATAAATTTTAAATGTATGATGTTATTTAGTTCATGGTTGCTGTAAATATATATATATTATATAAGTTCATATATATAATATATATTATTATATATATTATATATATATTTGCTACTGATCACCTTTGATTGAAAATTCTAACCAGCTGTGACATAAATATTCTGATGCAGGTACAAAGGAAAGAAACCTAGAAAATTTACAGAAAAAAAAGTTTCTGAATGATCATTCAGTTATAGTAGTTGAACTGGATACTGTTTTTTTCACTCTTTTGGGAATGACTTTGGTAGAATTGTTAACCTGATAAATGTATTTAATTTAAAATGAGCATTCTACGGAATTTAACTCATTATTTTGTATACATTAAATAAGTGCAGGTTTGTTTGTTTGTTTGCTGGAGAGAGGAAGGGAGAAAAGAGAGAGAAAGAGAAACATCAACTTGTTATTCCAATTGATTGCATCATTGATTGCTTCTCTTATGTACCCTATTCAAGGCTTAAACCAGTGATCTCAGGGGTTGAGCTGGCACCCTCAAGATCAAGCTGGTAACCCTGGGTTGGAACCAGCATCTTTGGTACTACAGAAAGATGCTTTATCCACAGTGCCACCGACCAGGGCACAAATGCACGCAGTTTTTGTATGTAAATTATTTGTATAATAAATCTGAATAAAACTAAAATCATTACTCAGAATGAGTGTAAAAGAAACATACCTTAACATAATAAAGCCCATAAATGACAAGCTGACAGCTAAGATTATCCTCAATGATGAAAAGCTGAAAGTTTTTTCCTTTAAGATCAGAAATAAGACAAGGATGCCAATTTTCACCACTTTTATTTAACATGGTAGTAGAAATTTTATCCATACCAGTTAGGAAAGAAGAAATATAGAAATATAGTAATTACACACTTAACTATAAGGTTCTGTGACTTTAAGCAAAATAACATATAACAAAACCAGTTTTACCATAAACTAGTTGATATAAATAAGAGTTGAGTTCTTATGCATCTAATCAACATTATAATGAAATGACTTCAATTGAAAGAAAAATATTCGAGGACCTGCTGTGGTCCTCGAATATATATATATATATATATATATATATATATATATATATATATATATATATCTTAGAACTATTAAATTAATCCAGTGAAATTGCAGGATGCAAAATCAGTACTCAAAAAAAAGTTTGCATTTCTATATACTATTAAAAAACTATCACAAGGAAAAATTAAGAAAACAATCTTAGTTATAGTTACATCAGTGAATAAAACCTATAAATAAATTTAACCAAGGAAGTGAAAGACTTGCATATGGAAAACTATAAGACATTAATAAAAGAAATTGAAGAAGACAACAAATATATGGAATAATATTCTGTGCTCATGGATTGGAAGAATCAGTATTATTAAAATGTCCATTTGACCCAAAACAATCTACAGATTCCATGCAATCCCTATCAAAGTTCTAATTACATTTTCTCAGAAATAGAACATATAATTCTAAAATTTGTGTGGAACCACAAAAGACTTCAAATAGCCAAATCAATCTTGAGGAAGAAGAAAAATGCTGGTTACAATATGCTTCTTTATTTTAAACTGTATTTCCAAGCTATAGTAACTAAAATAGTAAGATAGTAGTATAAAAACAACACATATATCCATAGAATAAAATAGAGAGAGCAGAAATAAACCCACACAAAGGTGGTCAATTAATTTATGACTAAGGAACTGAGAATGGGAAAATGATAGTTTTTCAATAAAAAAAAACGCTAAGAAAAGTGAACAGCTTTGTACAAAGAATAGAACCACTCTCTTATACCATCTACTTAAAGTAGCTCAAAATGGCTTAAAAACTTGAGTGTAAGACTTGAAACCTTAAAACTCCTAGAAGAAAACAAAAGCAGTGAGCTCCTTGACGTAGATCTTGGAGATAGTTTTTAGAATGGGACACACACACACACATACACACACACACACACACACATACACACACAAAGTAACAAAAGCAAAAATAACAAATGAGACTACATTAGACTAAAAAGCATCTGCACAGCAAAGGAAATCAACAAAATGAAAAGGCAACCTACAAAATGAGAAAAAATACAGTGTGTCCGTAAAGTCATGGTGCACTTTTGACCGGTCATAGGAAAGCAACAAAAGACGATAGAAATGTGAAATCTGCACCAAATAAAAAGAAAACTCTCCCAGTTTCATACCTATTCAGTGCAGTTCGATGTGGGCTCATGCACAGATTTTTTTAGGTCTTCTTAGGTAGCTATCCTGTATAGCCTCTACAGACTCATCACTGACTGATGGCCTACCAGAATGGGGTTTCTCCACTAAACTGCCAGTTTTCTTCAACGGCTTATCCTACCGAGTAATGTTATTCCTATGTGGTGGCGCTTCATTATAAACACGCTGATATTCACATTGCACTTTGGTCACAGATTCGAATTTAGCGAGCCACAGAACACACTGAACTTTCCTCTGTACCGTCCACATCTCAACTGGCATGGCTGTGGGCTGCTCTGCTGTATACACGGTGTTATGTCATCATCTGTGCATGCACACATGCTCCACATCATCCTACAGAAACTGGGAGGGTTTTCCTTTTATTTTGTGCAGATTTCACTTTCTATTGTCTTTTGTTGCTTTCCTGTGACTGGTCAAAAGTGCACCATGATTTTATGGACACATTGTATTTGCAATCCATATATTTGATAAGGGGCTAATATTCAACTAAATAGCAAACAGAATGGGCAATGGATCTGAATAAACATTTTTCTAAAGAAGACATAGAGATGGACAACAGCTCTATGAGAAGATGCTTAACATCATTAATAATTAGAGAAAAGAAAATCAAAATCATAATGAGATATCATTTCACAAGTGTTAAAATGACCCTTATCAAAAAAAAAAAACAAAAAACCCAGAAATAAACCTTGGTAAGGATGTCACGAAAAAATAACCCTTTTGTACTTTTGGTAGGAATGTAAATTTGCACAGCCAGTATGGAAAACAGTATTGAGTTTGTTCAACAATTAAAAATAGAACTACCATAGGATCCAGCAATTCTCCTTCTGGAAATAAAAAAAACATTAACTTTAAAAGATACATGTATCCTCATGTTTATTGCAATATTATTTACATAGCGAAAACACAAAAACAACACACACACCACACACTTTTTTTTTAAATTTTATTTTTTTTAATGGGGCGACATCAATAAATCAGGATACATATATTCAAAGATAACAAGTCCAGGTTATCTTGTCTTTCAATTATGTTGCATACCCATTACCCAAAGTCAGATTGTCCTCTGTCACCTTCTATCTAGTTTTCTTTGTGCCCCTCCCCCTCCCCCTTTCCCTCTCCCTTTCCCCCCTCCACCCGTAACCACCACACTCTTATAAATGTCTCTTAGTTTCACTTTTATGTCCCACCTACGTATGGAATAATGCAGTTCCTGTTTTTTTCTGATTTACTTATTTCACTTCGTATAATGTTATCAAGATCCCACCATTTTGCTGTAAATGATCCGATGTCACCATTTCTTATGGCTGAGTAGTATTCCATAGTGTATATATGCCATATCTTCTTTATCCAGTCATCTATTGACGGGCTTTTTGGTTGTTTCCATGTCCTGGGCACTGTGAACAATGCTGCAATGAACATGGGGCTGCATGTGTCTTTACGTATCAATGTTTCTGAGTTTTGGGGGTATATACCCAGTAGAAGGATTGCTGGGTCATAAGGTAGTTCTATTTGCAGTTTTTTGAGGAACCACCATACTTTCTTCCATAATGGTTGTACTACTTTACATTCCCACCAACAGTGGATGAGGGTTCCTTTTTCTCCACAGACTACATCAGACTAAGAAGTTTTTGCTCAGCAAGAGAAACTGATAACAAAATAAACAGAAAGCCAACTAAATGGGAAATGATATTTTCAAACAACAGCTCAGATAAGGGCCTAATATCCAAAATATACACTGTGGCCTGACAGTGGTCTATGGAAGAGGTTGGGAACATTTTTTGTCTGAGAGAGCCAGGAACACCACATATTTTAAAATGTAATTCCATGAGAACCATACAACGACCCGTGTACCTTATGCATTATCCAAAATAAACTCATAAAACTCATAAAACTCAACAACAAACAAACAAACAATCCAATAAAAAAATGGGAAGAGGACATGAACAGACACTTCTCCCAGGAGGAAGTACAAATGGCCAACAGATATATGAAAAGATGCTCATCTTCTTTAGTTATTAGAGAAATGCAAATCAAAACTGCAATGAGATACCACCTCACACCTGTTAGATTAGCTATTATTAACAAGACAGGTAATAGCAAATGTTGGAGAGGCTGTGGAGAAAAAGGAACCCTCATACACTTTTTTATTTAGCCATAAAAATGAATGATTTGTCTTTAGGTGATGGGAATACAATACAATCAACAGTTTAAATGCTACAGGGATGTTTACCTGAAACCTATGTACTCTTATTGATAATGTCACCCCATTAATTTTAATTTCTAAAAAAAAAAAAAAATCTTGCCACTTGTGGTACTATGAATGGACATTGAGTGTATTATGAAATAAGTCAGAAAAAGACAAATATCATTTGATCTCTCTTATATGTGGAATAATAATAATTTAAAAACCCACTCAGATAAAAGGAACAGACTGGAGGGTGCCACACGCAAAAGCTTAGAGAGTGGGAAAAAATGGAAGAAGTGAGTCAAAAAGAAAAAAGGAAAAAAATATATATACAAATGCCAAAATTGATGCAAAATGAAGTATAAAATATGAATAGATTAATGATATCAGATAAATAATGAAAGACTTCACCTTTTCTAAAAGTAATAAAAACACTCCAGCCCCAGACTGTTACATATAGATATTTTTTAAGGACTTCTTGAAATAACCTGTTATCCAGAGTACCATTTTTAATGTTAACTCATTTTCCTAACACCAAATCTTACCAGATATTATAATTCTGTCAACATTTATCAAAGTAAAAGAATGTCTAGAGTTACGATGCAGGCAGAATACTCTTGAACATGATTTTCAGTGAAATACTTTAAAGTTACAATTGCTCAGAGACAGTAACTGAAAAAGGGACTGCTATGTATCCAAACCACTTAGCTACTGCTGTAATAACAATATGTACATATATATAAAAACTGTTCTGTCCCCCTCACTCTGGTTCAGTAACTTACAATAACAAGGTTATTCTCACCCTCACAGGCTTGCAGGTAAACTGCTGTGGCGCCTCAGGGCTAGACTAACCTGTGTTGCTCTGTTTCAGGCTGTGAGTTGTCTGGGTTTGGAGTCCTGACTCATATTTGCTCAGGTTTTGGTCTACTTCACTTGTGTCTCATCCTCCTTGAGACATGCTCTTCTCAAGGTTAAGAAAGGAGTACAAGGGCAAACCCAACTCCCCAAGCACATTTAAAATTTCTGCTTTTTTTTATATCTGCTAACTTATTATTTTTTTGCCATATAAAATCATAGGGCTAAATTCAATATCAGTGATATGGGGAGATATACAAGGCTCACTCTCATGAAAAGTACTACGGTAAAGTCACAATGAAAAAAAAGCTATGGATACATGGAGAGAGTGAAAAAAATGAGAATAATCATCCAATCTACTATGTTGTTCACTAATCTTTTCTTTCTAAGCAAGAAAATTATATTTTCCTAGTAAAGAGTTGGTTCCATGTTATTAAATGATGCCGGTGAAATGTGGATAGAAGTGTGAGTGCCAAACTCATGGTTACCTTATATAAAACCTCTCATACTATCATACATGATCACTCTTTACTCATTTGTTAGACAAATGTGGAGGAGTTTGAGGCCCTAAAATAATATGCCCAAGTAATACAATGGATGGAGCCAAGATCCTCATTTTATATACTGGAATCTGTAAGTGGCCTGACAGTGGTCTATGGAAGAGGTTGGGAACATTTTTTGGCTGAGAGAGCCAGGAACACCACATATTTTAAAATGTAATTCTGTGAGAGCCATACAACGACCCGTGTACCTTATGCATTATCCAATAAAAATTTGGTGTTGTCCTGGAGGACAGCTGTGATTGGCTCCAGCCACCCACAACCATGAACATGAGCGGTAGGAAATGAATGGATTGTAATACATGAGAATGTTTTATATTTTTAACGTTATTATTTTTTTTATTAAAGATTTGTCTGCAAGCCAGATGCAGCCATCAAAAGAGCCACATCTGGCTTTTGAGCCATAGGTTCCCAACCCCTGGTCTATGGCATTAAGGATAAATAAACTTGTATTGTGTGAATCTTCTCAGACTATTGATATTATTTGTGATAGTAGCCAGCCTGCCATATTTGACTTGGCAGTTTCTTAAAATCTGTTGTTGATACTCTAGTGTCTAAAATAATTTCACTTATGATTCAAATAAGAAATAAAAGATCATTTTCAACAACTACCGTCAAGAAAGAGGTGGGTCTAGCAGGACATGTCCCTGGAGGCACTTCATTTGGCAGACTGAGGGGAAAGTGTGATTAGAGACTTAGAAGGCTGTTCCTCATAATGATAGGATGGATTTCAGTGCATGCATATGAATATTTAAAGGTGTTCTCACACTGAGTTATTTGAAGGAAGTGATTGGGGTAAAAATTGAAAGAGCTGTGGATAAATTTAAATTTTTAATCTAATTGCCCTCACTAAAATTATAATACATGCTATATGGCAAAAAATTCAAATTGTATAAAAGGACATACAATCAAAAGCCAAGTCTCCTTTTCTCCAGATAAGACCAGGCTATTTATTTCTTATATAATTCCTCAAAATGTTATTTGTATGTACACACTGCATGTGAGCTGTCTTGCCATGATTTTTGATGCTGGTATGAATACTGATCCCAACACTTTTAAGAAGCGAGGCTAGATCTAAACCTTTTTCATCTACTGCTGTATAACTAATGCCAGATGGTACCTTGACAATGTCTGAGGTGATGCTGTATGACAGAACCTATTGTGGTGATCTAAATTTATGCTTCAAAGATTTTATGACTTGCAGAAGATGCCAAATTTCTATCTAACCAAAAATACTATGTTCATTCTAAATGCAATGTTAAAATTGTCATGTTTACTTTGATTTTTTTTTCTACTTGGAATACTATCTGGAATTTTGGAATTTATGTTTTCTGTGGCAAAATGACACATGATTGCAGGTGAATTTATGTAATTTTTGTGAGTAAAACAAGGGTGTACAATTTGAATCTAAGCTATTCCACTAACTATTCTGTAACTGTCTTGGTAGACCATATTTCCCTTCAAGTGCACCTTTGCCTCTGCCCTTAGAATACTGTTATGGGACCGAGAGTAGAGTTTCCCAAAGCTGAAAAACCACAGTGTGAGGAATTGTGAGAGATCATTTGGATCACCGGCATCCAGATGGCTTTGAAATTTTGAAGAAGCTTGGTGTGCAGGCTGTTTGAAATCAAAGGCAGATTTGAAACCATATGGGACTGTTTTAGTCCAGAAAAGTTAAAATTTATAAAAATGAATGACTAAAAATAAACCAACTTTGGGCAGTGGCTAGGGGAGGAGCAATTGCTCAGAGTTTGGAATACTGGGCTCTTGGCTCCTTGTTATAAAAATGTGAATCCCTCCTCTCTCCTCCCTTTTCTTGGCCTCCTGTGACCCTCCGTCACTTTGTTTCCTGCTTGCTTTTTTCTGAATGGGGACTTTATAATTTGTTGTTTACTGTTTCTGGTGCAGGGACCATACTGTCAGGTCTGTTGAAAGACTGCCATGAAAAGGGTCAGCGTAGTCATTTGTTTTTTTATGGAACCTCCTCTCTATGCTGGCAAAGCCCTAAATCATACGCTTGTTCTATTAGACCACGTAATAGACAAAATGCGTATTTAAAACAGGAGAAATAAAACACCATTCAAAAACCCCTCACAGACTTGTTTATTTTACTCTCACCTTTAATCACAAGTAGAATTATTCTTTATTCACAAATACAGTGAATCTAAGCTTTTAGCTGAGCATTTAGTGGAACATCTACCCAGTAAGCTTTGCTTATGTTGCAGACAGCTACCCTGAGGAGTGATTTGAATTTAAATGTGATTCCCTTATTAGTTTCTGCTAACTGCAAATATCCCAGGCACTTAATTAAGTGGCTGAGTAATGTATGAATGCTCATTTCTGCTTGTCATGCAGAACAAAGTGATGTATTTATATTCCATGCACAATATGAAATTTAATGACACAGGCAACAGTAATTTAGAAAACCTTTGTTTTTATTGTCCTTGTTTTTGCTTAGGCAATTTCTCTGCTTTGTCATAGTTTGGCCAAGACAGTGATATAAGACTTGGTCCAAATGTTAGCTGCTGGCAGGTGACATTTCCTAATAAACCAGAGCTTCTTGTGCCATTTAATGACAAAATATTGGTGGGTTTTCATTAACTGTTATTTTGGCTTTTGTTCCTTACTTTAATTTTTAATTTAATAGGAGAGAACTATTACTTTACATGGCTGTTTATCTATTGAAACAAAAGGGAAAATGTAGATTATACTAGGGCTTGAATGAATATATTGGTTGCAAAGTAAACAAATAAAAAAAAGCAACCAATACTGCTCTTTTGAACACTAAAGTTTGGGAAGCAAAAATATTGAGGCCAAGTCTCCTGGTAAGTGTTTTAGAGAATCTTTTTCATAATTGTAGTTTTTCTAGAATTATTAATTGTTTACTTTAGGAATCTAATAAGCCAAGATTGTTTTGGTTGGCATCCAAGGTCGTCCTAAAGTCAGAACCCCAGTTATTGTCGGCATTTCTCTGGATCTCCCTTAGGTTCATATATAAATACTTAAAATACCTGTAAATTAAATGTTTATGTTTTGTCATTTGAAGCAGAACTGTGTATATGTTTGGTCATTTGGACAGCTGTCTGACTTGTCAGATGGCACCACTGTGGTGCAGAGCAGAAGGAATTCATGCCCTCTCTCTTTCAGCTCCTTTGCTCCATGTGTGAGGTTGAGAGACTTCTTTAATTAGAGTCTCAGCTCTGTCTGTTCTGGAAATCCTAACCTCAATTAGTTGATTGACTCTTTATTTAGACAGTTTCATTTGTTTCCTAATGGACTTAGGTAGGTAGTGAATTGGGTCAATGTTGCAGCATATTACTTTCTGATATAAAATATATTTTATATCCTGAATTCTGTGCCACCAGAAGCTACAACATTCATCTGAACTATAATTCCTGACTGAATAGGGAACTGCTTTCCCAAACCTGCATCTCTTTCCTGTCAGCTGCAGCCATGCTCGGCCCATTCCCACCCTAACCAGAGCCGAATGACGTCAGCCTGCAGGAGGGCCCTGCTGCTGCACAGTTCCTCTCTGAGAAGCCCTCCTGCACGGCCAATCCTTGGCAGTGCTATTTTTTGGTGCCTCAATAATCATAAACTGCTGTTCTGTGTGAAATGATTCTTGCATTCTGCAAAATTCATACTTTTATTTGAAAATATTTCAGTCTGTCTTCTCTGCTCCTTTCCTATCAAACCCCCAATTTTAGGTGTGCTGACAAGTCTCTGAGCAAGGGAGTGGGGAAATACTGGAGAAGCAGCAATAATGCCAGGAGCGGTTCCAATATAATTTCTATGCACCTGCATTTGATGGGCTTTCTCTCACTGGCTCTGAAATCAAATCTCTGTCTGAGCCCATTTAGCTACTGTGACCTCACCATATGCCCCTGACTGGAGAGAAGCCCAGGTTGGCCACTTGTGGTCAGAGTACACATATGTTGCAGGGAGGGACCCCAGAAAGTGGCTGATAGTATTCTTTTAGTCAGCAATCCCTTTTGGGAAAAGAAAGATGCTCCCTTATGTCTACTTTATCCACTACAGACTCTTTCATACTCTAGCTAAAAATGACCACTGCCAGCAATCACAACTTACCTTTACCCTCTAGCTATTGAACTCAGCTGGTAGATCTTACCCATCTTGGCAGAAAAATATCCTCCTTTTTTTCTTTTTCGTTGTATAAAGAGCAGCATCTCTCAATATCCAACTAATCAGCAATGACAAGCCCAGTTTGACTGCTCGCTTCTCCAGTGAGACTTCCAGCTTTTAGGCATCAAAATTAGTGAAGCTCTCTTCTGGGTGGGCCGGTTTGTTTCTCGGTGACATGAGAGTGTTGCCTGCGGTGTGCACTGGGTGAGGCTTGTCAGTTGAGATATGATTTTGCTCTTTTGATGGATTTTCCAACTAGTTACTACAAGCTGGAGAAACTAGAATTAGATATCCTGCTCTGTCTCTCCTCTTAACCATATTGGATTCTTTTTTATATTTGAACATTTGAACAAACTGTGAGAGCAAAATATCAGGGTATGAGAGATACTTAAACATTTAGATCATATATCCATCTGGTGATTAAATCCTAGTCATAGTACCTTTCTAAATGTCATCTAGGCTAGGTTTGACTGCTTTCAGAACAAGAGACTTGTTATTTAAAAGCAGACAATTTTGTCTTTGATTACTCCTGTTATATAGGTTGCCCCTATCCTAACCCTTTTCACCATCAACAAAAGATGACTGCCATCAGTCCAGTGCCAAATGGAGTCCCCAGTTTGGAGTGCATTGAAGAGAGAATCTTTATTAAGAGGAAAAGTTTAATAACCAGGAAAACAATCTCTGGTAGAAACCAAAAGTGCGTTCCATCAAGACAAATGGGAGGTTTTCTTTTAATTATGTGTTTATTCATTGATTTAGGGAGAGCAAAATATCCACTGGTTTTTCCACCTATTTATGCATTCATTGGTTAATTCTTGTATGTAGCTTGACTGGAGATCAAACCTGCCACCTTGATATATAGGGAGGATATGCTGAGGCTGGCTTTTTTATTTTATTTTTTTTAGACAATTAATTTTAACAGAATGACACTGGTCAACTAGAGTACAAAGATTTTGAAAAAACATCTCCACATCATTTGGACAGTTGATTTTGTTGTATACCCATCACCCAAACTCAAATCATCCTCTGTCACCTTGTATTTGTCCCTCTTTATGCCCCTTCCACTCCCCTCAACCCCCTCTTTCTTGACCCCTCCTCCTGGTAACCACTGCACTCCTTTTTTTTTTTTTTCTAAAGTTGGAAATGGGGAAGCAGTCAGACAAACTCCCGCATGCGCCTGACCGGGATCCACATGGCACGCCCACCAGGGGGCAATGCTCTGCCCATCCGGGGCATCGCTCTGTTGCAACCAGAGCCATTCTAGCGCCTGAGGCAGAGGCCACAGAGCCATCCTCAGCACCCGGACCAACTTTGCTCCAATGGAGCCTTGGCTGTGGAAGGGGAAGAGAGAGACAGAGGGGAAGGAGAGGGGGACGGGTGAAGAAGCAGATAGGCGCTTCCCCTGTGTGCCCTGGCCGGGAATCGAACCCGGGACTCCTGCACAGCAGGCTGACGCTCTACCACTGAGTCAACCAGCCAGGGCCCACTGCACTCTTATCTATGTCCGTGAGTCTCAATTTTGTGTCCCACCTTGTATGGAATCATACAGTTCTTAGCTTTTTCTGATTACTTATTTCATTCAGTGTAATGTTATCAAGGTCCATCCATGTTGCTGTAAATGATACTATTTCATTGTTTTTTTTATGGCTGAGTAATATTCCATTGTATATATGTGCCACATCTTCTTTATGCATTCCTCCAGCGAGGGACACTTTGGTTGTTTTCATGTCTTGGACACTGTGAATAATGCTGTGATGAACATGGGGGTGCATGTGTCTTTATGTACCAATGTTTTTGAGTTTTGGGGGTATATACCGAGTAGAGGGATTGCTGGGTCTATGGTAGTTCTATTCTTCATTTTTTGAGGAACCACCATACTATCTTCCATAATGGTTGTACTAATTTATATTCCCACCAACAGTGAATGAGGGTTCCTTTTTCTCCACAGCCTCTCCAGCATTTGTTATTACCTGTCTTGTTGATTATAGCCAATCTAACAGGTGTGAGGTGGTATCTAATTATAGTTTTGATTTGCATTTCTCTAATACCTAGTGAAGATGAACATCTTTTCATATATCTTTTGGCCATTTGTATTCTTGGGAGAAGTGTCTGTTCATGTCCTCTCCCCGTTATTTTACTGTTTTGTCTGCTTGTTTGTTGCTGAGTTTTGTGAGTTCTTTATATATTTCAGATAGTAACCCCTTATCTGAGTTGTTTGAAAACATCATCTTCCATTTAGTTGGTTGCCTATTTGTCATTTTGCTGTGCAAAGGCTTCTTAGTCTGATGTAGTCCCATTTCATTTATCTTTCCCTTTACTTCCCTTGCCTTTGGAGTCAAATTTATGAAGTGCTCTTTATAACCAAGGTCCATGACTTTAGTACCTATATTTTCTTCTATGTAACTTATTGTTTCAGATCTTTTCTTTAATCCATTTTGAATTAAATTTTGTGCAAGGAGATAAACTGTAGTCAAGTTATACTTTTGCATGTGACTTTCCAATTTTCCCAGCACCATTTGTTGAAGAGGTTTTTTTTTCTCCATTGTGTGTTTTTGGCTCCTTTATCAAAGATAATTTGCCCATATATATGTGGTTTTATTTCTGGGCTTTCAATTCTGTTTTATTGGTCTTTGTGTCTATTTTTCTGCCAGTACCACACTGTTTTGATTATAATGGCTCTGCAGTATAATTTGAAGTCAGGTATTATAATACCTGCAGCTTTATTTTTTTCTCAGGATTACTTTGGTTAATCAGGACTTTTTATAGTTCCATACTCTATAGAAGCAGCAATAATGCCAGGAGCGGTTCCAATATAATTTCTATGCACCTGCATTTGATCGGCTTTCTCTCACTGGCTCTGAAATCAAATCTCTGTCTGAGCCCATTTAGCTACTTTTTATAGTTCCAAACCTGATGATTTTTTGTTCAATTTCTTTAAAAAATGACTGGAATTTTTATGGGAATTACAATAAGTTTGTATATTGCTTTGGGTAATATGGTCATTTTAACTATATTTATTCTTCTTAACCAAGAACATAGGATATAGTTCTATTTTATTGTGTCTTTTGATTTCCTTTAATAATGCTTTGTAGTATTTAGTATATAGGTCCTTTACATTCTTTGTTATGTTTATTCCTAGGTATTTTATTTTTTTGTTGCAACTGTAAAAGGGATTATTATTATTATTTTTTTAGTTCATTTTCTGTAGTTTCATTGTTGGTGTATGTGAAAGCAATAGGCTTCTCTATATTAATTTTGTATTCTGTTACCTTACTGTATTGGTTTATTATTTCTAATAGCCTTTCTGTATAGTCTTTGGAATTTTCTATATACAGGATCATGTCATCTGCAGAAAGTGAGACCTTTTCTTCTTCTTTCCCAATATGAATGCCTTTTATTTCTTTCTCTTGTGTCTTTGCTCTGGCTAGAACTTTCAGCACTATGTTGAATAGGAGTGGGGAGAGTGGGCAGCCTTGTCTTGTTTCTGGTTTTAGAGGAAAAGTTTTTGGTTTTTTACCATTTAGTATGATGTTAGCTGATGGTTTGTTATGTATGACCTTTATTATGTTGAGGTATTTTCCTTCTATACACATTTTATTGAGTGTTTTAATATAACGGGATGTTGTATTTTATCAAATGCCTTTTCTGCATCTATTAATAGGATCATATGGTTTTCTTTTTTTGTTTTGTTGATATGGTGTATTACAGTAATTTTTTACATATATTGAACCATCCTTGTACTTCTGGGATAAATCCCACTTGATCGTGCTGTATTATTTCTTTAAATGTGTTTTTGCATTCAATTTACTAGTATTTTATTTAGGATCTTTGCATCTGTATTCAATAGAGATATATAGTTTTCTTTTTTTGTATTGTTCTTGCTAGGTTTGGTATAAGGCAGTGATCCCCAACCTTTTTTGGGCCACAGACCAGTTTAATGTCAGAAAATATTTTCATGTACCAGCCTTTAGGGTGAGACGGATAAATGTATCACGTGACCAAGACAAGCATTAAGAGTGAGTCTTAGACAATGTAACAGAGGTAATCCGGTCATTTTTTAAAAATAAAACAATGTTCAGACTTAAATATAAATAAAATGGAAATAATGTAAGTTATTTATTCTTTCTTTGTGGACCAGTAAGTACCAAATGACCCACAGACTGGTGTTGGTCTGCGGCCCAGGGGTTGGGGACCACTGGTATAATGGTTATGTTGGTCTCATAAAATGTGTTTAGAAATATTGCTTCCTCCTTAATTTTTTGGGAGACTTTGAGACGGGTAAGAACTAAATCTTCTTTGAATGTTTGGTAGAATTCACTAGTGTAGCCCTCTGGCCCTGGACTTTTATTTTTGAGGAGGTTTTTAATAGTTGTTTCTGTTTCCTCCCTGCTTATGGGTCTATTTAGGCTTTCCACTTCTTTGTGATTTAGTCTAGGAAGATTGTATAGTTCTAGGAATTTATCCATTTCTTCTAGGTTGTTGAATTTGGTGGCATATAATCTTTCATAGTATTCTAGTATAATCTTTTGTATCTCTATAATGTCTGTGGTAATTTCTCCTTTTTCATTTTGTATTTTGTTTTATGTCTTTTGTAATGAGTCTAGCCAGGGGTTTCTCAATTTCACTGATCTTTTCTAAGAACCTGCCCTTTATTGTACAGTGTATTCGTAAAGTCATGGTGCACTTTTGACCAGTCACAAGAAAGCAACAAATGATGATAGAAATGTGAAATCTGCACCAAATAAAAGGAAAATTCTCCCAGTTTCATACCTATTCAGTGCAGTTCAATATGGGCTTCATTTCTTGCCCTACACACATTCAAACGATAGTGAAGTTCTTGCCACACATGGGTAAGGACGTCTGGTGTAACAGAGTGAATAATGTCTGTGATTCTCTGTTTTAAGTGATTAATGTCGTTGATACATTCAGTGTGCACATGTTGCTTCACATAACCCCAAAAGTAAAAGTCTAAGGGCGTCAGATCTGGGGATCATGGTGGCCATGGCTTGACAGAACCCTTGCCTATCCACCACCAGGGGAATGTTAAATCCAGAAACTCATGAACAATGGTGGCATAGTGTGGAGGAGCATCATCCTGTTGAAAGATGACACCTTCTGGAAATTGTGGCACTGCCTACAATTCCAACATGTCAAGATAGGACTTTGCCGTCACAGACTGCTCTGCGAAATAAAAATGGGCCTATCACCTTATCATGCATCAGACCACACCACACGTTCACTTTAGAGGTGTTATGTTCATACTCAATGTAGGCATGAGGATGTTCAGCAGCCCATATTCAGACATTATGGCGATGAACATGTCCACAGATATGGAAGGTCACCTCATCACTAAACACAATATTCTGCAAAAATCTTGCATCATTGTTGATCTCATGAAGCATATCTGTAGCAAATGCTCATCATGTGGGTCTATCCGCCGGTTTGATAACGTGCAATAGCTGCAATTTGTACCCTGTAAAACAGAGATGTTTCTTTAACACCTTATGAACTGTAGTCTTGCTTAGGTGTAATTGTCGAACACATGTATGCACAGATTTTTTAGGGCTCCTTAGGTAGCTATCCCATATAGCCACTACAAACTCATCACTGACTGATGGCCTACCAGAACGAGGTTTCTCCACCAATCTACCAGTTTCCTTCAACTGCTTATCCCACCGAGTAATGTTATTCCTATGTGGTGGCGCTTCATTATAAACACGCTGATATTCATGTTGCACTTTGGTCATGGATTCGAATTTAGTGAGCCACAGAACACTCTGAACTTTCCTCTGTACCATCTACATCTCAACTGGCATGGCCATGGGCTGCTCCACTGTATATGTGGTGTTACGTCATCATCTGCACATGCACACATGCTGCCACATCATTTTACAGAAACTAAGAGGGTTTTTGTTTTATTTGGTGCAGATTTCACATTTCTATCATCTTTTGTTGCTTTCCTGTGACCGGTCAAAAGTGCACCATGACTTTACGGACACACTGTATTAATTTTTTCAATAATTTTTTTATTCTCTACTTTATTTAGTACTGCTCTAATTTTTACTATGTCTTTTTTTTCTGCTGATTTTGGGTTGCCTTTGTTTTTTTTTTTCTTTTTCTAATTCCTTAAGCTGTGATTTTTTTACTTGGAATCTCTCTTGTTTTTTAATATAACCCTGTAATGATATGAACTTCCCTCTTATTACTGCTTTTGATGCATTCCAGAGATTCTGATATGTTGTGTTGTCATTTTTGATAGTATATATCTTTTGAGTCCTGCTTTTATTTCTTTTTTGACCCTGTCATTTTTTAGAATTGTGTTGTTTAATTTCTGCATTTTTGTGGGATAGTTTACTTCTGTTTTGCAGTTGAATTCTAGTTTCAAAGCCTTAAGGTCAGAAAATACACTTGGTATAATTTCAATCTTTTTTAATTTGATTTTTTGATGTTAGTTTTGTGGTCCAATATATGGTCTATTTCTGAGAATGTTCGATGTACACTGGAGAAAAATGTATACTCTGATATTCTGGGAGGAAAAGTCCTATAGATGTCTATTATATCTATATATTCTAGTGTTTCATTTAAGGCCTATATTTCTTTATTAATTTTTTGTTTGGATGAATAATCTGAAATTAACAATGGTGTATTGAGATCTCCAAGTATGACTGTATTTTTGTCAGTTTCTATTTATAAATCAGTTAGTAGATGTCTTATATATTTTGGTGTTCCCTGGTCTGGTGCATATACATTAGGAAGTGTTATGTCTTCTTGATACAGTGTCCCCTTTATCATTATGAAATGACCATCTTTGTCTCTGTTTCCCTTTGTAGTCTTGTAGTTAGCATTGTTAGATATGAGTACGGCTACACCTCTTTTTCTTTGTATATTATTTGAGTGGAGAATCATTTTTCAACCTTTTACTTTGAACCTATTTTTATCCTTGCAGCGTAGATGTGCCTCTTGAAGGCAGCAAACAGTTGGGGTTTGCTTTTTTATCTAATCTGCTACTCTGTGCGTCTTTATTGGTGCGTTCAACCATTTACATTTAGTGTAATTATTGACACCTGAGGGTTTCCTATTGCCATTTTATATATTGCTTTCTGATAACTCTGTGTCTTGTTTGGTTATTTCCTTTTGTTTATGTCATTTGTTTTTGTTTAGTGGTATTCCATACTTCTTTCCCTTGTTTCTTTTTTTAAGCTATGTGTTTCAGTAATATCATTTTCAGGGGTGGTTATCATTAGGTTATTATAAGAGAAATTATCATATTTATTAGAGTCCATTATTTCATGAGTGCTTCTGCACTCCATCCTCCTTGCTACTGTTGATCTTTGTCCTCCCTCCTTTTATGTTATTGTTGTCACAGATTATTCTTGTTTTTATTGTGGTGTTGTTGGAGCTTTTACTTATAGTTTTGTTTTTCGTATCTGGTTGAATGACCTTCTTTAGTATTTCCTGTAATGGGGGTTTTCTGGTGATAATTCCCTCAGCTTCTCTATGTCTGTAAATGTTTTTATTTCCCTTTCATATTTAAAGGATAGTTTTGATAGATATAGAATTCTTGGCTGGTAGTTCTTCTCTTTCAGTCCTTTAAATGTTGGGGTCCACTGTCTTCTAGCTTGTAGAGTTTCTGCTGAGAAACACAATAATAGCCTAGTGAGCCTTCCTTTATATATTATATTCTTATTTTCCCTAGCTCCCTTGAGGATTCTTTCTTTGTCATTGTTGTGATAATTTCATTACAATGTGCCTTGGAGTAGGTCTGTTTGGGTTGAAGTAACTCAGTGTTCTGTTTGCTTCTTGGATTCAAGGCTCTAGATCTTTCCACATGCTTGGGAAGTTCTCTATTATTTGTTTGAACATATTCTTTATTCCCTTTTCCCACTTCTCTTCTTCTGATATACTCATTATTCTTATATTGCTCTTTCTGATGGAGTCAGACAATTCTTGTAGGGGTTTCTCATTTAAATTGATGAGTCTTTTGATTCTTTTCTCTGTATTATCTCTAGTTGCCAGTCTTCAATGTCACTAATTTGTTCTTTATGTGGTCTGTTCTATTAGCTAAGCTTGTTACCTCATTTTTTAGTTTATGTATTGAATTTTTCATCTCTGTATTTGGTTCTATTTTTAAAGTTTCAATTTCCTTGAAGAGGTAATATTTTTGTTTATTAAATTGTTTTTTTGAGCTCACTAAATTGTCTTTCAGTATTTTCTTGTATCCCATTGAGTATTTTTAGAGCTTCAATTTTGAATTCTCTGTCATTTATCTCTAAGGTTTTCATGTAATTGATATTTTTTATCATCTATCTGAGCTACATCTCTGTCTTATGTATTCATAATATTTGATATCTTTTTCCTTGATGGCATTTCAGAGTGGTATTTTTAATAACACTAACAAGAGATAACAAAAATAAATAAAAAATTAAAAAATACAGTGGAAAAATGAATATTCTATAAACAATGATATGTAGAACAAAAACTACATAGAACAAGGAGCAAGAACTGAGGAAAAATAAAAAAAGAGAAAAAATGAAGTAGAAAACAAGCAAAATGCCACAAAAAAGTATGCATCCAAAATATAATAATTTGATGAAAAATGATGTTCAGATGAGAGGAAAGAGAGAAAAAAAGGGAGCAAAAAAGGAAAGAGAAAAAAAGAAGTGAAGAGAAAGTGTCAGATATGAAACCTTCACAAAAAATAAAAAATATAACAACTAAGGGTGATGAAGTTCAAATGGAAAAAAGAGGAAGAAGAAAATGGAAAAAAGAAAAAACTGAGAAAAAGCAAAAAAAATTTTTTTTTTCAGTTTTGAGAGGTAATTTTTTTTTTTCTGGCAGGTGGTGCTGTACTACAAGTTTTGCCTCTGTCAGGTTCTTGGGTGGAGTTCTGCTGGGGCATCCCTAGCCTAATGACTTAGGCAGGGCTGCAGTTGCATTGGTTTGAGGTGCTTGTTAGGGCTTTGCAATTTTATGGCTCTAGCTTTGGCAGTCTCAGGTCTCCTGGCACCTGTCCCCAAGTCTCAACAGAACATGGGATCAAATGCCTGGTACCTCTGCCTCTCACAGGAAAGAGCGGCATGGAGACTCAAGTGTGGGGGGTCTGCTACTGTCACTGTTTGCACAAAGGGAGCAATGTGGAGCTTGGGAGGCTTGGGGAGACACATCCTGGTCTTTCTTCTGATACCACTCAAAGTGTGGTCCAGAGCAGGGCAGGGGCTGTGCACAGCAAGCCTCAGCTGGAGCTTTGGGAGTGGGGTGGGTGGGGCACAGATTGCAGATCTAGCATGCCTCCAAGCCAGGCAGGAGGCCTGTTTTTAAAGAGATATAGTCATTTCATGTCATATTGTTGCTCAATTTTTGTGGTCTCATTGTATCATAGATTTTAAAATTGTATATATCTAATTTTGTATTGCTGAATTTTTGCTATATCACGGGATTTTGCAATATATAAGTATTTTTATATATTCATTATTTTAATTATTTTTGTGGTAAAATAAGCATTTTCTAGCTTAAAAAATTGAAAACAATATAAAAATATTAATTAAATGAATATTAAATTGAAATAAAACCTTAAAATATATATACCATATTTTTCGCTCCATAAGACAGTTTTTTTCCCCCAAAAGTGGAAGGGAAAATGCCCATGTGTCTTATGGAGTGAAAAATACAGTATTTTATTAAATAAAATATTTTAGCACACCATTTATTTTTCTTATTTTCCTCCTTAAAACTCTAGGTGTGTCTTATGATCAGGTGCATCTTATGGAGCAAAAAATAAGGTAAATAATAAAATAAATATAAAGTCACTACTTTGTGGATTTTCACCTATTGCGGGGAGTTCTGGAACCTATCCCTTGCTATAGACAAATGAAGGATCACTGTAGTTCTCAGTCTGTCCCCTGTTCGTCTATTTTTATGTAAAAAGGAAACCAAATTTGCACTGTCTGATTGGTTTAAATGCCACTGTCCTGATTGGTTTGAATCATGCGTTCTGACTGGTTATCAGAACTGTTCTGATTGGCCAGTAAATATGCAAATGAGGATGAACTATTTATTTACCATTAGCAGTGCAGGTCTCAGGCCATTGGTTGGAAATTGTTCCGGGAACTTTTATAAGAGTTGGTTCAGATGGCCGAAACACTGGCAGGCTTGGAGTTCAGTCTATGAATTTCCCCTAAAATGCTGAGTTCATGAGAGACTTCTGTCAGAAATGGCTGCTAGACTCTGTTTATAAATTTGAACCCAGTTAACTACAAATAATTCTTCTACAGATACAGTCCTTCTTGGGGTCAACACCATTAAGTCACTTCTCCTTTCCTTGACTTGTACAGTTTGGAGCATATATAGATCATTTACTGATTCTTACTTGCTAAAGTCTAGCTCTGGCTTTGTATACTAGCCTGTCAAGATTTTTTTTATCCTATCTGGTATCCAGAATATTTATCCTCTCCCCCAAATTTGAAATCTGCAAATGTATTTGGCATAAGTAAACTGAAAGGCAGTAGACTAGTACAGGGGTTGGGAACCTATGGTTTGCAAGCCAGATGTGGCTCTTTTGATGGCTGCATCTGGCTTGGAGACAAATCTTTAATAAAAAAATAATAACATTAAAATGTAAAACATTCTCATGTATTACAATCCATTTACTTCCTACCACTCATGTTCATGGTTGCAGGTGGCTGGAGCCAAGCACAGCTGTCCTCCGGGACAACACCAAATTTTTATTGGATAATGCCTACACACATGGATTGTATGGCCCTCACGGAATTGCATTTTAAAATATGTGGCATTCATGGCTCTCTCAGCCAAAAAGATTCCCAACCTCTGGACTAGTACTTAGGTTGCATTGTAGGTCAGATGAGCCTGAATTCCTGCCTGGCATTGCTGTATAACCAGTTGTAGAGATTTTGAGCTAATTACTACAATTCTCTAAGTCTAAGGATTTTTTGTTTGTTTTTATATGGTAAAATTTTTATATATTTTATCCAAACTTAGGATAACCTTTAAATTTTTTAACAAAAATATATAGTACAGGATCATTAATGAATTATTTTCCAAATTGTTATGCCATCAGAGGTAATAATTTTTAAAACCACTTTATTAAGACATGATTGACATGTTTAATGTCTACAACTCAGTGAGTTTCAGGATAAATATACACCTGTGAAACAAGTCATCACTCCATCAAGGCCGTAGGCATATTCATCACTTCACAGAGTTTCCTACCATTCTCTTTGTTATTGTTATTATTATTTTTTTATAGTTTAAGTTTTTTATAAGAAATGGAGGTGATAATTGTACCATTTCATAGTTTACCAGATGACAGATATAATGTAGAAAAGATGCTTTGCAAAGTGTTTGGCACACAACAGGTTTAATAAATGCCCTTATTCATCATCATTATTATTATTATTTTCTATCTTATATTTAAACTGAGAAAGAAAATGTTTATTAGAAGTAAAACAAGGCCAGACTCTTTGCACATACATCTTGATATTTCTCAGGTTCCTGTGAATCAGTTTAGCAAACTCTGTGTATACATGTTTCAAGGTTGGAGCATAGCTAGTTGCAGTGGCATCCAGATTCTTTTTCTCCATCTTTCTCACTTGGTTATCTTGAGAGAGTTATTCAGTCTGCTGTAAAGATATACAAGTAAAGATAGCATGTTAATATTTCTGTGTGACCCTAGATTATTAAGACACACCTGTTTTTTCTTTTTTTTAATCTAAGTAGTCTTTTTATTAAGTTCCCTGTACTATTTTTTTAAGGAAATATCTCACAGAATCTACCTGTTTTCCATTTTTGAAAATGTTAACTACATTGCCCATCTCCATTTTTCTGTTTTCTCCAGTGTTCATCTATGGTCACCTACCATACCGATCATCTGTTTTGCAAGTGCTATCCATACTCTGGTAGGCATTCTTTAACTTTCTCTTTAATGAATGTTGAGAGTTGTTAAACTAATTTGGCATTGTTAAATGATGAGAAGAAATCTACAGCAATTTTATCTCAAGACTCAGATTGTGATTTTTTTTTTAGAAACATATTCAGACATTGGAATAAATGTTTAGAAATAAAAAAATGTCTTTATGGTAGCTCAGCACACATATGTTCAAGTAGTATTTGTTTAGTACCTTTATTAACTATTGTGATATAGATAAAAATAACAAAAAATTATTGAGTATTATCTGCCAGGTATTGTTTGAGCTCATTTTATAAAGCTTATTTTATTTGCTTTTTAAAACAATCTCCCTATGTAGGGTGATATTATTGACATACAGAAACAAACTGAATTTCAGGAAGATTGAAGTAATTTGTTTAAGACACTTGTAATAAGTAAGTAGCAGAGTCTGTATTCAAATTAAGGTCTCACAGATTTCATTTGGCTATTACATACTTCAGAAAAGTGTGTGCATCTTATAAATGAATCAAATATTACATATGTAAAATTTGATATTTCATAAGTTAGTATTTGCAGTCAATTTTATTTTTAATAAGTGCTCTAGTGGTAAGCATAATGAACATGTCAAAGATATTCAGGTAGAAGCTACTTAAAACCTAATATATATAGGAAGTGGTTCTCTTCTCCTGGCCTTGTTGAGATAACTCTGGGTTGGGTAATTAAAATGGTGGTGGTTGTGGTAATGATGGCGGTGGTGGTAAATGTTTTAAAAGGAAATGATTATATCAGGATGTTCTAGTTTAAATCTAGTTACAGTTTACTGAAACCAACTAGATTAACATGATCAAGGATTGGTTAATGTTGTGTCAATTTATAATGGGAATGGTATTACTTTACCCTAAATTCCATCTTCTTAGAATAACTTCAGAGGACAGGCCAAATTCAGAATTATGAATGCCACAGGAATAAGTACAGAAGAAATTTTATCTATGAAAGGTGTAAATTTACTAATCTAATCTTTCTATCTGTTGGAAAGAGAAAAATGTTAAAAGGCTGTCCTGGCTGCTAGTTTAAATGTACTTTGCACCCTGACAAGTCCCTGCAGAAGTCTCACTAATCACATGTTGGCAAAAGAAAAAGCAGTGCTGGCAACTCTGCTTTTTCTCTCTTCTCATGATGTAACACTCTCTATTTCTAGTAGCATCTCTGTGTATAATGTGCCTGTCTGGTCTTATTCAACATTTATATACATATATATTATAATACACCAGACTAAAATTGCTAATATGTATCTAGTGTTAGCAAATTAGCATGATCCTAATGAATATTTAAATTTTATGATGTAGGAATAACTTCACATTGGTAAAGAGAAACAAAAGGTTGTGTCCCAAGATGTTGAAGGGAATGAAGATTTTTAAATGACTTTGATTGCTTTCCTAGTAAAGTAAAAGGAACTCTGGAATTGAAAATTCAGTCAAGTTCCAAAGAATAGGAGAGACAACATGACGCTGGAGTAGGCGGACATACCAACATCTACCTCCCAGAACCAAAGTGGATTACAAACTAATTTTAAGAACTATCATCCGGAAAAACCAACTTTGGACTAAACTAAGAGGATTCTTCAACCAAGGAACACTGAAGAAGCCACACCGAGACTGGTAGGAAAAGCGGAAATGTAGAGAGGGCTGCCCAGCTCCCCGGAGTGAACGGCAGCAGGGAGAGACTCGCGTGGCAGGAAGTGAGTTTAGCAGAGAGGGGAGGGTCCTGAGCCCCAGGAACAAAGTCCCAGCCTGCAGCCCCAGAGCCCAGAAGAGGTGTAAGGACAGTATTTAGCTGGAAACAAGTCAGGATACTGTTTGTGAGAAAGAGTCTGATTTCTCAGACCCAGGATCCTTCTTAAAGGGACCGCGCAGAACATCTCTCTCACAACCACTCACCTGGGGCTCCTGGGGATGGGGAGAGAGGAGAGGACCAGAGTAACAGGAAGAGAGTGTAATTTAGGAGGCATAGGGAGAAACATTTTGGGAGATAGCCACCCTAACCCCTGGGACGAGTCACTCCCCAAAGCTGAAGTGAGTATTTCTCCCAGAAACAGCAATACCAGCAAAGGGAAGCAGGAGAACAGCCAAACAAGCTCCTTCACAGCACTCAGAGCAGAGTCGCATAGAAGGAGGGAGCTTTTGGGTCTACAGTAGTGAGTCTTAGGGTCCAAGCTGCAATGCCCCCACCCACTCGGCTGAGGGCTCGCCGGAGGGCAGGCGGCAGCGGGAGACAAAAGCATGGTTCTGCTGGCAGGGGCGGAAACCAGCTGGCCACCACTGGGCTCAGGTGTGAGCTCAATCTTGCCTGGCTGGGGAGAAGGGGGTGTGCAAAAGCAGTCAAGTTCAGCTGCCAGCAGCCTGTAATCCAGCCTGCGGGAGAAGGGCGGGAACCCTAGAAAGGGTGGAGACCAGCCCCTGAGCAAGGGCGCAGGAGCACAGCCTTGCCCCGCCCATGCAACCCAGGCTTGGGGTCTGACTTGGTAGCCGGCTCCTCCCACGGGGGTGGAGCCAAAAGCCGAGAACAGGTGGAGTTCCGCTACTGATCTGAGCTTGGGCATGTAGTCCTTCCCGGAGGTAGAGCCAAGGCTAGCAGCCGTTCCTCAAGTGGGCTCCTCCTGCAAGGGCAGGGCGAAAGCCCGGAAATAGGCAGAGACCCACAGCTGAGCAAAGGTGCTCGCCAGTACCCTCAGGACCGAGCATAACATCACACACAGGGGAGGGGCAAAGGCCAAGGCTACCAACATTTGTGCACCGAGCGCATGATTACAGCCACTCCCGTGAAGAGAAAATGCGGAGGCAGAGAAATACAACACAAATAAACGAAGAGAAATCCCCAGAAAAGGACCTAAGTGAATCAGATATAACCAAATTACCAGATGCAGAGTTTAAAATAATGATTGTTAGGATGCTCAAAGATATTAGAACAACCATAGATGGCCATTACAAAAACCTAAATAAAGAGATAACAAATATAAAAAAGGACATTGAAATAATAAAAAAGAATCAGTCAGAAATGACAAATACAATATCTGAAATAAAGAATACAATGGAAGGAATTAAAAGCAGGATGGATGAAACAGAGAATCGAATCAGCGAGTTAGAGGACACGATAAATAAAGGCACGGAAGCAGAGCAGAAAAAAGAAAAGAGACTCAAAAAGTCTGAGGAAACTCTAAAAGAGCTCTGAGACAACATGAGGAGAAATAACATCTGCATCATAGGGGTTCCTGAAGAAGAAGAGAAAGACCAAGGGATAGAGACTTTGTTCAAACATATCATAGCGGAAAACTTCCCCCAATTAAGGCAGGAAAACATTTCACATGTTCAGGAAGCACAGAGAACTCCATTAATGAGAAACCCAAAGAAACCAACACCAAGACACATCATAATTAAAATACCAAAGCTAAATGATAAAGAGAAGATATTAAAAGCTGCTAGAGAAAAAAAGACTATCACCTACAAAGGAGCCCCCATAAGGATGACTTCTGACTTCTCAACAGAAACACTTGAGGCCAGAAGGGAATGGCAAGAAATATTCAAAGTAATGCAGAACAAGTACCTACAACCAAGACTACTTTATCCAGCAAGGCTATCATTTAAAATTGAAGGAGAAATAAAAAGCTTTACAGACAAAAAAAAAAAAAAAAAAAAACTCAAGGAATTCACTGCAACCAAACCAAGGCTGCAAGAAATGCTAAGGGACCTGTTGTAAACAGATCAAAGGAAAAAAAGAATATAGCAAAAGAGGAATACAGTTTTAAAGAATAAAATAGCAATAAACAACTACATATCAATAATAACCTTAAATGTAAATGGTTAAATGATCCAATCAAGAGACATAGGGTAGCTGTGTGAATAAGAAAACAGGACCCATACATATGCTGTCTACAAGAGACACACCTTAAATCAAAAGATGCACACAGACTGAAGATAAAAGGATGGAAAAAATATTTCACGCAAATGGAAATGAAAAAAAACTGGGTTAGCAATACTTATATCAGACAAAATGGACTTTAAAACAAAGACCATAGTTAGAGATAAAGAAGGTCACTACATAATGATAAAGGGAACAATCCAAAAGGATGATATAACCATTATAAATATCTACGCACCTAATATAGGAGCACCTAAATATATAAAGCAGATTTTGATGGACTTAAAGGGCGAGATTAACAGCAATACTATAATAGTAGGGGATTCCAATACCCCATTAACATCATTAGATAGATCCTTAAGAAAGAAAATTAACAAAGAAACAGCAGACTTAAAGGACATATTAGATCAACTCAATTTAATAGATATCTTCAGAACCTTTCACCCTAAAACAGCAGAATATATATTCTTTTCAAGCGCTCATGGAGCATTCTCCAGAATAGATCACATGTTAGGGCACAAAAGCGATATCAACAAATTTAAGAAGATTGAAATCATATCGAGCACTTTCTCTGATCACAATGGCATTAAACTAGAAATAAACCACAACAGAAAAATTGAAAAACATTCAAACACTTGGAAACTAAATAGCATGTTATTAAATAATGAATGGGTTAACATTGAGATCAAAGAAGAAATTAAAAAATTCCTAGAAACAAACTATAATGAGCATACATCAACTCAAAATTTATGGGACACAGCAAAAGCACTCCTGAGAGGGAAGTTTATAGCATTACAGGCATACCTCAAAAAGCTAGAAAAAGCTCAAATAAACAACTTAACCCTGCATCTAAAAGAACTAGAAAAAGAACAGCAAGTAAAGCCCAGAGCTAGTAAAGGAAGGAAATAATAAAGATCAGAGCAGAAATAAATGACATAGAGGCTAAAGACACAATACAGAGGATCAATGAAACCAGGAGCTGGTTCTTGAAAAGGTAAACAAGATCGATGAACCTTTAATGAGACTCACCAAGAAAAAAAGAGAGAGGACCCAAATAAATAAAATTAGAAATGAGAGTGGAGAAATAACAACTGACACAACAGAAATACAAAATATTATAAGAAAATACTATGAAGACCTGTACGCCAAAAAACTAGACAACCTAGATGAAATGGACAAATTCCTTGAATCATATAATCTTCCAAAACTCAATCTGGAAGAATCATAAAACCTAAACAGACCAATTACAACAATGACATTGAAACAGCTATCAAAAAACTCCCAAAAAAGAAAAGTACTAGGCCTGGTGGCTTCACAAGTGAATTCTACCAAATATTCAAAGAAGAACTAATTCCTATCCTTCTCAAGCTATTTCAAAAAACTCAAGAGGAAGGAAGACTTCCAAACTCCTTTTATGAGGTGAGCATAATTCTGATTCCAAAACCAGGCAAAGACAACACAAAAAAAGAAAATTATAGGCCATTATTCCTGATGAACTTAGATGCAAAAATCCTCAACAAAATATTAGCAAACTGGATCCAGCAATATATGAAAAAAATCATACACCATGATCAAGTGGGATTTATACTTGGGAGTCAAGGCTGGTACAATATTTGCAAATCAATAAAAGTGATTCATCACATAAACAAAAGAAAGGAGAAAAACCACATTATAATTTGAATAGATGCAGGAAAAGCATTTGATAAAATCCAGCACCCATTCATGATCAAAACTCTCAGCAAAGTGGGAATACAGGGATCATACCTCACCATGATAAAGGCCATCTATGACAAACCCACAGTCAACATCATACTCAATGGGCAAAAATTAAAAGAAATCCCTTTATGATCAGGAACAAGGTAGGGGTGCCCCCTTTCACCACTCTTATTCAACATATTTCTGGAAGTCCTAGCCACAGCAATCAGACACGAAAAAGAAATAAAAGACATCCAAATTGGAAAAAAAGAAGTAAATCTATTATTATTTGCAGATGATATGATATTGTATATAGAAAACCCTAAAGTCTCAGTAAAAAAACTACTAGACCTGATAAATGAATTCAGCAAGGTGGCAGGATATAAAATCAATAGTCAGAAATCAGAGGCATTTTTATACACTAATAATGAGCTGTCAGAAAGAGAAATCAAGGAATCAAACCCCTTTGCAATTGCAACCAAAAAAATAAAGTACCTAGAAATAAATCCAAGGAAATTAAAGACTTGTACTCAGAAAATTATAAAACATTGATAAAAGAAATCAGAGAAGATACGAATAAGTGGAGACATATACCGTGCTCATGGTTAGGAAGAATAAACATCATTAAAATGTCTATATTACCCAAAGAAATTTATAAATTCAATGCATTACTGATTAAAATACCAATGACTTACTTCAAAGATATAGAACACATGTTCCAAAAATTTATATGGAACCAAAAGAGAACACGAATAGCCTCAGCAATCTTGAAAAGGAAGAATAAAGCGGGAGGTATCACACTTCCAGATATCAAGTTATATTATAAGGCCATTGTAGTCAAAACAGCATGGTACTGGCATAAGAACAGGCACATAGATTAATGGGACAGAACAGAGAACCCAGAAATAAACCCACAGCTCTATGGACAACTGATATTTGACAAAGGAAGTAAGGAAATACAATGGAGTAAAGACAGCCTCTTCAACAAATGGTGTTGGGAAAATTGGACCACTACCTGCAAAAAAATGAAACTAGACCACCAACTTACACCACTCACAAAAATAAACTCAAAATGGATAAAAGACTTAAATGTAAGCCGTGAAACCATAAGCATCTTAGAAGAAAACATAGGCAGTAAGCTCTCTGACATCTCCACAGGCAAGTGAAATAAAAGACAGAATAAACAAATGAAACTTTATCAAACTAAAAAACTTCTGCACAGCTAAAGACAATAAGAACAGAATAAAAAGACAAACTACACAATGGGAGAATATATTTGACAATACGTCTGATAAGGGGTGAATAACCAAAATTTATAAAGAACTTGTAAAACTTAATACCAGGAAGACAAACAATCCAATCCAAAAATGGGCAAAAGAAATGAATAGACACTTCTCCAAAAAGGACACACAGATGGCCAATAGGCATATGAAAACATGTTCAACATCATTAATCATTAGAGAAATGCAAATTAAACCCACAATGAGATATCACCTCACACCAGTCAGAATGGCGCTCATCAATAAAACAACACAGAATAAGTGCTGGCGAGGATGTGGAGAAAAGGGAACCCTCCTGCACTGCTGGTGGGAATGCAGATTGGTGCAGCCACTGTGGAAAACAGTATGGAGATTCCTCAAGAAAATAAAAATCGAACTGCCTTTTGACCGAGCTATACCACTGTTAGGAATATACCCCAAGAATACCATAGCACTGTTTGAAAAGAAGAAATGCACCCCCATGTTTATGGCAGCATTGTTCACAATAGCAAATATCTGGAAACAGCCCAAGTGTCCTTCAGAGGACAAATGGATTAAAAAGCTTTGGTATATATATACTATGGAATACTACGCAGCCATAAGAAATGATGACATAGGATCTTTTACAACAACATGGATGGGCCTTGATGACATTATACTGAGTGAAAGAAGTAAATCAGAAAAAACTAAGAACTATAGGATTCCATACATAGGTGGGACATAAAGATGAGACTCAGAGACATGGACAACAGTGTTGGGGTTACAGGGTAGGGGAGGAGAGGGAGGGGGTTGGGGGAGGGGAGGGGCACAAAGATCATGGCTTTTCAGCATTTGCCATATTCCCCCTTTAATGTATAGACAGACAGCAAATATTTACTTATGGTGTTTCCACTATAAAGACTGCTGTCTTAGGGACAGCTGCTGATAAACTATTTCAGCAGTTCCTCCTCCTTCAAAGACATATATGTCAACATAGAGCTTTATGTTTCATAGGACATATTCAAGCTCACTCCATGCTCCCTGGAGCTTTAGCACAAGGGAATGCTCCTTTTTTCTTTTCTTTTCTTTTCTTTTTTCTTTTCTTTTCTTTTCTCTCTTGTCTTTCTTTCTTTTTTTGTTGTATTATTTCTTTTATTTATTTATTTTTTGTATTTTTTCTGAAGATGGAAATGGGGAGGCAGTCAGGCAGACTCCCGCACGCGCCTGACTGGGATCCACCTGGCATGCCTACCAGGGGGGAAGGCTCTGCCCATCTGGGGTGTTGCTCTGTTGCAACCAGAGCCATTCTGGCGACTGAGGCAGAGGCCATGGGGCCATCCTTAGTGCTTGGGGTGCCTTTGCTACGATGTAGCCTTGGCTGCGGGAGGGGAAGAGAGAGACAGAGAGGAAGGAGGTGGGAAGGGGTGGAGAAGTAGTTGGGCATTTCTTCTGTGTGCTCTGACTGGGAATCGAACCCAGGCATCCTGCACACCAGGCCAAGGCTCTGAGCACACCACTGAGCCAACCGGCTAGGACCTAGGAATGCCCTTGTTGATCAAGCTACCCAAAAGAAAATTATATGGAGCAACCATGACAGACCGAGCAAGTCAGTCTCATACAATTCATCACCAGAACGCTGCAGCCCGGTGTAAACAGTTTCAACTTTTTCGGGAAGCAGCACGGCAGATTGGGAAATCCTGTCCAAGGGGTCATACACTGCCTCTTCATTTGGAGTTAACCCTCAAGGACCCCTACCAGGACAACTTTGGCAGATGGATGTTATTCATATACCTTCATTTGACAAACAGTCGTATGTCCACATTATGGTGGATACATATTCCAGATCTATAGTAACCTCTGTCAGAACAGGAGAGGCTGCTAAGCATGTTATAGCTCATTGTCTGTATGCATTGTTCTATTATTGGATTTCCTAAACTGGCTAAACTAAAAATGCTCCTGCATATGGAGCAAAAGCATTTACTGTATTTTGTCATGCTTACAATCTTTAAAGTTAAGGTATTATTAAAGTGTACTCAGTAAACATTTGAAGGTCAATTAAAAAAAATTTTAAGAGGGGATAGTCAAATCCTGGAACTCCTACAGGTCTACCATATCATACTTCTTATTTAAAAAAAAAATTTACATTTCTTTTGAATGCTGATGAACAGGAGACACCAAATCTTTTTCACCTGCAAACTACTACCTTCTTTATTAGATCCAGCTAATAACACTGTTTTGTCTTTTTCCAAATAGCTCCAGATATATGGAAAAGATTTATATAGGCGGATGGGGATCCTCAAACCCCTCAGCGAGATCTTCTGAGCATGGCTTTTAAGATACCTAGAGGCAGAAAACACCCAATAGAGATCAGGGGAACTACCAGCTTTTAGAATACACCCTTAAGGGCTCCAATGCCCCAAAGGGGTCTTATAGGATGCCATCTGGGTCCTGCTTCAATAGTGGAAAGGAAGGTAATTGAGCTAAAGCCTGCCAGGCTTATATGCCTCTGCTGTGAGGAACAGGGACACTGGAAAGTAGGCTTCCCCCTCGCTCCTCTAAGGGAGGGTTCAGTCTCTTCCAGCCCTGCTTCAGCCACCTATGACCTAACCTTGCCCAGAAAGCTGGGGTTTGCCACTGAAGGCTGAAGGTGCCCAGGGCCATCGGCCCCATCTACGACACTGTGGACGAGCCTAGGGTATTTCTTCCAAGAAGCAGGTAAACTGACCTCATTTGCACAAGACCCACTTAACTATGTTTTGCCTGAATAGTCATGTTTTTTATTCTTACCTCAAAGATCTCTGTTGTGGGTGTTAATAGTCCTATTTTCTGCTGCTTTGCCTAATATATAGTGTTTCCTTTATCCCTCCTACCTCAATGCCCCACTCATATTTCAGGCTGGGACCTACTTCTAATTTAGAGCTCTCTTTCCCCCTTCTGCTAACTTCTATTATGAATCTACCTTTGCCACCCAGCTTAATGTATCCCAAGTTTCTCTTTACCATGCCACAGTTGCAGAGCTCCAGGGAAAAGCAACCTGGTCTCATCTCTCCAGGCAGAGGAGAATAGAAGCTCCATATCCACACATGCTGCAACTGGCTTTTCCAGTCTACCTGGATCATTACCAGCTAGAAGCAGTGGTCATTGGGACTTGGACATGAGCTGCAAAGTATAGAATGGTGACAGCAATTCCAGTGCCATGTGGACTTTTCCTGGATGTGGACTTTTCCTGGACTCCTGCTCCCTGTGACAGCTCCTAACAGACTGAACTGTGGTTGGGTTACATTTTTCAGGGATTTGTCATGGTGATGGGGCCAACTTGGACTTGGTGAACATGTTAAGGTCACTACTCTTTTATGGATTCTTGCTGTATTGGCCTAGAGTTTGCTTAAAGGCTTTTAATCACTGTAAAAAAAAATAGAAGACTGGATAAAGAAGATGGGGCACATATACACCATGGTATACTATTCAACTAGAAGAAATGATGACATCGGATCACTTATAGCAAAATGGTGGAATCTTGATAACATTATGCAGAGTGAAATAAGTGAATCAGAAAAAAACAAGAACTGCAGGATTCCATACATTGGTGGGACATAAAAGTGAGACTAAGAGACATGGACAGGAGTGTGGTGGTTACAGGGGGGGGGAGGGAAGGAGGGAGAGGGGGAGGGGGAGGGGGAGGGGTACAAAGAAAACTGGATAGAGGGTGAAGGAGGATGATCTTTTTTTGGGTGATGGGTATGCAACAGAACTAAATGACAAGATAACCTGGAAATATTTTCTTTGAATATATGTATCCTGATTTATTGATGTCACCCCATTAAAATAAACATTTATTTATAAAAATAAATAAATAAAAATTCTATACTCATTAAAAAAAATGATGATTGTTGGGCAAAAAAAAAAAAAAATTCCAAAGAATAAGCTCAGTGTAGTTAAGAGGTAAACTGAGGTACATCAACATTTCAGAGTTCATTTGAGCAATCTCTGATTTAATCAAGCAACCAATCTGAATTGATTATGGGCACACCCCGATAGGAGTTGGGGAGAAGTTATTATGGAGTAGATGTGGAAGGGAATAACTTATACAGTTGCCTTATTTGGGAAAGCCTATTGGCTGTTTGTGATTAGTTGTTCTTAAGTTTCATTTTGTCACTTACAAGTGCATTGACTTTGGCTTTGGTTTAGTGTGCTTACTAGACTACCAAAGCATTAGAGTCACCTTAGTCTATTGGCCTCCCTGTTTAATTACTTTAACAGTGTAAGTGTCTGGGGAATGAGCTCATTGCTGTTTTTCACAGCTTTCTTCTTTCACTAAGAACAATGGGATGAAGTCAGTCAGCCTATGCATTTTACTGAAACCTCAGAACCATTTTTGAATTACTTGAACTCTTGTTTAACAGAAATATACTATAGGAGTGTCCGAGCCTCTGCCTCTATCAAAACTCCATCTTCTGTAATCCATTGCCATGACCAAAGAGCCAGGCTGATGGCTAGTCTCAGCATTCAAACATAGTTCTGATCCAGTGATTTTATTGGCTACTCTGATGCAGTGGTGGGATTCAAATAATTTAACAACCTGTTCTCTGCCCTAATGACCATTTTAAGTATAAAAAAAGATATACTGAAAGTATTAATGTATTTAATACTTAAGAACAATAAAAGAGGTGCACAAGAGTAGATTATAAGAGTTTTAAAATATTAATGAAAAAATATTAATACCTGACAAAAATCAATAAAACTGTTTTTTAAGCTATTTCCATATTACTTCTTGATTGGCATCCTCACTTTCAATTTTTTTCACCTGTGGACAGAATGAACATTACTATGGGCACTTAGAATACACTATTGTGTGGATAAATGTTGAAAAAGAGTAAAGAATGTAAATTTGTGATTTGCACATTGGGCAGCTGCCCAGGCACCCACCTTAGAGAGAACCCTGATTACAAGTGCCATATTAACAACTGGTTCAAGGAACTCAACAAAAAATTAGGTGTTGGTTCTGCCAAAGCGTTGAGAACTGGCTGAATTCTCACCACTGCTCTAATGGGCTGCCAGTCCTTGGCAGAAACACCTATGAACTTTTCCCTTTAAAAATTATCCAGATTTCTAATTCTGTGACTTTTATTCTGGCACTCTGTATTTTAAAAGGTATTTCAGATAGTATTCTTGAGTAGCAACATTTTCAGCCACTGTCTTTCAGGGTTGGATAACACCAGCCTACGCTGTATTGTTTTTTGCTCTTTTTCTCTTTCTCTTTCTCCATAAATATTTTTAAACACTTACTAGGAGCCAAGTACCATTATGTAAAGACCACTAAGACCCTTTCCTGCCCTCAGAGATGTTATAGTCTTTATCCTGTGTTTTATGATCTTCAGAAATAGTTTCTATTCTGCCCTCCTGAATAAAATTTTCTTAGCCTCTACCAAGAGTAAGAAACTAGACATATTTTTTGTATCAATCTAGTCCTCCATATTACAATTGTTCTGTTACCAAAAACAAAAGCTATTTTGAACATTTTTTTTTTTTTTTTTTTTTTTAGTGTGCATGTGAGAGGGAGGGACAGACAGATAGGAAGGAAGATGAGAAGCATTAACTCATAATTAATTGGGGCACCTTAGTTGTTCATTGATTGCTTCTCATATGTGCCTTGACTGGGTTGGCTCTAGCCAAGCCACTGAAGCCTTGCTCAAGCTAGCAACCATTGGGCTTAAGCCAGTGATCATGGGGCCATGTCTATGAAATCACACTTAAGCCATTGACCCCATGATCAGGCTAAAAAAGCCAGCCCTTTAGCCAGATGAGCTGCACTCAAGCTGGCAAGCTTGGAGTTTCAAACCTGGGTCCTCAGCAGCCCAGGCAGATGCTCTATCTATTGCGCCACTGCCTAATCAGGCTGAACTTTTATAAAATTTTTTATTAATTGTAATTTATTGTGTTAACATGAATTCAAGTGTCCCACTCAATACAACTCCCTCACACCCACTCCCTTGTCTCCCATATCCCCCCTCCGCCCTTCCCCCTGGCTTTGCCTTCCTGTTATCTGTATCTGTGTGTTATGTATATTTAATTTCACTAATCCTTTTACCTTCTCTGATCCCATCCTCTCCTCCTTCTTCCCTCTGACAGCTGTCCCTCTGCTCCCTGTGACCCTGTCTCTGCCTCTATTCTGTTCCTCACTTCACTTTGTTCATTAGATTTCACATATAAGTGAGATCATATGATACCTTTTTCTCTGCCTGGCTTATTTCATTTAGCATAATAATCTCCAAGTCCATCCATGCCATCGCAAAAGGTAAGATTTCCTTCTTTTTTTACAACTGCGAAGTATTCCGTTGTGTATGTATGTACCACAGCTTTTTAATCCACTTGCCCACTGACGGACACTTGGGCTGTTTCCAGATCTTGGATATTGTGAACAATTCTGCAAAAAACATGGGAATGCATATCTACTTTTGAATCAGTGATTTGATATTCTTAGGATATATTCCTAAAAGTGGGATAGCTGGTTCTATAGGCAGTTCCATTCTTAATTTTTTGAGGAAACTCTATATTGTTTTCCACAGTGGCTGCAAAAGTCTGCATTCCCACCAGCAGCGCAGGACAGTTCCCTTTTCTCCACATCCTTGTCAGCACTTATTGTGTGTTAATTTGTCAGTCAACACCATTCTGACAGATATGAGGTAGTATCTCATTGTGGTCTTAATTTGCATTTCTCTGACGATTAATAACGAACATTTTTCCATATGCCTATTGGCCATCTGTATGTCCTCTTTGGAAAAGTGTCTATTCAGTTTTTTTGTCCATTTTTTAATTGGATTGTTCACCTTCCTGGTGTTAAGTTTTAGAAGTTCTTTATAACTTTTGGTTATTAACCCCTTATCAGACGTACTGGTGAATATGTTCTCCCATTGTATAGGTTGTCTTTTAATTTTGTTGATGGTGTCTTTTGCTGTGCAAAAGCTTTTTAGTTTGATATAGTCTCATTTGTTCATTATGTCCTTTATTTCACTTGTTTGTGGAGAGTTTACTACTTATTTTTTTTCCACGTTGTTTATAGTTTCACAACTTACATTTAAGTCTTTTATCCATTTTGAGTTTATTTTTGTCAATGGTGTAAGTTGGTGGTTTAGTTTCATTTTTTTTCAGGTAGCTGTCCAATTTTTTCAACACCATTTATTAAAGAGACTGTCTTTACTCCACTTACTTCCTTTGTCAAATATCAATTGACCATAAAGGTGTGGGTTTATTTCTGGCTTCTCTGTTCTGTTCCATTGATCTGTATGCCTGTTCTTATGCCAGTATCATGATGTCTTGATTACAATGGCCTTGTAGTATAACTTGATATCAGGAAGTGTGATACCTCTCACTTTATTCTTTATTTTCAAGATTGCTGAGGCTATTTATGTTCTCTTTTGGTTCCATATAAATTTTTGGAATATTTGTTCTATCTCTTTGAAGTATGTCATTGGTATTTTAATAAGAACTGCATTGAATATATAGATTGCTTTGGCTAATATAGACATTTTAATGATGTTTATCCTTCCTATCCATGTACATGGTATCTGCTTCTACTTGTTTGTATCTTCCTTGATTTCTTTTTTTAATGTCTTATAATTTTCTGATTAAAAGTCTTTTACCTCCTTGGTTAAATTTATTCCTAGCTACTTCATTAATTTTGTTGCAATAGTGAAAGAGGTTGTTTCCTTTATTTCTCATTCTGACAGTTTATTGTTGATGTCTAAAAATGCCACTGATTTCTGAATATTAATTTTATATCCTGCCACCTTGCTGAATTCATTTATTAGGTCTAGTAGTTTTTTGACTGAAACTTTAGGGTTTTCTATGTACAATATCATGTCATCAGTAAATAATGATAGTTTTACTTCTTTTCCAATTTGGATGCCTTTTATTTCTTCTTTTTGTCTGATTGCTGTGTCTAGGACTTCCAGAACTATGTTGAATAAGGGTGGTGAAAGGGGCACCCTTGCCTTGTTCCTGACCTTAAGGGGATTGCTTTTCATTTTTGCCCATTGAGTATGTATGATGTTGGCTGTGAGTCTGTCATAGATGGTCTTTATCATGTTGTGGTATGTTCCCTGTATTCCCACTTTGCTGAGAGTTTTGATCATAAATGGGTGCTGGATTTTATCAAATGTTTTTTTCAGCATCTATTGATATTATCATGTCGTTTTTGTTTTTCATTTTGTTTATGTGATAAATCATAATGATTGATTTGCAAATATTGTACCAGTCTTGCCTCCCCAGAATAAATCCCACTTGATCATGATGTGTGATTTTTTTTTCATGTATTGCTGGATCCAGTTTGCTAATATTTTGTTGAGAATTTTAGCAACTAAGTTCATCAGGTATATTGGTCTATAGTTTTTTTTCTTGGTAGTGTCTTTGCCTGGTTTTGAAATGAGGATTATGCTCGTCACGTATAAGGAGCTTGGAAGTTTTCCCTCCTCTTAAAGTTTTTGAAATAGCATGAGAAGGATAGAAGTTAGTTCTTCTTTGAATATTTGGTAACATTTGCCTGTGAAGTGAATGTGGTCCAGGGCTTTTATTGTTGGGAGTTTTTTGAAAACTGTTTCAATTTCATTTGTTGTAGTCAGTCAGTTTAGATTTTCTGATTTTTCCAGATTGAGTGTTGGAAGATAATATGTTTTTAGGAATTTATCCATTTCACCTAGGTTGTCTAATTTTTTGGCATACAGTTCTTCATAACATTTTCTTAACAAGCCTTTGTATTTCTGCTATGTCAGTTGTTGCTTCTCTACATTCATTTCTAATTTTATTTATTTGATTCCTCTCTTTTTTTCTTGATGAGTCTGTTTAAATGTTTGTCGATCTGGTTTACCTTTTCAAAGAACCAGCTGTTGGTTTCATTGATCTCTTGTATTTTTTTAACCTTTATGTCATTTATTGCTGCTATGATCTTTATTATTTCCTTCCTTCTACTTCCTGTGGGCTTTATTTGTGTTCTTTTTCTGGTTCTTTTAGATGCAGGTTAAATTGTTTATTTGAGCATTTTCTAGCTTTTTAAGGTATACCTGTAATGGTATAAATTTCCCTCTCAGGACTGCTTTTGCTGTGTATATTAAACTTTGACTTGTTGTATGTTAATTTTTATTTGTTTCAAGAAAATTTTTTTATATCTTCCTTTACCTCATTGTTAACTGAATTTTATTTAATAGCATGCTATTTATCCTCCAAGTGTTTTAATCTTTTTCAGTTTTTCTATTGTGGTTGATTTCTAGTTTCATGCCATTGTGATCAGAGAAGATCCTTGATATGATTTCAATCTTCTTAAATTTATTGAGACTTGTTTTCTGTCCTAACATGTGGCCTAGCCTAGGGAATGAACACTTGAAAAGAATGCATATTCTGCTGCTTTAGGGGAAAGGTTCTGGAGATATCTATTAAATCCAGTTGATCTAGTCTGTCATTTAAGGCTGCTGTTTTTTTGTTAATTTTCTGTCTGGAGGATCTATCTATTGATGTTATTGGGTATTGACATTTTCTACTATTGTTGTATTACTGTTGATCTCGCCCTTTATGTCCATCAAAATCTCCCTATATACATATTTAGGTGCTTCTATATTAGATGCCTAAATATTTACAATGGTTATTTCCTCCTATAGGATTGTTCCCTTTATCATTATGAAGAAACCTTCTTTATCCCTTACTACAGACTTTGTTTTAAAGTCTGTTTTGACAGATATAAGTATTGCTACAGCAGCTTTTTTTTTTTATTTCCAATGGTAAGAAATGCTTTTTTCCATTCCTTCACTTTTAGTCTATGTGTATTTTTTGTTCTGAGGTGGGTCTTTTATAGACAATATATGTACAGGTTCTGTATTGTTATCCATGCAGCTACCCTATGTCTTTTTTTTTTTTTTTTTTTTGCATTTTTCTGAAGCTGGAAACAGGGAGAGACAGTCAGACAGACTCCCGCATGCACCCGACCGGGATCCACCCGGCACGCCCACCATGGGGCGACGCTCTGCCCACCAGGGGGCGATGCTCTGCCCATCCTGGGCGTCGCCATGTTGCGACCAGAGCCACTCTAGCACCTGAGGCAGAGGCCACAGAGCCATCCCCAGCGCCTGGGCCATCTTTGCTCCAATGGAGCCTTGGCTGCGGGAGGGGAAGAGAGAGACAGAGAGGAAAGTGCAGCGGAGGGGTGGAGAAGCAAATGGGCGCTTCTCCTGTGTGTCCTGGCCGGGAATCGAACCCGGGTCCTCCGCACACTAGGCCGATGCTCTACCGTTGAGCCAACCGGCCAGGGCTACCCTATGTCTTTTGATTGGAGCATTTAACCTATTTATATTTAAGGTTGTATTGACATATAATTATTTATTTCCATTTCATTCTTTAAATCTACAATCCTTTTTTTCAAGATTTTTTTCTTTGCTCTTTTTACAGTAGATCTCTTAACATTTTTGCAGTACTGGTTTGGTTGTAATGAATTTCTTGATTTATTTAATTTAATTTAATTTATTTATTATTTTGTCTGTTAAGCTTTTTATGTCTTCTTCATTTTAAATAATAGCCTTGCTGGATAAAGAAGTCTTATTTGTAGGTTCTTGTTTTGCATCATTTTGAATACTTCTTGCCAATCCCTTCTGGACTCAAGTGTTTCTGTTGAGAAGTCTGATGTCATCCTTATGAGGGCTCCTCTGTATGTAATTAACTGCTTTTCTCTTGCAGCTTTTAGTATTCTTTCTTTGTCTCTTAGCTTTGGCAACATAATTAGAATGTGTCTTGGTGTAGGCCTGTTTAGGTTTCTCTTTAGTGGACTCTCTTTGCTTCTTGAACTTGTGTGACTTTTTCCTTCATCAATTTAGTGTATTTTTCAGCTATGATTTCTTCAACAGGTTCTCTGTCCCTTGTTCTTTGTCTTCTTCTTCAGGACTTTATGATATAAACATTGTTTCTCTTCATGTTGTCAGAGAGCTCTCTTAGAGTTTCCTCAGTCTTTTTTAGCCTCTTTTCTTTTTGCTTCTCTGCTTTTGTGCTTTTGTTTATCTTGTCCTCTAAATTGCTTATTCAATCCTCTGCTTCATTCAGCCTGTTATTAATTCCTTCTAATGCAGTCTTCATTTCTGATATTGTAATTGTAATTTCTAACTGATTCTTTTCTATAATTTCCATTTTTTTTGTTTTTTCTATCTCTTTATTTAGGTACTCATTATGTCTATCTGTTGTTGCTCTAAGATTTTTGAGCATACTGAAAATTATTATTTCAAACTCTGCATTTAGTAGTTTGGTTACTTCCATTTCATTCAGTTCTTTTTCTGGGGATTTCTCTTGTTATTTCATTTGGGTTGCATTTCTCTGTCTTCCCATTTTGTCTGTGCATTAGGTAGTACTGTCTGACATTGAAATTTTTGTGGTGTTTTTGTAAAGAAGATGGTCTCAGTGGTACTGACCTTCGGACCACCTGATTGTCTTGTTCTTGGAATGCCTCTTGAGGGTATTATTTGTCCTCTTATTGTATGTGAGTATTACATGCAGTTGTTCCTTTAATGGGTATGGTTATCCCTTCAGGCTGGCCGGCTTTAAGAGTCAACCTTAATAATGTGTATTACACACTGTGCAATATCTGTCCAATGGGGAGTACTTATTCTCCACAGAGTTTGGTGCCTGCTAGACTCCACCTTTGGGCATGCTTCTTGTGTAGGTAGCTGAGTCTAGGGTTGCTGCTGTCTGCCACCCACTACCAGTTGTGTTGGCTCTAGATCTTCTTGGGTTGGCATTAACTATTGTTTGTAACCTGCTATGGGCTACCTGTCTTCAGCTACCACACTTTTCATTGTTTGTATCTGCATTTTCATTGGGTACTGTGGGAGAGGTCAGCCTTTGTATAAGAATCAACTTCCTCCTGCTTAGAGATGACAGCTCCATAAAAATCCTGAGCTCTTTAAGATTTGTCTCCACTTTTCAACTGCTCCCCCTTCTCTTGCAGCTGCCTGGTCTTCCCACAGAGTCTTCTGTAGAAAGACTGTTGTGTGGGTTCAGAGTGGTCTCACTCAACCATACCCTCTAAAGCAGGGGTCTCAAACTCGCGGCCCGCCGAACAATTTTGTGCGGCCCACAGACTAATCCACGAAGTTCAAAATATTTTGGATAAAATTAAGTAAGCCTAGGGGCCTACTTGTATTTTTCATTTCTCTAGCATCCTAGCTAGATATTAGCTTAGTTAACAGCAGTTGTGATGCGAACTACAGTTTCTGGTTGTTTTGTGACACTGAGTAAACTGCATGTACAATTGTGCTTGTTGTACTGATTTTTTTTTTTGTTTTCAACTGCAGTGAGAAAAGTGTTGCGTAACAGTTGCCTTTTGTAGACTTAGTGCGGCCTGCAGAACGGTTGTGATCTTGCTCTGTGGCCCACATGCTGAGTTGAGTTTGAGACCCCTGCTCTAAAGGTTGCATGCTTGGTGGATTAGAGCAGCTTAGGTTGTGAATACAACATAATTGGGACACCCTATGTCAGGAGTCTGTTGGTCAGGATCTTAGTATGGGTAATGTGGCCCCTCTTCCAGAGATTAATCCCTCAGCCACTGCTGAATAATCACATTTTATTTCTTCTCAACAAGGTGAGCAGCAGATTCAGACCAAGTGTGGCTGACATTCCCCTCTGCAGAACTTCTTATAACTTGGTGAGACCTTGGTCTCAGAGAGGAAGACTGAGAGAGTCCTTTTTTGGGCTGACTGTGTCCCACCTCCCAAAGGTTGCTAAGTCCCTCAACCAGATCCAACAATAAGCTCACAGGGACCCTCATGTTAAATTTCCGTGCTCCAAGCATATCTCCCTTCTCCCTGTGGAACCTAGCCCAGTGGTGAAGGATATCCAGTGACCAGGCCAACTGATTGTGAAGCTCCACCCTCTCCAATGCACATGAGCTGCTGTGCCAGTTCTGATCACAGCAGAATTCACCTCAACTGGGCCAAGTGTTAGGAGCCCTTCTTTAGTATACCACTCTAGCAAGGGTTGTTAGGTCCTGAACCGATGCTTTCTGCAGCTGGCCGCTGGAATTGACAGCCCTGGGCCTCCCTAGCAGGAACCTGGTGCAGACCAGTGGGAGATTACCCATGTCTCAGCAATCTTCTTGGAGCTATAAGCAATCTAGAATTTATGGCTGCCTCTGCTGGGCCCAGGTATACATGGAGATACTAAGCTGTACTTCTAGGCTGTCTTTTACCTACACTGGGCCTGGGGAAAATTCCATTTAAAAGGTCAAATTTCCCTGAGTCCTGCTTTTTGCAGCCTCTGTCTGCTGGCTGCTTGTTGGGGTCAGCTGCTTCAAAAACCTCTGCTAGAGTATAGCGCCAGCAGCAATTCAGGGATTAGGAAGGGTGATAGGTGTAGCTCTGCCCCTCAGCCCCAGGTGTCAGTCTGTCCACACTTTTTTCACAGATCTCAGTAGGGTGTGGCCCCAGGAGTTTGGTGGGTGTTGCCTCTAAGACCCAGAGTTGTGGTCTGCCCCCTCTCCCTGGACAGTTTCTACTGAGTCTCTGGTGAGATGGAATCACCATTCGTAGAGTCATAGAGTCAGGAGTGTGTGTGGAAGGCTTTGGTCTCAACACCAGAAAACTGAGCCACTGATGCGTTCCCTGCTTCCTGACCTCTCAGAATGACCCATCGCTATGACTGGGGTAGGAGAGACTCCTGAGGGTGGAGCTGGTGCTTTTCCCGAGGCTGAAGTCATGCAAAGGGGATGCTCTACCTAAGAAAGATGGCAACTGCAGTACTGGAGAATGACTTAGCACAGAGGTTCTGGTGGCTGTCCCCCACAGTGTCCCTCCCTGGATCACCAACTTTACACTTTCCTCATGCAACCATAGTCCTCTCAGCTTTCTCTTTACCAGAGCCTTGGATAATTGGCTGTGAATGAGATTTTCTGCACAAGCCTTATAAGACAGAGTCTGCATCTCAAAAAGCTAAGTATCTTTCTCCGAGACAGAAACCTGGCTCTTTTTACCACTAAATGCTGTATGAGCACCT
Organism: Saccopteryx bilineata; assembly: GCF_036850765.1. Taxonomy (NCBI): domain Eukaryota; kingdom Metazoa; phylum Chordata; class Mammalia; order Chiroptera; family Emballonuridae; genus Saccopteryx; species Saccopteryx bilineata. Next base: position 98,155,559 of record NC_089493.1, read on the forward strand.
CTTTTAGGCCCTGGGGGATCTAGACTGGAGTTCTGGATCTGGGGCTGAGGACCACACCTCTCAAGGCAACCATCCCCACTGTGAGAGTCCCTCCAGACCTATAGCCACTGCTCGCTACTGGGAGCAGGGCAGCCCTTTCCGAGTCTCTGCCCTTCCTACTAGTCTCAGTGTGGCTTCTTCTGTGATCCTTGGTTATAGAGTCCTCTTTATTTAGTCCAGATTTGGTTTTTTAAGATGATAGTTTTTAAACTACTTGTAATCCAATTTGGTCCTGGGAGATGGCAGTTGGAAAGCTGCCAACTCCATCACCATCTGGGACTCCAAGCAAGACTTATCTGTAAAATCCTTACAATGAACCATATTAGTTGGCTCATTTAGGCCCATTTTTAACCCAAAAGAAAAACCATGACATACCTATACTACAAGTTACCTTAGAGATAAACCACTGCAGACCTTCCTTTCTGTGGATAAAAGAGCAGAGGGTCAGAAGGGTTGAAAAATTAATGTCAGGCTTCAGGGAGCAAGAGGCAGAGGTGGGTCTGTGGTCTATTTTTCTAGTTTGTTGGCTGAACTTTTTTTAAGAGCTATTTTCTAGCCCTTCTACCTTGTTTACAGTTTTGTTCATGACTGTTCTATATGCTACAGATGAATACATGGCTGATAAGTAGATTCAATATTTATATTTGTAATCCTATTTTTAAAGCACATCAGTGAACAATTAAACAGTGAGAGTCTTTTGTTTACTTGAGCAAACCTACTTGCAAACAGAAGGTGGAATGAAAAATTTTACTGACTTCTGCCTGACCAGGCAGTGGTGCAGTGGATTGAGTATAGAACTGGGATGCGGAGGACTCAAGTTCGAAACCCCGAGGTCCATGGCTTGAGTGCAGGTTTATTTGGCTTGAGCGCGGGCTCACCAGCTTGAGTGAGAGGTCACTGGCTTGAGCATGGGATCATAGACATGACCCCGTGGTCGCTGGCTTGAGCCCAAAAGTTACTGGCTTGAAGCCCATGGTCACTGGCTTGAATCCAAGGTTTCTGGCTTGAGCAATGAGTCACTTGCTCTGCTGTAGCCCCCCCCCCCCATCAAGGCACATATGAGAAAGCAATCATTGAACAACTAAGGAGCTGCAATGAAGAATTGATGCTTCTCATCTCTCTCCCTTCTTGTCTGTCTGTCCTTCTTTCTGACTATCTGTCTCTATCAAAACTAAAAAAAAATTACTGAAATTCTTTTCAGCCCTGGTATTTTACCTAGAAGTCTGCCTGAAAATAGAGACATTAAACTTGTATTGACTGATTATCTACTTTCCATCTTGGTCAAATACAGACACGCACATATACACACTTTTCTCTCTTTTTATATTCGTACATTCTTACCCTATATTCTCATGTAATTTGCAACACAGCTTTGCAAAAAGTGATGGACCTCACACTCTGCATAGATTTTCTTGGAACGTTTTGTGCATAGTTAAATGTTTCTTCTTCACTAATCAAGAACATCACAATATATTCTCTGCTTCATAAATCTTCCTCAGAAAGACTATGTCCTGTAAAGCATGTTTTTCAACCACTGGTCCGTGGATGAGTGCTGGTCTGCCAGAAATTTCATGCTGCTCCATGAAAAAGTTAACCAACACTAATCATTTGCCTGTACTATGATTCAGTTTGCTGCTTCATTTTATCAGGGTGTGACTAGCTACAACAAAACTGCTTGATATTTCATGTGACTGTTTTCATTCCTAATGTGATATACCAAGTAGTATAGTAATAAACTATTGTAGTTTTTTTCTTCCTGTTTTACTGTCACCAATGTTTGAGAGAGGGTATATTTAGCATGCCTTTAGAAATAAAATTATGGCCCTCTAGCATTTATTTATTCTGTAATAACTGAAAGATTTCAGCATATTGACTTATAAAAGGATGTTTTACAGGTTTTTTTTCTCTCTCTCTCACCCTTTTTCTCTTCCTACCTTTCACATGCTTTTCCCCGCCCTCACTTTCTCTCATCTAACCTTTCTTTCCTACCTCTCAATTCTGAGTTTCTTAAAAGGTCACATACTTAACTAACACAATTAATTTAATTATTTTGAGGGAGACTTTACCAGTTAAAATAACTTCAATTTTAGAACATAAATATTTCAAGGTTATAATCAAATGGACATTATCATAGTTATTAGCATCTCCTCCCCAATTAAATATATACATAGCTTTTAATTTTTAAAAAATATTTTATTTATTGGTTTTTTAAAGAGAGGGAGAGAGAAGCATCAACTCAGTTGCTTCATTTCAGTTCTTCATTGATTGTTTCTCGTATATGCCCTAACTGGGCAAGCCCAGGGTTTTGAACTGGGGACCTTAGCATTCCAGATAGAAGCTCTATCCACTGAGCCACCTCTGGTCAGGCAATACAGCTTTTAGTTTAACAAAGAAAAGTAAACAAAAATACCTATTTTCATGCTCTAAAACTGTTCCATTTCCATTTGAGTTCTCAAAAACACCTCTGAAGACTATGGTTCAAAATTTTGTTTTCTAAGAATATATATATATATATATATATATATATATATATATTCTCATTTTTCTTTGTCTAAAAAAAATCCAAGGCATTGAAATGTTACTTTTCTACTCTCTGTTTCTAATATCATAGAGAAATAAATATAGACTTTTAAATCATCTACCTTTTAAACAGGTTAGTTTTCTTTATAGGAATATGTTTATTTTATATAGTTTTGTTGTTTAATTCATAGCACAAAGATAATCATGTGAGGGTGTCTAACTAGAGTTCTTGCTTCTTGTTCTTCCAGAACTAAAAGTAAGGATAAAAAGCGTTCTTCTGGTAATTTTCCACTGGGTATTTGAGTTCTTGTGAAGGGAATGTTCTACATTTATTTTCCTTTGGCTGAGAAGTACTTCAGTATAACTTTTTCAAAGCCCTCCAGACAAAGCAGCAGTTTTCTCAAACTATTTTCAATGATTGTTTTCCATAATTAAATTCATGTTTTTCTTCTCCTGTGGAGAGATTTTATAAAATAAGAGGCAGCCTCCATAAATATTTATCATTTTTATTCATGTTAGCAAACACAAACTTATTCATTTTAATATGCTTCATTCTCATATTTTACCTCTTATATTATCTGCTCTTATTCTTTTTCACACCTTATTTTTCACACTTAATAGATGACTTGGTTTTGTTTTATATTGACAGAATTATACCTGAATACCCTAATATGCAGAACTCTACCTATCTATGTTTATATAATATATACCTATTCTCCAACAGTATGGAATAATACTGCTCTGCCTTCAGGTTGCTTCTCTCAGTACCTGTGAAAAGCTGTAATTGTGTCTAGACCTGGAACTGAAGTCCATTCTCTTATCTGGCCATGTTTTCTCATCCCCCCAAAACACTTTGAAGGCTGACCCCTCTGGGAAGATGTTTCTTCCCATCTGTCTCCTACTCTTTCCTTGTCCCTTGAATTCATTTTGTACTAGGACTATGAAGCACAGATTTTATTTATTTTGTATTAATGTTACCACTTCAAGTACATGGTATGATTCTAAAGAACTGATATCTTGCTATGCTTCTTTGATCCGAGAATCAAGTGCAATGGATTGTAAGCATATATTTTGGAGTGTTATTACTTTTTATAATTCAGAATAACACAGTACATCATATAGCTACATACAGAAAGCTTTGGTAATTTTCCATTATAAAGGTTATTTAGAATATAATTCCTTCAGATTTTTAAGGTAAGAATAATTAGGCCATAGAAAAATTAATTGTTAAAATTTCTTGCTTTCTCTGATTATAGTCATATTTTATAATACATAATTACTCTTAAATTGTACATTGAAATTTTATATCAGTACTCATATGTCCAAATCACTTTTGTTGTTGTTGTTATTTTTTAAGAAAGAGTGAGGAAAGAGACAGGGAAAGACAGGGGCAAACAGACAGGAAGGGAGAGAGATGAGAAGCATCAACTTGTTGTGGCACTTCAGTTATTCATTGATTGCTTTCTCATATGTGCCTTGACTGGAGGGCTACAGCTGAGCCAGTGACCCCTTGCTCAAGCCAGCGACGTTTGGGCTCAAGCCAGCAACCACTGGGTCATGTTTATGCTCCCATGCTCAAGCCAGTGACTTTGTGCTCAATCTGGTGAGCCCATGCTCAAGCCAGTGGCTCTCGGGATTTTGAACCTGGATCCTCAGCATCCCCAGCTGATGCTTTATTCACTGCACCACTGCACCACTATACTGCCTGGTCAGGCTAAATCACCTGCTATTTTAAGAAGTAGTTGTTGCCAAGTGAGTCCTTATATATCAATAAAGCTATTATCCTTTTCATAAAATAGATTATATACCAATTGTTAAGTTTAAATGTGCCACGGTATAAAAACTTTTGAGAGTCTTTTTGACATCAATTCAGGAGTTTGCTGGAAGACATTGAAATCCTGTTATGACTAACAAAACACATATATTCATTATTTTTTATGCTCCACCTCCACACAAAACCACACAATTTGAACTTCCTCAATTGGAGCTGGGACATAGATTTTGGGAACTATTAGTGTCATCTATGCCAGTTTAAGTTTCACTAAAAAGGTCCTAAATTAGATAACCCTTCTTAACATTGCTCAAACTCAAGATTCTTCCATAAGTTTCTTGCAGCATTGACAATTTCCTTGCAGTCACAGAGTATTCTATGTTTGTGCTAGGATAAAATAAAGGGCAGTAGACATCTAACTTCCCAACTTCTTAAAACTGATTTTAGGTAGTAATAATATGCATATTTTTAAAAAATTGTATTCTGGATCTTAATATTTAATGAGAATATATGTCTTCTCATTACTTAATATACACTGTGGATCAGAGTAAATTTTCAATTTACTGTGATTCAAGTTTTCTAGCTCCAAGCTGAATGAGACCTGTTTTAAGGACAAATGACATGATTATATAATTGTAAAATTTTATGTCTTTCTCAGACACCAAAGAGAAGAAAGCCTTGCATGTATAGAATTTTTGACCTCTTAGAGTTCACTTTTCCAGGGTATTTTATTTGTAAAGGTATTATGGTATTGCACAAAGATTACCTACTTGAGATGAAAAGAACTGTAGTTACAGTTTTAGTTCCATAACCTTAAGGGTGTAACCAAATGTCTTTAGGCCTCATCTTCATAAACAGAAAATAAAAAAGGTTGAGTTCAGGATAATTTTTAAGGTTGCTTTAAAAGTTTCATCAAAGATCACGTGTTTACTAACACTGAAATGATCCATTAGAGACAGAAAATATGATTCCAAAATGTCTTTTCACTGTTTAATTCTAAAGGGGCATTAAGGAAAGTATCATTTTCCTTCAAAAACTGGAAAAGCTCAAGAGATATAAATTGGTGCAGATATATCTTACTATAGAATTGGAGTGGATGGAGAGTACTAGGTAAACTATCCAGACTAAGAATTTGTGTAGTTTGTTCTCTATTTACAATTTTTATTAATTGTGTTATTGCTCCATTGACGCTATTGACATACCTTGCAGTTGAGCTCTTACAGAGGATTGATGGGAAGTATGTAACTTTTAAATTAGCAGACTTGATTCATTTATTCAAATTATGTTTATTGAGTGCATATGTGGAAACTGCTTCTCAATTTCTCAGCTTGTTCACTGATTAGTTTTCTCATGTCAGGCATATTATTTAATTTCTTTCAATCTAATTTTTCATTTTTGAAATAAAGATAATATTCTAAGACTAATAAAAAATATATACAAGATAGTACTCAGTGAATATTAGGACAGCTAGTTCTTGTTGTTGTAACTCAGGCATATGTATGTAAAATGATATCGTAAGCCAAAGACTTGAGAGTAATCTCTGAAAAGACAGTTTTAATAAAATTTGATAAATAGACAAAATGTTTCAGCATTTTGTAGATAAAAATATGCATTGAAAACACTTAATAAAACATTTTTTAACAAAAAATTTGTTAGTATGGCTCTCAAGAGCCTCAAATTGTATGTAAAATATTGTTTCAAAAGACATCTTTAGATGGTTTCTGTGACTGTGAGCAGCATATGATTAACATAGAAATAATCTTATTTATTTCAATATAGATTATGGTTATTATTATTATTGTTAATATTCTAAATAGGTTATTATGAACCTGATGTTCAAGGGCAGGATATCTTTATATCATAACAATATCAATACTGTTATGCACTGACAAGTAAAATCAGTTTTGTTGAATTCTATCTTTTTATGGAGATGGGGAGGGATTGAACAAAAAAGGATCAAAAAAAAATTAAAAACTCCTGGACACAGAAAACAGTGTGGTGATTGCGGGATGGGCAGGTGGAGAAGAGTATTGGGGAGATAAATGATGATGGACAAAGAACTGAATGATGGGAAAAACACACAACATGGTGCACAGAGATGTATTATAGAATTGGGCACCTGGAACCTATATAACCTGTATAGTAATGTTAACCAATGTCACCCAATAAATTCAGTTAAATAATAAATAAATAATTTTATTATTTTTAAAATTGTAATGTTCAAAATTAAGTTAGTTTCAGGTGGACAGCATAGGGTTTAGATTTATATAACTTATAATATGATCCCACTTATAAGTCTAGTAACCACTGATAAGAAATATTTATCAAATATTCAGAAGGTCTAAAGTCAAATTGGGGTACTAATTCTTTACAAATATACCTTACTCTTCCATGTTATTATTCAAGACAAATTAATTCACATCTTTAGGCTTTACCTATAGAATAAAATGTTTACATTTTATTGTCTTCAAAAGTCTCTATTATTTTAAAACAATATGCCTTTGTAAACAGAATCAACTGTTCCAAATATAATTTTATTTCATTTTTAAGATTTCAATTATCGATTTTAGAGAGAGGAGAGAGAGAGAGAATGGGTGAGGAGGAACAGGAAGTGGTTGCTTCTCATATGTACCTTGACCAGGCAAGCCCAGGGTTTCAAACCAGTGACCTCAGTGTTCTAGGTCAATGCTTTATCCACTGCACCACTGCAGGTCAGGCCCAAATATAATTTTTTTAATAATAAAAACAACAAAAATAATTTATGGGAGACTGGAAAGCTTAAACAAAAAACGTAAAACTAACCAACACTACATGATAAATAAACTAATAGAGTAATGTAGAAGCAAATGTTGGGACATGGCAGCTATATGTACTTTTAAATCAATATTCTTTGTTCTGAAAAAATTTTCTAACACCATATTGTCATAAGTAGAAAAGAATTAGGTAAAAAATAAGAATGAAGAACTATTCTAATGCATTCTCAGTTAAATCTATGTTGTAGAGAGCTTTATATCATTTATTTATTTTCTGCTTTTCTATTTTTCAACAGTAAACATAATAAGACTAAAACATGAGTAGAAAACATTTTAAATTCATAAAATATGAAAGGCAGTGAAGAAAAATTATAATAAAAAATGTTGGATTGTTGCCTGATGTTGTGACAAAATTCACTGATTTTTTTTCTAGTCACTAAGCTTCTCCAATATTAGATTTACAGGTTTATTAGTAAAATAAACATAGCTGTTAATTTTAGGTTGGCAACTTTTTAAATACATTTTATTATGAAAATTTCAATCACACAAGTGTGAAGAGAATAGTATAATGAATCTTGATATATACAATGATAATAGAATATCGAGCTGTTAAAACATAATAGGATTTCAATATCATACTAACTCATTCCACAAAGTCAGTGTGGATCCAGATTTTACAGTTTACCTAAATAAACTCAACCAGTGTAGCCAGGGAAGCATATATATATATATATATATATATATATATATACACACACACACACACACACACACACACACACACACACATATATACACACACATACATACATACACATATATATAATCATGTTACAGGACATAGGATATACTGAAATGTATTGGGAAGTGCTGTTTATTATTAATTGTTAATATTTATTGTCATCACCTATTTCCTTGTCAGTATAAAAAAGAGGATAAGTAAAAGACATTACAACTGAATTGTTCTTAAATAGAATTTAAAAATGAAAAAGTATACAGAAAAATAGAAATGAATTCTGAAAGACTCACTTTAAAGCAGCAATTAACAAGATAACCTGGACATGTTTTCTTTGACTATATGTACCCTGATTTATTGATGTCACCTCATTAAAATTAATAAAAATTTATTTATAAAAAAATAAAAAAGCAGCAATTAAGAGGAACAACCCTCTTACAGGTGCCAGTGGGAAAACTGGACTCCTACCTTCACCCAGCTCTACCCAGGTGCCTCCATGTTTTCCCCTCTGAGGGTAGTATACAAATAGATTTAAAGGGTTAAAGTAAGATACAGAGTCTCATAGCATAATACCAAAATGTCTGAGCTTCAATGAAAAAAAATCACTTTTCATAGTGAAAACTAGAAATATATCAAACAATGAAAAATATTATCAATATATATGAACATTGAGAAGACAAAGGTGTTAGAATTATCTGACAAAGATTTTAAAGCAGCCATGATAAAGATACATCACTGAGCATTTGAAAACATATTAGAAATAAATGGAAAATTACAGAACTTCAGGTAAGAAGTAAGAAGTCTCAACATTGAAAAAGAAGATATAAAGAACCACACAGAAATTTTAGAACTGAAAACTAAAAGAAATGAAATGAAAAGTTCAGTGGATGGGCTCAGTGGAAGAATGAAGGGGATGGAGGAAAGAATCAGTGAACTGGACAATAGAAAAATAAAAATGGCCTAATCTTGAAAGACAGAGAGAAAACAGACTGAATAAAACATGAATACAGCTGAAGGACATCAGGAACCATAAAAATCAAACAAAACAAAACAAGAAAACCATACTATTGGAATCTGAAGAAGACAAAGAGGACAAGCTTTAAAAAGTACTTGATGAAATAATGGCTAGAACATTTCCAAATTAGATAAGAGACGTACACCTACAGATTCAAAAGCCTGAGTAAATCCCAAACAATAATAAATAAATTCATACAAAGACATATCATACACTTCTGAAAGTTAAACAGAAGGAGAAATCTTGAAAGCAGCCAGAGAAAAGCGAGACCTTATCTATAGGGGAAAAATCAATTCGAATGACAGTGGAAAAGGGTAAACAATGTAAATGGCGGTAGGTTTTCTATACTTCATATAAACTGGTGAGATGATTGCAACACCTGTCAACTGTGATACATTAAATAATACTCAGAGCAACCACTAAGAAAACTATGTGAGATGACACACTCAAAAACAAAACAAAAAACAGTATTCATTAAATAAAATAGAATTCTTAATGTCCAAGTAATCCAGAGGAAGCCTGGATAAAGAAAACAAAAAGAACCAGTAAAATAAACAAATAAAAATGAGTAAAATATCTAATTTAAGCACTAACAATTATATTATATTTGTAAAGAGAGATCAGGAGTGGATTTTTAAAACATGGCATAATTTGAATGCTGTCTAAAGAAAATACTTTTGAAATATATTTTTTAGATTTTATCTATTCATTTTTAGAGAGAGAAGAGAGCGTGAGAAGGGGGAAGAAGCTGGAAACATCAACTCCCATATATGCCTTGACCAGGCAAGCCTGGGGTTTTGAACTGGTGTCCTCAGCGTTCCAGGTCAATGCTTTATCCACTGTGCTACCACAGGACAGGCAAGAAAAATACTCAAAATATGGTAATACAAGTTAATTGAAAGTAAAAGGATGGAAAAAGAAATAAATGCAAACATTAATCAAAGAAACCAACAGTGGCTATAGTAATTTGGAATAAACTAGAGAGCACAGGAAATTAACAGTCTTATATAATAATTTTTAAAAAATAAATCAGCCAAAAGGACATAGCAATCTTAAGCATGTATGCACCAAATAACAGACTTACAAAAATATATGAAGCAAAAAAAAATTATAGAACTGTAAGGAGAAATAGACAAATTCACAATTATAGCTGGAGATTTTAATACTTCGCTCTCAACTATTCAGGGGGCAGCTAGACAGATAACTCAGATAGGAATTAAGGAAACTCAGCACCACCATCTACCAGTGAGGAATTAGCCATAAAAAGAAACACACTCCTGATACACACACAAATTGGCAGAATCTCCTGGGTATTATGCTGAGTGAAAAATGCCAATTTCAAAAAGTATGATTCCATTTCAGTAACATTTTTGAACTGATACAGTTTTTTAAATGGGTTAAGGGAGGTTAAGGGAAGGAAGAAAGTAGATGTAGCTTTAAAAAGACAACCTGAAAGATTCCTTTGGTGATGAAAATATTATATATTGACTATATTTTTCATTTATATTTTAAAATTGATTTTATTGAGGTGACACTGGTTTCAGGTGCTTAATTCTGCAACACATCTCTGTGCATCGTGTTGTGTGTCCACCCCCAAGTCAAGTCATTGTCCATCACCATTTATGCCCCCCCAAACTCCTCCATCCTACCCCCTACCCTGGGCCATCACTACAATGTTGTTCATGTCCATGAGTTTCTTTTTTTCTCTCTTTTTTTTCCCTCTATCTCTCCACTCCCCTCTTGCAGTGCCTCACCCTGACAGCTGTTAGTCTGCTATCTGTATATGAGTCTATCTCTATTTTGCTGGTTTTTAATGTCAGTATCCTGGTTGTGATATGGTGCTGTAGTTTTGCAAGATGTACTGTGGAAGGAAATTGGATAGGTGATACACAATAATCTGTCTGTATTATTATTATTATTATTATTATTATTTTATTTTTCTGAAATGAGAAGTGAGGAGGCAGAAAGACAGACTCTCACATGCACCCGACGGGGATCTACCCGGCATGCCCACTAGGGGGCGATGCTCTGCTCATCTGGGGTGTTGCCTTGTTGCAACCAGAGCCATTCTAGTGCCTGAGGCAGAGGCCATGGAGCCATCCTCAGCTCCTGGGCCAAGTTGGAGCCTTGGCTGCGGAAAGGGAAAAGAGAGAGGGAGAGAAAGGATAGGGAAGGGTGGAGAAGCAGATGGACACTTCTCCTGTGTGCCTTTACCTGGAATCGAACCGGGGCTTCCACATGCTGGGCTGATGCTCTACCACTGAGCCAACCAGCCAGGGCCTGTATTATTTTTATGACTGCACATGTATAAAGTAATTTAAAGCACAATTAGTACACTATCTCCAGGTCCTACATGGCTAATGACTTGGAAAAAAATCTAGGAAGAAATAATTTCTACCACTAAGTGATATACTGTATTCATTTTTATCAATTACTCAGTTCATATTTTATCGTGTTTTATTATTTTAAAATTTAAAATTTAATTTTTTGTATTTTTTATGATCACAATACATTATATATGTTCTCAATGAAGAGCAATTAGATATGAACTTAGGAGAACCACAACAAACACCAAACCAAGTCCAAAGTGTAAGGAGGCTTGTTAATGGAAACTGTAGCAGAGTCAGAAATTGAGCAGAGATGGGATCTACTAAGCAAACCTGGAGAGAGTTTACACTGTTTTTTTTAACTGAATTTATTGTGGTGACACTGGTTAACAAAATTATACAGGTTTCAAGTGTACAGTTCTATAAAACATCATCTGCATATTGTATTGTGCGTTTACCACTCCAAGCCATGTCTCCATCCATTGCCATTTATCGCCACTATACCTTCCTCCATCTCTACACTGTTGTTTTAAGTCTACAGAGTATTTTTAAATTCTTTGGTTTAATTTGCTTTTATTTTTCTAATTGAGGTAATTTATTTGAGACCATTCTTCTTTTCTTATGTAGGCATATACTACTATAAATTTCTCCATAAACACTGATTTTCTGTTCTGTATTCTTATTTTTATTTATTTTAATACATTATTTATATTAGAGTTCCTCTTGGATACATGGGTTATATAAAAGTGGGTTATTCATTATGGATTTGCCACAGATTTTTTTCTTTGTATATACTGAAGATGAGACTTGCTTTTATCTCTAAATATGGTCTATTTGGCCTATGTTTTCTGTGCACTTGAAAGGGTATGTGTTTTGCTATTTGGGGTGGTTTATAAATGTCAATTTGTCAGGTTGGTTCATAAGACTATTTAAATCTATATTGTTATTGATTTTATGTCAACTTGTTCTATCAGTTATTAAGGGAGGGATATAGAAATATCCAATTATAATTTTGGATATGTCTCTTCCTACTTACAGTTCTGTTTCTGCTTCAGGTATTTTGAAACTTTGTTATTAAGAGCAAAAAGGTTTATGATTCTTGTGTGCTCTTAAAAATTATCTCTTTTATCATTATTAAGTCACATTCCTTATATCTGATGACATTCTTTGCTCTGAAATTTACTTAGCCTGCTGTTAATATAGCTACCTTGGTTGTTATTATTATTATTATTATTATTATTAGTGTTTTCTAAGTTTGGTGGGTTGAATTGTAAATTTATATGTTAAATTGAGTATGTTTTCTCAAACTCATATGTTAAAATTTCAAATCCCAATAACTCAGAACATTATTGTATTTGGAGATAGAATTTTTAAAGAGGTAGTTAAGTAAAAATGAGATCAGTAGAGTGGACACTATTCCAATATGACTAGTTAGTGTTCTCATAAGAGGAGAAATTTGGACATAGGTGGGTAAAGAAGTAAGTAAGAGTATGTGAAGACACAAGGGGAAGATAGCTGTCTATAAACCAAAGACGCATCAGAAGAAATCAGCTCTGCTAACACCTTGATCTTCTGAGATCTATTTCTCTTACTTAAACCATTTAGTCTGTAGTACTTAATTATGATTGCCATAGGAAACTAATATACAAGTTGTATATATTTTAAATGGGCTTTTTGTGGCCCACACATAGTTGAGTTTTGCTTTTTTATCCAATCTGATATCTGCTTTTAATTAGTAAGTTCATTTATAGTTTGTGATTATTTATATAGTTAAGCTTCAGTCTGCCATTTTTCTAATTTTATATTGTTCCCATTTTTTCCCTTTGTTCCCTCTGCCCTCTTTTCTTTGCCTTCTTTTGTATTGAGAATTTTTTAGGATTTCATTTTGTTATTTTTGTTGGCTTATTATATGTGACTTCGATTATTTTAGTGGTTCTTTTAGGGGTTTTGGTATACCTCTTGCAACACTAGCTTCAAGTGCTATATCACTTTCTAGATAGTATAAAAGTCTTATAAGAATAAACTTCTATTTTATCCCTTGTGGCCACTATGTTACTGTAATACATTTTACTTTTACATATTTTATAAGATTCAAACCACATTTAAAGTTTTTTAAAGTCTATCTGTGGTTTTAAAGATACCCAAGTAAAGAGTAAAATCTTATATATTTACCTATTCAGTCGTCATTTTCAGTACTCTTTATTCCTTTGTGTAGCTCCATTTTTCTAAATGTTGCCATTTTCCTTCCCTGTAGTGTTTATCAGTTTGAGATTAAATTTGTTCACCTTTCATATGCCTGAAAATAGTATTTTTTTTATTTTAACTTTTGAAAGATTTTTTGTTGTTGTTCGTTGAGTGTAGATTTATTTCAGTATTTTGAGGTGTTGCTGTATTCTTCATTACATTGTTTTAGCAAGAAATCTATTGCTATCCTTATCTTTTAACTCTGTATGTTTCTCTGGTCTTTCTTAAGATTTTCTTTTTCTTTCTCTTTTTTGTGACAGAGACAGAGAGAAAGACAGAGAGAGGGACAGAGAGACAGGAAGGGAGAGAGATAAGAAGCATCAATTCTTCATTGTGGCATCTTAGTTGTTCATTGATTGCTTTCTCATATGTGCCTTGAACAGGGGACTACATCAGACTGAGTAACCCCTTGCTCAAGCCAGCAACCTTGGGTTCAAGCTGGTGAGCTGTGCTCATACCAGATGAGCCCATACTCAAGTCGGGAATCTTAGGGTTTCGAACCTGGGTCACACATCCCAGTCTGACACTCTATCCACTGCGCCACCACCTGGTCAGGCAAGATTTTCTTTATTGTAATAAAATATACATAATATAAAATTAGCATTCTAGTTCCTAGCCAGTTGGCTCAGCGGTAGAGCGTTGGCTGGGTGTGTGGAAGTCCTGGGTTTGACTCCTGGTCAGGGCACACAGGAGGGGTAACAATCTGCTTCTTCACCCCTCCACCCCTCTCCTTTCTCTCTCTCTCTCTCTTTCTCTCTCTCTCTCTCTCTCTTTCTCTTTCCCCCCTGACCTCGTGTAGCCATGGCTCACTCAAGAAAACCCCAGGTGCTGAGGATGGCACCATGGCCTCACCTCAAGCATAAAATACCTAGGTTGCCGAGCAGGGGAGCAACAGCGCAGATGGGCAAAGCATCACTCCATAGGGGGCTTGCTGTGTGGATCCCGGTTAGGGCATATGTGGGAGCCTGTCTGCCTCCCTACCTCTCACTTAATAAAAAAAGTTACCATTCTAACTATTTTTAAATGTACATTTTTTTTTAATTAAGTACATTCACATTGTTGTGCAATTATCATTACAATCCATCTCTGGAACGTTTTCATCTTTCCCAACTGAAATTCTGTACTCATTAAAAATTAACTCTCCATTTTCCCCTCCCTCCAGCTCCTGGCAAACACCATTCTGCTTTCTGTCTCTATGTTTGTTATTACTCTAGGAACCTCATGTAAGTGGAGTCATACAATATTTGTCTCTAGTGATTAGCTTATTTCATTTATCATAATGTCTTTAAAAAATCATCTTTAAATAATTTGCTGATATTCTTGACATTTTAGGTTTAGAAGTTACCTACTTACTATGGAAGATGTTGATGTACTTATTTTTCATCCTTCACTTGAACCAAAAATACATTAAATTCCTATTTTTCTACATTCTTAACATTGTAATATTTCTAGTTATTCCAATAATAAGTGTTTTTGTCACTATATAAACTCCATTTAGAACTGAGCCAAATAAAGTGCTATAATTTATTTTTCTTGCAATACTTTTAATCTGCCTAAAGTAAAAATTGTTTTTGTTTATATGAATGTTTGTTTAGTTTTTCAATATACTTGTCACTGATTTGTTTATAATACTCCTCATGTTGTGGAAATACAGGGTATGGCAAAGGCAGGTTTACAGTCGTTTGTATGGAAAATAATAAAGTACTATAATTACTGAGTAATAATATAATAATAAACTCTGTTTCATGTACTTACAACTGTAAACCTACTTTTGTCCCACCATGTATTTGCTTAATTCATTAAAAATATCAGAAATTCTCAAATTTTAACTATTAATACTCTAAAATGTTCCTTTTATGTGCTCTAATCTGGTTAGTCTACTTTTACCATGAGCTGTATGTTTGTGATACTGAAGGTCTCTTTTGATAATTACTCTTTGTTTCTTGCATTTAGACTCTTGTTGTGATGTTTATTCTTTTATTTTGTGTAGAACATTCTTCAGTGGTTACTAAGTAACAGTACATTGAAGGTAATATTTTTAAGATTTTTCATTTCTCAATCTGTGTTCAGCTACTCTAGGTATAGTCAACCTTTTTATACCTACCGCCCACTTTTCTATCTCTGTTAGAAAAATTTTCTAACCGCTGACCGGTTCCACAGTAATGGTGATTTATAAAGTAGAGAAGTAACTTTACTTAATAAAATTTATAAAGCAGAGTTACAGCAAGTTAAAGCATATAATAATAATTACTTACCAAGTACTTTATGTAGAATTTTTGTTATTTTGCAGAATAAATCTTTATAAAACAACTTACTATAGTTAAATCTATCTTTATTTATTCTTTGGTTGCTCCGCTACTGCCCACCATGAAAGCTGGAACGCCCACTAGTGGGTGGCAGGGATCAGGTTGACTACCACTGAGCTACTCATTGATAATGAGGTCAAGAATCTTAGGTTGCATATAAGTGTTCTACTAACTGGAAGGCAGAGTTTCTGTTACAACTTTGATAGCATTAATTCTCTCAGTCTTTTGCATAAAGCCTATTTTTCTTGTCTTTCTTTCTCTAAAGTTTTCTGTATTAGCTCTTTGCTTGAAAATTATGAAATATAGAGATATCTTACCATGAGTCATTTTCATCCATGGTTTTGGGCATAAACTCAGTGAATCTTTTCTGTCTACAAAGTCATGTTCTATTTTGAAGTATAAAAACAATTACTTCCATTTCGATTTTCTCTTCTCTTTATTATTCTGTATTTTGTATTTCTTTTTATCTTACACCTCCTGTAGTTATCTGTAATTTATTTATTTATGTCTTCTCTCTTATTCCTCATCTTGGTTCTTTTGCTTTCCTTTACACAATTTCTTCACCTCATAATCCAACCTTTCTAAATTTTTCATTTCGTCTGTAATTTTTTTCTAATTTCTAATGTATATTATCTGTTTTGTAATGCTCTTTTAAAATAAAATCCTTTTTATAAAATGCATATAATATTCATTCTTACCTTTGCAAAAATCTTGATAAGGAATGTTTTTAACTGAGGTAATTTTGATGCATACTCTGTTTTCTTTTATTGTGTTTTGTTTGCTTGTTTATTTGCTTATATGTTTGCATAGTCTCTGTTTTTTAGTTCAGACCATTTTCCCTAATTGAAATCTATGTGTACATGGACAAAGTTTATCAGTCCTTGCTTGTAATGTAAGGTAACATGGACAGGTTCATTTACTGAGAAAGCTTCATGATAATTATTTTAATTCTTATTTCCTCTTTTGGTAACATGATTTGAAGAACATTTTAGTGTTCTACATGGAAGAGTGTATGCCTTATTGTGTACATTGTAGAAGCCAAAAGGAGGACAAATGATGGCTCTATCAGAATTCTAACTGAAGATTTACTTTAATTCTTGTTTTCTGAGCCATACCATTGCCTTTAACTTTGTTAGATAGCTGCTTTTCTCACAGAAGAAGGAAGGGAGGGAGGGAGTGATTCTAAAAAATCATTAGAAATCTGGTAACAATGAGCCCATATTCGTGTTTGACATTTAGGTAGTGTTGATTGTCTATCTCTAGATATTGCCTGTGCTATACAGTTTCCCAGTCCTACCACACTCTATTGGCTTTGTAAACTTTGTCATAACTGTAGTAGTTACTATATATTGAGATAACTAGATTTTTCCATGTAGACTACTGAATTGTCATAGACATTTAATATAACATTCATGTTTTTCACTTGGTAAGTACAGTCAAATAAGTACTGTATTATAGTCTTCCTCAGATCCTTCCAGTGTTTTCTTGCTTTTGTTCTATAGTAATTTTTATGGATTCCTAGTTGCTAATTTTTCTCCCTACTCATCTTTGGTTGATAAGAAAGCTTTGCAAATTCATTGTTCATCCCCAGGCTGGGTGTGTGGCCATTTCTTTTGTTCTTTTCATTAATAATTGGGAGATGCTAGAATTTCTTACTCTGCTTGGGTAAGAGGGCATAGTAATGACCACTGTTTCTTGCCAGTTTCTAGTACCCAATAGGCTCTACTTGACAATTTTCCCCTTCTTTGTGATTTGTCATGCACTGATTTGTTCTCTGATATTCTGGACTGAGGTCCATGAAAAAGAAACTTCAAAATATACTTCTAGGAATCTTCTCTCTTGCCTCCACATAAAGTGTTTTACAGATAAAGATAATGCATATGAGGATTAGTGTGTCCATGTCCATGTACTGTCTTCTGGTTTCTTTCTGGAAGTCTAAGTCTTTAAATGGATGAAAAGTATGAAGCCAAGGGGATTGAGAACATGATCTGGTCACTTTATAAAATTTCTCTTTATTGTAGGAGGACTAACAGATGACTGGTTTTCTATATAAGAAACCAAGAATGTATCAAGGGATATATAAGGTCTACTGGAAAGTTCTGTCCGTTTTTGGAATAAAACAAAATATATATGTTATTTAAATTGCTGTTCGCTATTCTTATATTTAGGATAAAAAAAAAGTAGTATTTAACAATTAAAGAAACAGTATCATGACCAGAGTATTTTCTAATTTAGGCTATGAGCAAGAGAAGGAATGGAATTCACTTCCAGGATAACTTTCAAGGTTTGTGAGCTTTGTATTGATACCCCCTCCTGATGGGTTTATGATGGAGACAAGAAAAGCTTTGCAGAGATTAATGAGGGATGATCCCTGGCAGCTATTTTGAAGGAAATGATTTTACTTATTTACATTCAACAAAACCAAATCAATCAACAATGGAAGTAGGGAGTAAGCTCTTCCTAGTGCTTAAATGTCTGTTATTCCAGTGTCATTTGCTGAAATGGCCATTAATATGGAACTGGGCAAAAAAACCTGTTACATAATCACATAGATAAGAAGTATATTTGGCAGATTTTTTTTTTGTTATTTTAGATGAATAGTTTAAAGAACACTTATTTTTAAAGGGAAAAGTAGCTATGATGAACAATTACTAAGGAAATGGAAACTGGATGCTTAATTTCTCTCTAAAACATTAAAGTCACAAACTAATGTGTTTATTCCATTTCTAAAAATTAAACTATGAAAATCTATATTTTCTGAGTTCATCTATATTGATCTTGCTATTAAAAGTGCAGATGCTTCAGATGCTTCCATTTATCTTTTAAAATCTTGGATAAGGGTAGAAAGTTCTATTTGGGAAGAGGTGAGAGCATGGCTATCCATAAGAAATATAATGCTTTTAGTCTCATTTGAAGGTAGGTATGGCCCTGACACTAAATTCTGACCAGTTATTTAAAATTTCTCAGGTATGTGTTCAGAAAGAAAGCATGCATCATCTTTATCTCTTGCTCTTTTGTTCTTATTGAAATGCAAAATGGTTGAAATTCAAAATGCTGGCTGAACCAGGAGTTGGAAGACGTGTTGATGTTCAGGAGCACAAAGTATAAATGGTAGATTAACTCTTTTTTTAATGTTGATTTTGTTGATTTTTAAAATTAATTTTAATGGGGTGACATTAATAAATCAGGGTACATATGTTCAAAAAAAACATCTCCAGGTTATCTTGTCATTCAATCATGATGCATACCTGTCACCCAAAGTCAAATTGTCCTCTGTCAACTTCTATTTGGTTGTCTTTGTGCCCCTCCTCTCCCCCCTCTCCCTCCCTGTTCTCCCGCCCCTCCCGTAACTGCCACATTCTTGTCCATGTCTCTTAGTCTCGTTTTTATATCCCACCTATGTATGGAATCATGCTGTTCTTAGTTTTTTCTGATTTACTTATTTCACTCTACATAATGTTATCAAGATCCATCCATTTTGTTGTAAATGATCTGATGTCATCATTTCTTATATAGTATTCCATAGTATATATGTACCACATCTTCTTTATCCATTCATCTATGAAGAGCTTTTTGTTGTTTCCATGTCTTGGCCACTGTGAACATAACCCTTATACCAAAACCTGGCAAGGATGGCACAAAAAAAGAAAGCTGCAGACCAATATCTCTAATGAACATAGATGCTAAAATACTAAACAAAATACTAGCAAATCGAATACAACAACATATTAAAAAAATAACACGTCATGATCAAGTGGAATTCATCCCAGAATCTCAAGGATGGTTCAACATACATAAAACGGTTAACATAATACACCATATCAACAAAACAAAGAACAAAACCACATGATCTTATCAATAGATACAGAAAAGGTGTTTGATAAAATACAACATGATTTTATGTTTAAAACACTCAACAAAATGGGCATAGAAGGAAAATATCTCAACATGATAAAGGCCATTTATGATAAACCATCAGCTAACATCATATTAAATGGCATAAAACTGAGGACTTTCCCCCTTAAATTAGGAACAGGACAGGATTGTCCACTCTCTCCACTCTTATTTTGTTGATTTTGGAGAGAGAGGAAGGGAAAGTGAGACACAGAGAGAGAGACAGAAACATCAATCTGTTCCTGTATGTGCCCTGACTGAGGACTCAACCGGCAGCCTCTGCACTTTGAATGACGCTGAGCACTCTGATCAGGGTGACAGGTTAACTCTTGAATGTTTATCTTTAAATTTAATTTATATATGAGAGAAATCAGTTTATCTCTCTTTTTTTTTACTTTATTTTTTGTCATGTGCAACCAAGCCTACTTCTGACAGATATAACATTCTTCACACTTGCTATTTTTCAAACTACCTTATTCCCTTTACAAAAGTTCATCTATATTAGATGTTCAGTTTTCTTTTAGAAAGCATTATGCCTTTCACAACTGACTTTTTTAAATCTACTATTTCTGAACAGTACAAGATGTTCCCTGGTCTATCTGTTTGAAATGATCTTCTCCTCAGGTACACTTTAGCTTTTTTAGATTTCCCTGAGGTGATCTTTCTCTAAATTCCTATAATATCATTCATTGTATGGAATTTCATAAACATATTAAGTAATAATATTCTTCAGGTATGGAACCAGTTCATTGTGTGTCAGGCATTTTGTCAGGCACTGTGCTAGAGATGACTGAGTTAGGAGGGATGATAGGGACAATGTCTTTGCCCATAAAGATTTTATAATGTAGTAAAAAAAAAAAAAAAAAGGTATTTGTCCAGGAACATAGTAAAATGGAAAACACATTGTAGAATTACAACTGAAATGATTAATTCTTCTGGGGCTGAAATAGGAAATGATTTGTCCAAGAAAATAATATTTAGGCTGACCTCAAAAGATCAATAGGCATTTATTGAAAAGGTAACATCAGAGGAAAATGATGAAAAAAGCAAAAGTGGATAAACAGCCTCTGTACCTTGAGAAAGCTCTGGATAACTGGCTGGAGAGTTGATTTGTGGTGACGAGAGTTGGAGAAATAAGTGCTACTCTTCATTAGAAAAGAGAGCACTGAAAATGTATAGAAGCATGAGGCATAGAAACAAATATTTATCATTGTGACATTGATAGAGTTTTTTATTAAAAAGGAAATATCTGATGAGATGGGAAACTGTTTAATTGGGGGATAATTGATGTGGGCAGACTGCTAAGGCATGGGTCTAACTCATTGGGCAATGTGACAACAAATGAAACCGAGACCATTGTAAAAGAGATTTTGAGTCCCTGGCCAGTAGGTTCAGTGATAGAGCATTGGCCTAGCATGTGGATATCCCAGGTTCAATTTCCAGTCAGAACACACAAAAGATGCGACCATCTGCTTCTCCATGCCTTTCCTTCTCCATTCTCTCTCTCTCTCTCCCTTCCCATCTCCAACAGCTATGGCTGGATTGGTTTGAGCAAGTTGGCCCCCGGTGCTGAGGATGGGTCTATTGCCTCACTTCAAGTGGCAAAATACCTTGGTTGCTGAGAAACAGAGCAACCTCCTCAGATGGGCAGAGCATTGCCCCATAGGGTGGATCCTAGTTTGAGTGCATGAAGGAGTCTTTCTCTCTTCCTCCTGTTTCTCATTTAATAAAGAGAGAGAGTGAGAAATTTTGAATGAAAGAAAAGAAAAACTTCCTTGATTAACATTCTTTTTTTTTTTTTTTTTTTGGTAAAGTTGGAATTATACTAAGTTTCTAAAAGAAAGTTGCCATGTGATTGTGGATTTAAAAGTTAAGATAAAGAATAATAATATAAATAAGATAATATTATAATATAATATAAATAATATAAATAAGATAAAGTATTTATAATAACATCTGTAAAGAATTGGGAGAAGAAAAGACTAGAGAAATAAAAGGGTAAGTATAAGTGTAGTTAAAGTGAAAGACCAAAGTATTCATGTCTAGATTAGAATGGAGACCAAGAGCTGCCTTAATGGACAGAAGAAATAAGCAGTGGTTAAGAAATGAAAGATTTTCTTAGAGCAGATGAGGTGGGAATATTACACTTCCTTCCTTTCCTTCATAATACATAACATGATGCTTTCCATTGAGCCCTCCCTTCTTGCATTTGTACTCTATAATTCACCCTAAATTATCTTGTTATTTTTATATTTTTACTTAGTGCATTCTTAGGGAAGAAAGACGTTTTTCTGTAGAAGATCTGTGGGATATAGGGGCATAGGGCAGATTTATTTCCATTTGTAGGTGTTCAGTAAGACCTCATGGGCTGAGGTTACGCCAAGTAACACTCACTGTAGCTTTCTAATAAGGTTGATAGGGTTGACTATAATCTTTTTTATCCTTTTGTTCTGATAAATGTGAAGAATTTTTTTCCTTATTTTGTGAACAAACATGAGCTATAACAGAGGAAAACAAAGAGTAGCTTAGAGTCTAAGTTCAGCATTACTTTAAACAGCCCAGAGGACCAAAGGTTTGTCACAATATGTGAGGCTTCTTTGAGATTACAACATTGCTTTTCATTCGAAAATATCTAGCATTTATAGAAAGTACCAACTAAAGGATTGTGTAGCTTGGGGACAGAGCAATATTTCAGTAGCTGCCTTCTAAAGTGGTAAACAACTTTTATGTTATTTAATAATAATTAGGATAGGTTTGAAAAACTATGTGTCAAGTATTCTGAAAACAAAGAATATAAATTTGGTGAACTTTTTCAGTCATTTGAATCTTCAATCAACCAGTCATGGTGTTTTAAAGGAGCTTATTTGATTCATTTAAGCTTGTGGTTACAGTAAAGATAAGATCCCTAGGTCTATTGTTGTTCAAAATGTGATATAGAAGATTAATATACACTACTATATTCTCCTTTCTAGGATATATAGCAATCTCCCCCACAAAGTCTTATGCTTTTCTATTTTATAATAGAGAAAATAAGCCATTTTTTAAAAAAACATAGATTATGACCCCAAAGCCTGGTCAGATAGGAAGATATTTATTTCAGTTTTTTTCTCTTATGTTTTGATTTACTTGAGAAATTATTTCTAATAAATTGCTCCCAGGTTGAAAGCTGAAAATTACATTCACCTAATCAATGGTTTTAGGTTGCTACATAATAATTAGGCCATCTCCTCCTTCCTCATCTCAGGCTGCTCTTTAATTTCTTCATATATTTTTTAGCTACTTCTGAAATAACCGTATTTAGATATAAATCCCCTGCCTATGGAATTTTAAGTATATCAATCAAACTTCATGCAAGTAATGTCATACATCAATCATTTCATAGGCAATATTCAATATTTTTTAGTATATTTTACATTAAAATTATCAAACTAATTGTATTTTAAAATATTTAGGTTGGTCTTTAAATTCAGGCTGCGTAAAACTCTGGTTGCATGAGATTGTCATTGAGATTGTCATTAGGCGTCAGGTTGAATTCTGCCACTAAGAATGCTGAGATAATGCTTAGTCTCTTTGGATGGAGCTGAACCTCAAAAAATAATCTTACAGCAGAAAATAAGTAGATAGAATTTTTGTTTTAAGAAGATTATAGAAATACTTGAAATGCCCTTTTAAAAAAATAGGTCAATGATTATTATTTCATCTCATTTCCTTCATCATAGCATTAATCAGAGATAATTCATTTAGTATTTGTGTAGACAGAATAGATCATGTATGTTGCTCTTGATTTTGATTATTTTTTTTCAAGCTAACACTCAGCAGCTAAAAGAAGACTCTTTTCCAATCGCAGTTTAGTTTAGAATGGCTGAATTATAATAAATAAAACCTCATATTAATAACTCACCTCAAATATATATGAATCTAATACTTTCAAGATTATAAAAACAAGGTAGATTGTTTGTATAGGTTGCATTTTTTCAAACCGAAGTGATGAATAAATTTGAATTGTATTTCTACGTCTGCATATGTTTTATAGGGCGAGGAAAGACGTTAAAAAGTTGCCTGATATTTTATTGTGGAGAACATGAACATATCTAAACTATCATAAAGTGTCTTAGATAAAGGTCCAGTGGATTGTAGAATGAGTTTTTTCTGTGTTTGAATCTCAGTTTTGTTACTTATTAGCTGTGGTCTTGAATAATTATGTAATATTCTTGGACCTATCTCACCATCTGTAAAAGAGACATAAGTAGAGGGAAATTGTGAAGATTATGTAAAATAACTCATTTAAATTTTCTGGATGTCAAAGTCCACGCGGTAAGTAATAGCTATTACTTTTGTTGAGTATAAATTTTATATAAGTGCCATAGTAAAGTTGATACTCTAAACCCACTTTTATTTCCTCAAGCTAAAATCCTTTGTGCTATCTAGCTTAAATTATTTCTTCAATATCTTTCATATGTCAAAACTAAAATGAAAAAAACCCTTTACTGTATATATATTATATATATGTGTATATATGTTTATTTTCTCCTCTTTCTGTATAAAAGTTATTTACTCCTTACATTGTAGTTTTTACTGTTCTACTTATGTACTTCTAACAAAACATAAATTGTTGCAATTTTAATTTGTCTGCAAAGGGAGCTTACTTTAATTGAAATATTATGACCATAAACAGTAGGGAAACAGAAAGAAAAGTAAGAGTTTATGCCCATACTTAACAGGCTAGGTGATTTGAACCAGCCCTTTCATCAAAAGTAAAAGTGTTGAGTCAGATTTTTTAGTATATGTTTTGAAAGCACTAAGATTCTTAGAGAATATTAGAAATTATACAGCATTAATCTTAAAGATAGGTAAATGGATTATGGTAGACTTGCTGACTCTAATGAAACTGAGCTTAACATTTTATTTTCTTTCAGGAAAAAAAAATGAAAGGGATTAAATCTTAGGGCCAAGGAAAGCCTATTAAGCTATACTGTATTCATGAAAGTGGAGCTCTAAAATCTTGTCTCAGGATAAGGATGAAACAAAATAAACCTGCCTCTACCTCACAGAGAAGTAGAATAATACAGCACAGAAATGGTAATTACAAGTTGGTAACTTACAAATATGTGGTAAAAATTAGTATTATTTGAATATACTCAAAATTATTTAACCAGAAATTCAGTTTAAAATAACTCCATACTCAGTTTTTCCAAGTCTTTGGCAGAGGAAACATGAATCATTTCTAATGGACTACCATTTATCCTTGGCCTTAAGTAATTTGCATTAATAAATTTTGGAAGGAAATGATAAAATTATAGAGAAAAAGCAAACATTTGTTAAGAAAGCACAATCAGTTAGAGATCTCCAAAACAGCAGATAGCAAAGTCAGACTTACAAATCTTCAAATTTTGAAACAATCAGACACAGGTTATGAGACAATAGTTACTATAATTTAAACAGATAAAAAATATCAAAACTAGAAATATCTATAGAACAATAAACTATTAAGTGTCACCTAAAAGTACAGTAATTAAAATTAAAAACCCAGTGTACATATTTAAGGATGTATTGGACACAGACAAAGAGAGAATCAGTGAATTGAAAGACAGACCCAAAGGAATACTTTCAGAAGAAGTACAGAGGAACAAAGGTCAGAAAGAAATACGACAAAGGATTAGAAATATAGAAGATAAAATGAAAGATTTAATCAGTTATGCAGAAAGAGAGGGCAATTAAAATATGGTAATAAACAATATTTGATTACATATTGCCTGAAAATATTTCAAAACCGATGAAAGTCCCTGATGAATAGATATAAAATTCTAGAGAATCTCAAGTCCAGAGAATCTCAAGAAATAAAAATGAATTCCCATCTATACATATTGTTATGAAGGACAGGTAAAATATATATACTCAGTGAAAATACAGACTAGCTTTAAAGGAGTAGCAGTTGATTTTTTAAAAATAAGGAAATGTAGAAGATAGTAAAATGATTTCCTGAATTTCTTGAAAGAAAATCATTATTAATGTAGTTTTCTATAGCCAGCAAAAACATCTTAGAAGAATGAATATAAAATAATTATCGCCTCCTTCCAAAAAATAACTCAGCTTTTTTCTTGTTTATTTAATGTTTAGCTACACTTTTGATAGGTGCATATTTTTATTAGAAATGTATTAAATGTTTAGCCTGACCAGGCAGTGGAGCAGTGGATAGAGCATTGGACTGGGATGCAGAGAACCCAGGTTTAAAAACCTGAGATTGCCAGCTTGAGTGTGGGCTCATCTGGCTTGAGCATGGGTTTAACTGGCTTCAGTGTGGGATTGCTGGCTCAAGTGTGGGATAATAGACATATAACCCCATGGTCGCTGACTTGAGCCTGAAGCCCAACGTTGCTGCCTTGAGCCCAAGGTAACTGGCTTGGGCAAGGAGTCACTCGCTCTGCTGTAGTCCCCCAGTCAAGGCACAAATGAGAAAGCACTCAATGAACAACTAAGGTGCTGCAATAAAGAATTGATGCTTCTTATCTCTCTCCCTTCCTGACTCTCCATCTCTCTGACTCTCTCTGTCTCTGTCAAAAATAATGTACTAAACGTTTAAATTCTGATACCACTCAAAGATATAAAAATCTCTCATCATAGTAATTAGTGGAATATAAGTAATTAAAGTCGTTATATGTTGAATTAGTTAATATTCTTCTAAAGTAGAACAATATTTTAGGACAGAATCCAAAAGATTTGTTAACTTTCCTGATAACTCTTAATCCCCATGAAAAGTTTTTTTGTTTCTTCTGATTGGTGTGAAAAGCTACTGTAGGATTAATGATAATGGAATAAAGATTATATATTCAACCCCAGTACAGACCATCACTCAATGACATGTAGAACATATTAAACAGAGAACAAATAATTAAAGTATAAATAAACCAGAATGAACTTGTAAGGACTATAGAGAAATCTACTTTAAAGGTCTTATTGTACTGACAGTGAAGAATCATTCATATTTTATTTGACCAAGGGACTGTGAGGAAGTTTTTTCTGTTGTTACCTCTATATGACATTGGACACATTTGTCCTCAGTTTTCCTAAAATGGACTATTGGGTTTTTTTTTTTTAGGATTCTTTCAAAAATATATATATTTTAATTAATTAATTGTGTTTACATAAATTCTAGTGTCCCCCCGAATACATCCTCCTCTCCACTGTGTTCCTCAGTATATCCCCCCGTCCCCCTTCCCATAATGCCCTCCCCCCTTTCCTCCAGGATTTGCTTTTCTGCTCTCACCCCATCCTATCAGCCTATCATCCCATTTCCCTCTGTCCACTTTCCTTCTGGATCCTTTGATCCTGCCTCTGACTTTATTCCGCTTCTCAGTTCATATTGTTCGTTGGACTCTTCAGATTAGTGAGGTTATATAATATTTTTCTTTCTCTGCCTGGCTTATTTCACTTAACATAATAGTTTCCAGGTCCATTCATGCTGTCGCAAAAAATAATATTTTCTTTTTCATGGCCCCATAGTATTCCATTGTGTATATGTACCACTGCTTTTTAATCCACTTGTCCACTGACAGACACTTGGGCTGTTTCCAGATCTGGGCTATTGTAAACAATGCTGCCATATACATGGGGGTGCATTTCTCATTTTGAATCATTGATGTGGTGTTCTTGGGATATATTCCCAAAGGGGGGATGGCTGGGTCAAAGGCAGTACCATTTTAATTTTTTGAGGAATCTCCATACTGTTTTCCACAGTGGCTGCACCAGTCTGCATTCCCACCAGCAGTGCAGGAGGGTTCCCTTTTCTCCACATCCTCGCCAGCACTTATTATGTGTTGTTTTGCTGATGAGCGCCATTCTGACTGGTGTGAGGTGATATCTCTGTGGTTTTAATTTGCATTTCTCTAATGATTAGTGATGTTGAACATTTTTTCATATGCCTATTGGCCATCTGTGTGTCCTCTTTGGAAAAGTGCCTATTCATTTCTTTTGCCCTTTTTCTTTCTTTATTTTTTTTCTGAAGCTGGAAACGGAAAGAGACAGTCAGACAGACTCCCGCATGCGCCCGACCAGGATCCACCCGGCACACCCACCAGGGGGCGATGCTCTGCCCCTCTGGGGCGGCACTCTGTTGCGACCAGAGCCACTCTAGCGCCTTGGGCAGAGGCCAAGGAGCCATCCCCAGCGCCTGGCCATCTTTGCTCCAATGGAGCCTCAGCTGTGGGAGGGGAAGAGAGAGACAGAGAGGAAGGAGAGGGGGAGGGGTGGAGAAGCAGATGGGTGCTTCTCCTGTGTGCCCTGGCCGGGAATCAAACCCGAGACTTCTGCACGCCAGCCCGATGCTCTACCACTGAGCCAACCGGCCAGGGCCTCTTTTGCCCATTTTTTGATTGAACTGTTTATCTTCCTGGTGTTGAGTTTTACAAGTTCTTTATAAATTTTGGTTATTAACCCCTTATCAGACGTATTGTCGAATATGTTCTCCCATTGTGTGGTTTGTCATTTTATTTTGTTTATATTGTCTTTAGCAATGCAAAACCTTTTTAGTTTGATGTAGTCCCATTTGTTTATCCTGTCCTTTATTTCCCTTGCACATGGAGATACATCAGCAAATATATTGCTGTGAGTGATGTCAGAGAGTTTATTGCCTATGTTTTCTTCTAGGATGCTTATGGTTTCATGACTTACATTTAAGTCTTTTATCCATTTTGAGTTTATTTTTGTGAATGGTGTAAGTTAGTGGTCTAGTTTCATTTTTTTTTTTTTCAGGTAGCTGTCCAATTTTTCCAACACTATTTGTTAAAGAAACTGTCTTTACTCTATTGTATACTATTACCACCCTTGCCAAATATCATTTGTTCATAAAGGTGCGGGTTTACTTCTGGATTCTCTGTTCTGTTTCATTGATCTATATGCCTGTTCTATGACAGTACCAAGCTGTTTTGAGTACAATGGCCTTGTAGTATAGCTTGATATCAGGAAGTGTGATACCTCCCACTTTATTCTTCTTTTTCAAGATTGCTGAGGCTATTTGTATTCTTGTTTGGTTCCATATGAATTTTTGGAATATTTGTTCTATATTCTTTAAGTGTCTCCTTGATATTTTCATAGGAATTGCATTGAATTTATATATTGCTTTGGGTAATATGGACATTTAATGATGTTTATTCTTCCTAGCCATGAACATGGTATATGCTTCCACTTGTTTGTATCTTTCTTGATTTCTTTTATCAAAGTTTTATAATTTTACAAGTGATAAGTCTTTAACCTCCTTGGTTAAATTTACTCCTATGTATTTTACTTTTTTGATTGCAATAGTGAAGGGAATTGTTTTTTTTTTAATTTCACTTTCAGACAGATCATTGCTGGTGTATAAAAATGCCTCTAATTTTTGAGTATTAATTTTTGTGTACTGGGACAACACTCTAACCAACTGAGCTATCCAGCCAGGGCTTGAGTATTAATTTTATATCCTGACACCTTGCTGAATTCCTTTATTAGGTCCAGTAGTTTTTTTTACTGTGACTTTAGGGTTTTTTATGTACAGTATCAGATCGTCAGCAAATAATTATAGTTTTACTTCTTTTTTTTCAATTTGGATGCCTTTTATTTCTTCTTCTTGTGTGACTGTGTGGCTAGGACTTCCAGAACTATATTGAATAAGAGTGGTGAAAAGGGACACCCCTGCCTTATTCCTGATCTTAAGTGGATTGCTTTTAACTTTTTCCCATTATGTATGATGTTGGCTGTGGGCCTGTCATACATGGCCTTTATCATGTTAAGGTATGTTTCCTGTATTCCCACTTTGCTGAGAGTTTTTATCATAAATGGGTGCTGGATTTTATCAAATGCTTTTTTTACATCAATTGATATTGTCATGTGGTTTTTCTCCTTCTTTTGTTTATGTGATGAATCACATTTATTGATTTACAAATATTGTACCAGCCTTGCCTCCCAGAATAAAGCCCACTTGATCATGATGTATGATTTTTTTTTCATGTATTGCTGGATCTGGTTTGCTAATATTTTGTTGAGAATTTTAGCATCTAATTTCATCAGGGATATCAGCCTATAGTTTTCTTTCTTTGTGTTGTCTTTGCCTGGCTTTGGAATCAGAATTATTCTCACCTCATAAAAGGAGCTTAGAAGTTTTCTCTCCTCTTAAAATTTTTGAAATAGCTTGAGGATAGGAGTTAGTTCTTCACTGAATGTTTGGTAGAATTCGCCTGTGAAGCCATCTGGCCAAGGGCTTTTGTTTGTTGGGAGTTTTTTGATAACTATTTTGATCTCATTTGTTGTAATTGGTCTATTTAGGTTTTCTGATTCTTCCAGATTGATTTTTGAAAGATTATATTTTTCAAGGAATTTGTTCATTTCACCTAAGTTGTCTAATTTTTTGGCATACAGTTCTTCATAGTATTTTTTTTACAATCCTTTTTATTTCTGCTATGTCCATTGTTACTTCTTCACCCTCATTTTTAATTTTATTTATTTGAGTCCTTTCTCTTTTTTTCTTGGTGAGTCTGGCTAAGGGTTCATCGGTCTTGTTCTCTTTTTCAAAGAACTAGCTCTTGGTTTCATTGATCTTCTGTATTGTTTTTTAGTCTCTATGTCATTTATTTTCCACTCTGATCTTTGTTATTTCCTTCCTTCTACTTCTTTTAGGCTTTCCTTGCTGTTCTTTTTCTACTTTTTTGTTGCAGGATTAAGTTGTTTATTTGAGCTTTTTCTAGCTTCTTATGATATGCCTATAATGCTATAAATATCCCTCTCAGTACTGCTTTTGCTGTGTCTCACAGATTTTGAGTTATTGTATGTTCATTTTCATTTATTTCAAGAAATTTTTACATTTTTTCCTTGATCTTATTGTTGACCCATTTGTTTTTTAATAACATGCTGCTTAGTTTCCAAGTGTTTTTCAGTTTTCCCATTGTAGTTGATTTCTAGTTTCATGCCACTGTGGTCAGAGAAGATGTTTGATGTGGTTTCAATCTTCTTAAATTTGTTGAGACTCATCTTATGCCCTAATATGTGGTCTATCTTAGAGAATGTATCATGCACACTTGAGAAGAATATATATTCTGCTGCTTTAGGTTGAAAGGTCTGAAGATATCTATTAAATCCAGTTGATCTAGTGTGCCTCTTAATTCTGCTGTTTCTTTGTTAATTTTCTTTCTTGAGAATCTATCCATTGATATTAGTGGGGTATTGAAATCGCCTACTATTATAGTATTGTTGCTGATCTCTCTCTTTATGTCTATCAAACTCTGCCTTATATACTTAGGTGCTTCTATATTAGGTGCATAGATATTTATAATGGTTATCTCTTCCTGTTGGATTGCTCTCTTTATCATTATGTAGTGACCTTTTTTATCCTTTACTATAGTCTTTGTTTTAAAGTCTATTTTTTCAGATATAAGTATTGCTACCCCAGCTTTTTTTTTTCATTTCCATTTGCATGAAATATTTTTTTCCATCCTTTTACTTTCAGTCCATGTGTATCTTTTGTTTTGAAGTGGTCCTCCTATAGACAGCATATGTAAGGGTCCTGCTTTCTTTCCATTCAGCTACCCTATGTCTTTTGTTTGGAACATTTAATCCATTTACATTTAAGGTTATTATTGTGTATCTCTCTCTCTCTCTCTCTCTCTCTATATATATATATATATATATATATATATATACACACACACACACACACACACACACATACACTTTATTCCTGCTTTGTTCTGTCTACAGCAGGCTTCTTAACAGTTCTTGCAGCATTGATTTGGTTGTGATGAATTTCTTGAGCTTTTTTTGTCTGGGAACTTTTTTATTTCTCCTTTAATTTTATATGATAATCTTGCTGGATAAAGAAGTCTTGGTTGTAGGTTCTTGTTCTGCAATACTTTGAATATTTCTTGACAATCCCTCTGGCCTCAAGTGTTTTTGTTGAGAAGTTGTATGTCTTCCTTATAGGTGTTTTTTTTTGTAGGTGATTGACAGTTTTTCTCTTACAGCTTTTAATATTCTTTTTTTATCTCCTAGCTTTGGTATTTGTATTATATGTCTTCGTGTGGGTCTTTTTTGGGTTCTTTTTTAATGGGGTTCTTTCTGCTTCTGGAACTTCTGTGACTCTTTCCTGCATCAATCTAGGGAAATTTTCTTCTATAACTTCTTCTAGCTTCTCTAGACCTTGTTCTTTCTCTTCTCCTTCAGGAACCCCTATTATGCTTATATTGTTTCTCTTCATGTTGTCACAAAGCTTTCTTAGTGTTTCCTCATACTTTTTAATCCTCTCTTCTTTTTGCTTTTCAGCTTCCATATTTTTACTTATCTTGTCTTCTAAGTTGCTGATTCAATCTTCTGCTTCATCCAGCCTGCTTTTAATTCCTTCTAGTGTAGTCTTCATTTCTGATATTGTGTTTGTCATTTTTGTCTGGTTCTTCTTTATGATTTCTGTGTCCTTTTTGATGCTTACAGTTTCTTTATTGAGGTGTTCATTAAGTCCATTCATTGTAGCTTTGAGATCCTTAAGCATCCTAACAATCATTATTTTATACTCTGCATCTAGGTTTTGAATACTTCTGATTTGTCCAGGACTTTTTCTGAGGACTTATCTATTGAAGCATATGACTTATGCTTCTCTGCCTACCCTTTATTCTCTGTATGACTTATAGGCTTCTTCCAGTTGTGATCTCCTTACCTGGTAGAGCCACTTTGAAATCTTGATTTGTTTGGTTTCTTCTCAGTTTTCTTAACTTGATGATAATCTTGTTTACTGATCTCAGCACGAGGCTTATTTGAAACTGTATCCAGGAATGCGGTGGATGTAACCTGAGATTCTGAAGGTGTGATAGCCAGCTTCTCTCTGGCAGCAGGGTGCTTTCTCTGCTTCAGAAGGGGGAAATGTATCTCAGATCTCCATAGAGACCTGAGTTACTGCCCCTCCTCCCCACTTCCTGTTTTTATTTGTGTCTTGTTGTGCTGATTGGAGTTGTAGAGCTTTCTGGAAGTGGGTCACCCTGAGCCACTTTAGGCTTGTGCTGTGTGGAGGGATCAACCCCTCCCCCAACTATGGCTGCCTCTGCACTGGGTGAGTCTGCTTCTCAGGTCATCTCATGCATTCCTCTGCCCATCAGCATCACCGTCTGTCTCTATTCTCACTTTCCTTTTGGAAGACAAGCCAGCCATCTCAGCACACTTCATTCCCAGGTCCTCAGGCAAGTGGCTGTGAGCAATATATTCTGCTCTTGTAATGAGAGCCCTTCTGGGTCAAAACCTCACCCCCTCTTCTCTCCTGGAAGCAGGGGAGCTCCCACCACACTCCACACTCCCTACCAGGCTCAGTGTGTCTTCTTCTTTGCTCCTTAGTTTTTGAGACCTGGTTTTATAGTCCAAAGTTGTTTTTTAATGCTGATTGTTCCTACATTAATTTTTAATCCAGTTTGGTGTTGTGACCTGGGAGTCTGTGTGTCTGCCTACTCTGCTGCCATCTTGATATCTCCTAAAATGGACTATTGTTAATAGAAAATGTTCTGTAGCACCTTCAGACATTCTCAGATTGGTACATTCAGCACTACACAAAGTATAAATTCATCTTAAGGAGTTTGAAAGTGCATCAATGAGGAAAGTAATGAGGAAAGGGGGGAAATCTATGAGTTCAAAGGTTTCCTTTGAGACTTGTAAAATATACATTAGAAGTGAGCAATTTAAGCACCATGAATTTTATTACAAACCTGAAAATTATCCTGAGCCTTCTATTTTAGCTGATTTACATTTATGCTGTCTTCAGAGGCCAATAATGAGTTTAGTCTTCCTTATATCTGGGTGCAGATTGTATGTTCCATGCAGAAAAAGTTGCTTAAAGTAAAATAATCAGAACTCTAAATTATTATTTTACAATTTGCTCTCTACTTCTAAAGATAAATTTCCAAATGTAAAATATTTTTAAAGGTTTTCCAAGGTAATATTGCCTGTTAAACTTTTCTTAATCTTTATGCTTTCTTCATCTTTTGCATACCCACATAATCAAAGAAATACCTAATAGTAAACTTGAATCTATCATCTATTTATCTATCTATCTATCTATCATATATCATCTATCTCTCTATTTATCTATCTATCATCTATCTACTACTTACCTATTTATCTACCTTAAGATTTTGCCTTAATAGTATCATTGGTTTATAAAAAAGCATATTTCAGTGAGAGAAGGAGATTTGACTTTGGGTGATAAATATACAATACAATAACAGATGATATTGAATTATATACTTGAAATCTGTACAATTATGTTAACCAATGTCACCCCAATAAATTTAATAAAAATTTTTAAAGCATATCCAACATGTACATTGGCATTATATAGTAAAAAGTTTAGTTTTTTGGTGGATGGATCATATATATTTTATATATTTTTTCACTTATTTCTAGGAAGAACATCAAGCAAAATAAAAAGGTCAATATTATACAAAGTGAACAATCCTAATTTTCTAAGCTTTTCTTTGCTCTATGACCAGTAACATATATTTCAATCATATACAAAACAAAAAGCCCTGCACAACTGGCTTTGTTTCCTTACAAATGAGTAGACAGTGAATACTGCCTCCAGTTTGCAGTGTTCTGCTGTCACTTTTTCTCTACCATCTTAGATTAATAGTTTAATTTTTTAATCTCAGGCCAAATAATGTGATTCACACTGTGATATGTCTCTAGCTATTTTAGAATTCCAACTAAATTTTTCTTTAATATTTTGCTTGGACTTATATGACTACTCACATAATATTATTCTAAATACCTGGTGGGCAGACCAGCCTATAAACCTAAGAGAAGCTATTTAAATATCAATGGCAAGGCAGAAGCTATGACTAAGTTAATAATTTATCATTAATACAGAATTTCTTTTTGTTAGTCTGTTTATAAATTTTGGTGAAACATGTTTTCAAATTTTATTGAAGATTATTAGAAAACAACACAGAATCTGCAGTGTTTAAAGTTCAGTCTATATAAAACCTGTGTCTTTTGAGATACATTCTTCAATCTGACTTTCCAACATATTTAATAATGTTCTCAAGACCAACATTTATGATTCTGACTACAACTTTATCCAAAGATTATAAATACTAATATCATTATAATCTCACATAAGCAATAGAAATAATGTATCCAGTTATTTAATGAAATTGTTGCACCTGTAGCTAATGATCAACATTAAATTGTTAATGTTAGTTGAATACTTACCATGTGCCAAATTTTCTAGGAAGCACTTTATATACATTATCTTATTTAATATCACCCCAATAGTACCATTAATATCTTCTTTGTACTAATGAAGAAGATGCTATTTTAAAGTAGTTAAAGACCTTGTCCAAGGATATTGCATCAGCTTCTCAGTGCTGGAGGCTGAATTTGAATTTGTCTGATTTTATAGTTTATGTTCATACCTCGTATGCTTTTTTTTCTTTCAAGATGCTGTGTGATATCGTGGAAGGAGTTTGCATATTTGATTTGAATAAGACAATGTGCATTCTTTAGGTCATTTAATAGCAAGTATAACTGATTTCTCAAGGTGTATTCTCTGCTAAAAGTATGCAATACTCATCCCATCTCAAATCATAACATCTTTGGTTGGATTCTTAGCAATTGTCGGCATTTTTGCCACATGGTTGGAGGCCAGATATCAGTTTGTCACCATGTAATATATTCTCCCTATCTCACTGGGAGCATATAGCAGGTGCTTAGAAATACTACTGTCATCCATTCTCTACACATGACTGGTCCATATTCAGCTGAATTGTGGTGACTATCACTTGAGAACTGACTGCTGTGGTGGCTGCACTTCAAAGCATGGATATCATCTCCCCCACAATCTAATAATCAGCAGAGCATCTGGAGTCAGTTGTTAAAATGAGGCAAGAAATCAGATCATCTCATCTTATATCATCTTTAAGTTTTATTGTCTTAAAATACATGGTATTTCAACATAGTTCTAAAGGTGTTAAGTTTGACCTTGAAATTAGAACACAGTTGAAAAACTTACTTGGTGGTTTGCTATTAAACACTGTACTTTTTTACATATAATTTGTGATATTTTTAATCATTTGGATTGCAATTTAGAAACTCTTTTAGATTGAAATTGACAACAAAAGTTTATGTAAATAGACTTTTAGGAGATCATTTCCATGAGAATATTTACATTAAACCTATAAAGGATAAATATTTGCCTTGCTTTAGCGAACGTCTTAAATAAAATAAGTTATAAAAATTATGAATTATGAAAGCCTGGCTCTGAAAAATAATTTCCATTAAAATTTATTTAAAAACACAAGTGAACATCTAATAAATGACTTAATTTAAATATATTTATTGCAGCTTTCTTGTATCATATACCTATTGCATATAGCAAGCATACCTACATATAGATTATGGCAAATTCATGCCAATAAATAATAAAACTCCAGATGTAGGTGGATTGTGATATTTTTCAGAGGCAAGTGTGTCTTGAAATTAAATATGTTATTTGAAGAAAGCTTACTTATTTACATAAGAAAGATACTTTTTTTTTTGTATTTCCAAAGTTCAGGTTTGAATTTTCTTCTGTTCATTTAGTTCCCAGCAGGTGTCTCTATACAGCAGCTTTACTCAGATAGAACAAGATGGTAAGAACTAATTGCACACACACACAAAAATATTAATAAAGCAAGTAGAGAAATGAACTGGTTATAGAGTGCATTTGTGTTGACACTATGAAATCAAAATACTTTAAAGACATGTGCTATTTATAAGCAGTTGTAGAGAATATTTTGGTTTGTTTCTTGATTTTATTTTTTAACAAACTTTTTAAAAAGATACCCAGTAAAAGCTTTTAAAGCAACTTATACTATACTATGTGCAATGTAAACACAAACATGGACCTTTTTTAATAGAATATTGATTTACATTTTTGCATCTTGATCTGCTAACTTCTTCATCACTGTGAATGAAACATAAAAGGTGTAAAGCTGAAATATTTGGTGATATCATAAAGAGTGATCTAAAATTGATAGTGGGCAGTGGAGAGATTAAAAAGTGAAAAGAAAATATAATGTAATAATATCCAGTTTTCCATGATCAATGGATTGCAAAGTTACTTTGTTCTGTTTAGGATGAGATGCCAAGGAATGAACAATTTTAATACTTAACAGTCTGTAAGCTTCTTAAGCAAATAATTTATGCTTTGATGGATCTCAGTTGAATTTTTACTTTAATCTAAATGAAATAAAGAATTTTAACTACCTATAAAAGGAATTAAGCATTATCCTGCCTTTTTATTATAATAGCAGATTTAATGCATCATGGCATTCTGAGATGAATAACTACTGAAATCAATACTTACTTAAAATTTTAAATAGTATTAACTAAGAAGTTTTTATTTTTATTATTTATGTATTTATTAATATTTACTTTTTAGATGAGAGGAATGGAGATAGTTAGGCAGACTCCTATGTGTACCTCAACCAGGATCTACCTGGCAACCCTATCTGGGGCTATTGCTCGAATCAGCCAAACTACTTT
Organism: Saccopteryx bilineata; assembly: GCF_036850765.1. Classification (NCBI taxonomy): domain Eukaryota; kingdom Metazoa; phylum Chordata; class Mammalia; order Chiroptera; family Emballonuridae; genus Saccopteryx; species Saccopteryx bilineata. Next base: position 98,192,684 of record NC_089493.1, read on the forward strand.
TAGTGCCTGAGGTTACCATGCTTGGACCAGTGGAACCATCGTCAGCACCTGGAGCCATGCTCATATCAATCAAGCCACTGGCTGCAGGAAGGGAAGAGGTAGAGAAGGAGGAGGGGGTGTGAGAGGGAGAGAGAAGTAGATGGTCACTTCTCCTGTGTGTCCTGACTGTGAATCAAACTGGGGACGTCCTTACATGCTGGGCTGACATTCCATCCACTGAGCCACTGGCTAGGGCCAGCTAAGCAGTTTCTAAGCTAAACGTAAGTTTTACAGTAAGATTTCTAGTGCCAAGCAAGTAAAAATTCAGCCAGTTAAAAAAGTGCATGAATCCTATAAATATATAAATTAAAATAATAGAACCATAAATATAAAAATATATTCATTGTATAAAAAGATAACCAAATTTTCAGCTGGGTTGATATGAAGGACAAAATTTGCTGTACTTTTATATTTATTGACATTTTCAGTACATGAGTAAAACTATGTTACAAAAATATGTAAGTTTAATGGACAATTAAAGAAATTATGAAATAATTATACTCATTTTTGTCCTAATTATCCTTTCACTCTGATGTTATATATATTTTTATTCTTGTCAATTCAGAGATTCTACAGGCTGCCACTACACTTTTAGAAAGCAATGGAACTTTTCTAAATCATTCTAGCTAGATAATCTACTTAGATAATCTCTTTAGAAATTATCAGATAATACCTTCTGGTTTAAGATGATGGACTGAAAATTCATTTGGCATTCTTTAAAGTGTCTTTGGAATGATGAAACCAAAATTATAAAAGCAAATTGATAATTATAAACAAGAAAAGGAAGAGTGAGAAGATGAAAATTTGAGAATTCCTAGGAAAAACGGATAATGAATACATTAAAAAAAAAGACAGAAATCAGAATAGATCAGATATATCTCAAGAATAAACATGGTTTTGTCCAGGGCAGGCGTCCCCAAACTACGGCTCCTGAGGCCATTTATCCGGCCCCCAGCTGCACTTCCAGAAGGGGCACCTCTTTCATTGGTGGTCAGTGAGAGGAGTACTGTATGTGGCGGCCCTCCAACGGTCTGAGGGACAGTGAACTGGCCCCCTGTGCAAAAAATTTGGGGACCCCTGGTCCAGGGAGCCAAAGAGAAGTTCTAAGTTCTGAGTCAAACTGAAAGGAAGGGTCATAAGGCAACAAACAAGTTTATAAGGGAAGGGGTTTCATTTGTCTTCTTCGCTGCTGTAACTCCAGCATCTAAAATTGTACTTGACACATAAATCACTTAATAGATTATAAAGAATTTTAGTCCTGAGAGGGTATGGAAAGCCACTTTTTTAATATAGTTACTTTTTCTCATAATGATTAACCAATATACATGTTACAAACACTCCCCTCCCCCTCCACTGAACCTTCTGATGGATCATGGACAGTCTCCTACATAACCACAAAAAATAAAAAAACTTAGCCCATCTCATACTCAAGAAATATAACCTTGATACAATAACATTATTTCATACTTATTCTGTACCTATTCTCAGAAAATATCCAAAATGTATTTTATGTCTCTGACATAGATACAATCGAGGGTCACCAGCTGCATCTGATAATCATGTTTCTTTGGTCTTCTTTAACCTAGAGCAGTACCCCTACTACTTTATACTTCTCTTTTTGGTCTTTCATTTTCTTTTTAATTGAATGCTTTTAGAGAGAGAGAGAGAGAGAGAAGCATTCATTGGTTGTTTCACTTAGTTGTGCATTCATTGGCTGCTTCTGGTCTGTGCTCTGGTCAGGGATGAAACCCTCAACTGAATTAACTGGCCAGGGTCTGTTCTTTCATTTTTAAAAATTTTATTTATTGATTGACTTTAGAGAGAGAAGGGAGAGAGACAGAGAGAGAGAGTGTGAAAAAGAGAGCAACAGAGAAACACCGATGCATTACTCCACCCAGCCACGAATGGTTGACTCTTGTATGTGCTCTGACTGGGAATGATCTTGCAACCTTGGTGTATTGGGAGGATGCTCTAACCAACTGAGTTAGCCAGCCACGAATGGTCTTTCATGATGTTACCCTTTTTAAAGAGCCTGGGCTAGTTGTCATGTTGAATATCCCATTAGCTGAATTTTTTTGATTGTTTCCTCATGATTAGAATATGTGGTTTATTTGACATGACATCATATCAGGTGGCACACATAATATGAGTTTGTTTCATTATATGTTAAGTTTAAAAACTTGGTTAAGGCTGTAACAAGTGTTACCCATTGTAAAGGTGAATTTTCCCTAAAATATGAATGAGTAATATGGGGAATAATATTTTTATACTGACCAAATATTTTGTTCCTCATAATTTTTAACCCAATAATCATAACATCTATTGGTACTCTTTGTCTGAATCAATATTATTATTATGAATACAGTCTTCTCTCCATATCCACAAGTACCACATCTGCAAACTACAGATCAAAACTATTTTTAAAAAGGTATGTTTCTGCTAATGTGTACTATATAGTTAGGCATAAAATGGTTGTGTCCATACTGAACATGCACAGACATTTTTAATCTTGTCATTATTCCCTAAAGAATATATGATAACAGCAATTTATATAGCATTTAGATTATATTACTGAGAGGAATCCAAAGATAATTTAAAATATATATATGTAAGAGGGTGTGCATAGGTTATGTACAAATACATTCATGCCACTTTAGGGGCTTTAGCATCTGCAGAGTTTAGTATCCATGAGGGATCTTGGAATCAATTCTTCATAGATACCAAGGGAAGACTGTACCTATACAATTGTATTTTAAATTCTATTTAATGGTTCAAAGTACTTAAATTTATTTGACAAAAAACACATGCCACAACTATGAAAACAATCAAGAATAAAAATTTTATAAATTATAACTAAAATTAATACATATAAAGATTGAGGTAGGTAAGTGGAGAAAAATACAGTTCTAATTATCTCATTTTTCATAGCAAAGAGTTAATTGCAATACAACATCACTGTAAACATTATTTTAAGTACGTTATCTAAACTAATATAGGCAAATCTTAGAGCAAGATTTGTCAGCAGTAGTAGTATTTATTTTTTTGGATGGGGTGATTCCTTGTCTTGAGGGACTGTCCTATGCATTGTAGGATGTTTAACAGCATCCCTAGTCTCTATACTTTAGATGCCGGTAGCACACAGCCCCCATCCCACAATTGTTGCAACTAAAAATGTTCTAGATTTGCCCAATGTTCTATGGGGGCAAAATCACCCTTGTTCAGAACCACTGTGCTTTATGATGTAAATATATCTGTGAACCCAAAAGGGCAGGGATGAGAGGCAGAAGATATTGGAACTGCATCGTGTCACCCATTACAGCATGGAATCACTGTATAACTGCTTAATTATGATAAATTAAGATAATTATATCAATTAAATTGATAATATAGGCAAATACAATTATTAAAATATAAAGTTTTTTTTATACTGGCTTCTAGGAAAGAGAAGAGATAGGAAAGATTTTTATGTACTGTTTAATAGTTTTTTTCACATGAGTATATAACATGGCTTTAGTAACTTAAACTAGAATAGATGTGAATGTACAAATAAATGAGTGAATATTAGAGAAGATAGACCATTAATTTTTAAGCAGCGGCAAGGAAATAAACTCTGTCATTCTATTTTGTTTTTCACATATATTCCTAATTATAGTGATTCCTCCTTTTCTTCTTTGGCCTGGAGCTGTTTGGTCCCACAATGCTCTTTAAAAATATCTGTTGCTAAGAAAACATTATTTAGCTAAATCATTCTTATCACATTTTACTCTCATTCTCTTTTACTTCACCACATTGGAAGAGAACTGTTGAGTGTTGGTGGGAAATGAGTGAAGAGGTATGGTTCTCCTTTTGGATTTGTTACTAATTGATCATATTTTTCAAACTTCAATAAATCACATATAATCCTGGATGCCTCAGAACTTGACTTTAAAATAAAATAAAAGTAACTGATTAAATGACTTAATTCTCTAATAGCTTTAGAATTTCAAATTTTAGGGAGGAAATCAATCAATAGTCTCTTTATACCTAAAATCTGTTATATATGAATAGATCACAAAAATATTATTTTTGCAGAAAATGCATCTTGAGAATAATAATTGCAGTGCTTTAAGCTTAATTTTTCTGTTAATTTATTAAAATATTATCTTATGTATGCAATGACACATACTTATGTATTGACAGGTTTAAAAACAACGTCTACTTATGTACATTTATTCAGCTTAAATAAGCAGATTGATGAACTTGACTTTTCAAGGAATATACCAGTCTACAATTCTTCTTTCTTTACATTAAATGTTATTTCTGACAAGTAGTTGGCTTTGTTAGCTTGACTTGAAACATAAAAACATAGATGGAACATTTTTCTAGCAACTACCTTCAGAAGATGCAAATTTCCCTCTCAGGTAGGCACTTGGATATAAGAAAAAATTTTTTTTGTATTTTTCTGAAGCTAGAAATGAGGAGAGACAGTCAGACTCCCGCATGCGCCCGACTGGGATCCACTCTGCCCACCAGGGGGCCATGCTCTGCCCCTCTGGGGCGTCATTCTGCCGCAACCAGAGCCACTCCAGCGACTGGGGCAGAGGCCAAGGAGCCATCCCCAGTGCCCGGGGCCATCTTTGCTCCAATGGAGCCTCGGCTGCAGGAGGGGAAGAGAGAGATAGAGGGGAAGGAGAGGGGGAGGGGTGGAGAAGCTGGGAATCGAACCCAGGACTTCTGCATGCCAGGCCGACACTCTACCACTGAGCCAACCAGCCAGGGCCTTATAAGAAAATTTTTAAATTGATTTTTAGAGAGAGAGAAAGGGATAAAGGCAGAGAGAAACAACGATTTACTGTTCCACTTATTTATGCATTCATTGGTTGATTTCATTTTTTTTCTGAAGTGAGAAGCAGAGAGTCAGATAGGTAGACTATAGCATGCACCCGACCGGGATCCACCTGGCATGCTCACTAAGGGGTGATGCTCTGCTCATCTGGGGTGTTGCTCTGTGGCAACTGGAGCCATTCTAGTGCCTGAGGCAGAGGCCATAGAGCCATCCTCAGTGTCCGGGCCAACTTTGCTCCAATGGGGCCTTGGCTATAGGTGGGGAAGAGAGAATTAAGAGAAGGGAGAGGGGGAAGGGTGGAGAAGCAGATGAGCTCTTCTCCTGTGTGCCCTGGCTGGGAATTGAACCCTGGACTTCCACACACTGAGCCAATGCTCTACCCCTGAGCCAACCAGCCAGGGCCCATTGGTTGATTCTTGTATGTGCCCACACCAGGGATCAAACCTGCAACTTTGGCATATTGGGATGACTTTCCTCAAACCAACTGAGCTATCCAGCTGGGGCCAGCACTTGGACTTTTACATGATACTTTGTAGCAATAATGAGGAGATTATTTGAGGGCAAATATAATGGGAAGCCCTTTTCTCAATGGATAATCATGCTAAAAATATATTTAAAGGATTACATGAATACAACAATAAAAGGGTACAAGAAAAAATTCCATTACATTTTATTTCATCAAAGAAATTCTGCTCTGTGAACATACTATTAGGAAAATTAGAAGACAAGCCATGTACTGGGAAAATATATGTTAAAAACACACAAATGACAAAAACTTATATTCATAATATATAAAAAATCCAAAATACGTAAATAATACTTATAAGAAAGCAAATAAATTAGAAATGAACAAAGGGTTTGACAAACATTTCACCAAAATGTACATAGATGACAAATAAGCACATTAATCTGATGTTCAAAATCATAGTTATTGGGGAAATACAAATGAAAACCATGAGATACCATTATACACCAATTCAGATGGCTAAAACAATACTAATGCCTTGAAAAAATTCAGAGCAACTGAAACTCTCATACATTGCTTGCAAGAATAAAAATGATACAGCTATTTTATAAAACATTTTGGAAGTTTCTTATAAAGTTAAACATAAACTTATCATATGGCTCAGTAACTCTACTCTTAGGTATTTACCCAGGACATATGTATACTTAGGGTCACACAAAACCTGTATGCAAATGTTAATAATAGTCTTATTTATTAATGTCAAAAATTGAAAAAAACCCTAAATATCCCTGAACTCATGAATGGATAAATAAATGGTGACCTATTTATACAATGGAATATTACTCAGCAATAAAAAAAGAACAAACTAATGAAAAAAAATGGATGAATCTTAAATGTATATGCTAAGTGACAGAAGCCAGATAGAAAAAGTGACATACAGTATAATTTATCTGTATGATATTCTGAAGAAGTAAATTATAGGAACAGATAACAAATGTCTTTACCATAAGCTAGCATCATATGGGCAGTTGACTCTGAAAAAGCATAAAGAGGATTTTTTAGGGTGATTAATAGTTTTGTATCTTGATTATGGACATGTTTATATAGCTATAAATAGAAAATAATAAAATTCTGTATAAATTTAAAATAAGTAAAATAGCGAAAATAGTAACAATACTATCAATCTATATGAGAAACAATGCAAAAGAATAAGTGACGGAAAGAAAGAAATTTATAGCATAAATGCCAATTATCTAGAAATTCAGATCTCAGCTTCAATGTTACCTCTTCAAAAAGACTTTGCTGAACATTGAGGGTAAAGTATCTACCTCAGTGAAACTTTCAGCACCTTAATTTAATTCTCTACCTTACACTTATTTCTAATCTGTTTTCTCATTTATTTTTCTTTAAAATAATTTTTAATATCTATATTCCTGTGTTACAATATAGGCTCCATGAGAGCAGGGACCTCTTCTGTCTTGTTTACAATTATGAACCTAGGATTTAGAATAACACCTAGCATAAAGAATCACTCAATAAAAATTTATTAAATGAGTGAATGAAAATAAAGTCAGTCTATGAACTTCAAGGCTAGAAAGCCAATTTTTTAATGAAATTACCTGTCATTTAATAAATATTGATTGAAATTGAAATAATAAGTGGAGTGTTCAAAAATCAGTATTTAATAAATATCCAGTTATTATTTGGGAAATAAATGATAAGGGATAAAATTGACTAAAATATTTAATTGGTATATTGGAAAAATAGACAAAAATATAAATTATAAAAAGAATTTGAAATAAAAGTTCAAGATCAGCAAAGAGAAGCACAATTCAATTTAAAACCATATATAAGGTGAAAGAAAAGGCTGTAGATTTGGGCAACAGCCACATTATATTCAGTTTGCACAACTTGAAAGTAAAGCAAATGGCCTCAGGATGGTCACAAATATGCTAGACAGTACAGTTAAGATACCAATCAACTCTCTACGTTAATATAAAATATCATCAAAAGAAGTTGGTTGTAAATCTTTAATTTAAGTATAAGAATAGGTGACAGCATAGGAGCACCAGATCAGGAGTTACTCATTTATTTATTTGCTTGTGAAATATAAAAGAGGGACTGAGAAATCTTGGGTTTAGGTTATATGTAAGTATGCAAATCTAAGCTTGCTTGTTTGAGAACATCCAGTTTTATATATGGACATATTTTTCTCAATGACCTGTCAGTCTAATTGTAAAAAAATTACAGAGAGCAATTTGATGTTTTGACTCCTCTATTTATCAATATCACTGCAGAGAATGATTCTTAGATGGGAAATCTGACAGTTTATTCTCTGGTGATCCTTGTTAGGAAATTAGAATTGTATTGATCTTGAGAGAATTCTGATGTAACTGTACTATTTCTTCTATTACCTTTTGCCAAGGATGGGCATAGGAGTTAGAACAGGAGGTTGTCAGTGTAACCATTTATCACTTAGCTGAACATGGAAATTAACTAATTTTAAGGATTTTTATATCTTCTATGATCTAAATGAACAAAATGCCAATCAAGAACATCCTGCACCGATATTAAAATATGACGTGCTTTAAGTCCATCTTAAATGATTATTCATTTCTTCATCCTCTATCTTTTAATCCTATAAGAAGCCTTTATAGGATGTCTGTGGTATAACTGACTCTGTTCTGGGTACTTGTTCTCGAAGATATTTATTAACAACTGGGGTCTTTGAAATCATATAACACCAGTCCTGCCACTTGTTATTTTCTTGATGTGACACTTTTGATAAGATTCTTAAAGAATAATAATTTTGCAACAAAGAAAATTAACATGAAATTCTTTGCAAAATATTTAGATCAACCTTTTTCTATATAAAATGTAAAATGATAGCTTAGGGTTGGAATAGAAGAGCTTTCCCCAACAAAGAAAAGATGCTGAACTGTTAAGATGTCTGAAAGAAGAAGTCTCACTAGTAGAGAGCTAGCTGGAAAGTGTATGGATACTCTCAATATAGGTTGGCATTATTTTAAAGTAGAGAATAAAGGAGATAGTTTCTTTAAAAAAAAGTTTGGTCTGTGTCTTGTGGTGTTTCAAAACTTCAAACTTAATAAAATCAAAACAAGCTTTGTTTAAGACTATGGAGTTTTCTGTTATTTTGGCAATATTCTAAGAATAATATTCATAGGTTTCATGATATCTCTAAAAGACAAGACAAAGACAATGAATGATGCCTCAGATATAATCTATGTCTTCTATATAAAAACTACAAAAGACAAAGGGAGAGTAACTTTAGAACATAGTTTCATGGCACTGAACATTATTTTGGAATAAAGAGTAAAATTTAAAAAATATTTTGAATCCATAAAGTAGCATGATTAGAATATTTTTAAAAAGCAGAGAACACCCTGGCAAGTTGGCTCAGTGGTAGTGCATCAGCCTGGTTTGTGGATGTCCCGGGTTCGATTCCCAGCCACGGCACACAGGAGAAGCACCCATCTGCTTCACTCGTCCCCCTCTCACTTCTCTCTCTTTCTCTTCCTCCCCTCCTGCAGCCATGGCTCAAATGGAGTGACTTGGCCCTAGGTGCTGAGGATGGCTCCATGGTCTCTGCCTCAGGTACTAAAAAAATGGCACTGGTTGCAATGGAGCAAGGGCCCCAGATGGGCAAAACATCGCCCCTATTGAGCTTGCTGGGTGGATCCTGGCTGGAGTGCATGTGGGAGTCTGTCTGTCAAAAAAAAAAAGGACAGAGAAAAACAAATGAAAAATAAAGGTAGCAATAAAATTCATTATTCAGTGAAGAAACAAAAGCAATGACTCACATTTTATGAGATAACTACTTCATTCATATTTAAAAAAATAAAGAATTAAGACAAAACTACTTGTAGAAAAATACTGAAAACAGAAATAATATTCAAGCAAGAATACCTAAGAATACCTTTAATAGGATTTTAATTGTTGAAATTACATAGAGAAAGTAGAAAACTTTGGGCTATTTAATGAGCAACATATCAATATATACATTGTTATAACCACTATGTACAATGTGAGCTAAATTATTCCTCTCAATGTTATTTGCTTCCTTCCATAATGTTAGACATCTTTACAATAGAAAACATTTATGTAGTACATAATGTGTATGTTCTTTTTTATGAACAGCTTGGCAAATATTCAAACAGCCAAGTTACCTTGGCAATTATGTGGTTAAATTTGTGTCAGAAGCTTTGGAGCCTTAATGGATGATATACTGTATCTTATAGCCTCATAGATGATTAATAAGCACCTGTTCAATTTAAGTGAATAAATAGGAATAATATCAAAATATTTGTCAAGTATATTTATCGATAAAGGGATTTATATATAAACTTCCTGAAAAGTAGGCATTGGTCTTTACTTTCCATGGCTTTTTCTGTACTAAGCTATTTTTTATTCTCTATAAAATAAAGAAAACATGTGCACCAGCATTTCCTACCACCAGCATATACCGAGAGTAAATTTATTGGCAATTTTATGCAAAATTAATAAGAATGAAAAAGAAATAAGGAGCTGGGTGTATAAAATTTTCCTTTTAGACTACTATCTGATTTTTGTAAGCCTAGTCATATATCTCTTGGACAGAGAGTAGGGTATAAGGGCATGTTTATATTTATTAAATATTTATACTCAAAAGGGAAAATAAGTTTGTAAGACCACTATTAGAAAGTTTTGAATTTGGAAGTTAAAAAGAAGAGAGAGACTTTAAGAAGCAACAGTTTTTGTTTATGGTTTCATTTTTCCAGGTGAAAAATTAGAGTGTGAAAGAAGTATTGAAAAAGAACTCAGTAGGCCTGGTAGGAGGTCTAAACCTTTCAGTAAACTACTACAGGTCCTTAGTTGAGGTACTTCTCTAAGCACAGTTTTCTTATCTGAAGAAGGTTGTATCTATTCTGAATTTTAAACTGCTTATTGGGGATAACAATAATACAAATGAGTGCATAGTTTTGCTAAGAGACTGATCCAGGCTACAGCATTGAATATGTCTACTCAGAGAAACTAGGGGCAGTGTAATTAAGAGGGTATATATCATTCTTGTGGTCAAGAAGGGAAGCCAGAAGTCAAGGCCACAGAAGACATGGGAAACATCATTTCCAAAGTGTGAGACAAAGCTGTTAACAGGAAATTATTTATAGAGTCAAGAGCCAGAAGAAACAGGAAAAAGACAAGGAATCTATCACCTATGGTGATGAATGGTTCTGAGGGAGGCTTTTGACAATTGGAAGACACAAAAGGCACTTTATTGTGCTTACTTTATGACCCTGAGTCTGCAATCTGATGAAATTAAAGGGTAATACTGTTCTGGGTGACATGTAAGAGAGAATACCTCAGGCAGTAACTTTCATATTAACCCTAATAAGGTTGGTGCCATTCAATCCTTTAACAGCATGAACTAGAAATGTTATTAAAGTGTGATAACAGGATATACCAGCCTTTGCATAGTTAATAATTATAGCAAGGTGGCTTACGGAACCTGTTTGATTGTTTGTTTTCAGACTCTGGTAAGGTGTAGTCATAAGGAGTTACCCATAAAATTAAAAATTATCTATATCCCACCATTGTTAATTTTAAGTTTACTTTTCAATGCCAGAAACCAATTAATTTAGTTTTATAGTGCATTTGTTAGAGGAAAGCAGAAAATCAACCAAAAAAAGTAAAACTCCATTTTTAAATTCAGAATCCAATAACTATAAAGTATACAGTATTGTATTTTTATGCAATAAAAAACATGTTCACAAAGTAGCTCTTACATTAAAATTATTGGTTGTTATCAATCACCTGCAATAAAAATGAACTTAAAAAACCATTAAATGAGTTAAAGAATTAAACTCTACTTGCTCCTGAAGGATATATAGTGAAGGTTGAGGCAACAGTTGCTGCTCTCATACCAAAAGAACAATTGCCAGTTTGAGCTAGGAAAAATGAAGCACTAGTCTACATTGATCTATTACTTCGTGAGTAGTTGATTCTGAGAAATTGTCAGAGGTAGATAAAATTAAATTCAGTCATTTTTCCCCATTTTTTAATACTGAAAATCCTTGAAAACTGGTAAATTATCTATAGAATCAGGATGACTTGATAAGTCATTCTTGAATATCTATCTCTTTATATTCAGACTTTTAGTAATTTATTGCTCAGTTAACCATATTTTATTTTGTTAATGAGGTCATCTTGTCTATTCCACATACTGTATTTCCCCATGTATAATATGCTTCCATGTATAAGACACACCTTAATTTTGGGGCCCAATATTTGAAAAAAAATGTATTACATAAAGTTATTGAACTCAAGTTTTATTCATCATAAAATTTATACTACTCCTCATCATTGTCAAA